>NC_142010.1:143606805-143951805 GCF_049901735.1 Notechis scutatus
TCTTGCCTGCCCAATTATCTAGCTGCACGCTGCATTTGATTGCTTATTTGATTGCTCCCTTGGCAGCATTATTTGGCTTGTTCTGCCCAGGTCTTTCCCACATATTATTACACTACTGCACACTGCCACCGCTATCTCTGGCTACATTTTAACCCCCTGACCCACAGCCTGGTTCTGAACCGGGCTGCATAAGTAGGAGGTGTGAGCACAGGTGCGCGCAGCTCCACTTGCACGAGCTGAGGGCCCTTGAACTCATGCGCATACCTGCCACTCACACGGAACCATTCCCTCTCCCCCTCCTGCTGGGCTGCTAAACCAGAAAGGTTGGGGACCACTGCTTTAAGATACTTTCAAGGTACAGCCATTGTTTATAACAGGTATGGGCTTTTACCAAATGGTTGCATGAGATCCAAATGTTATCTTCAGAAGGACATTATTATGGTGATGGTGGTCATTTTAACTGCTGCTCTTTATTGCATTTATTGTATATCGCATCTTTCCTTTGAAAGCTCAAGGGGCCAAAAATGGCTTTATCTCCACAGCAGTAATCTTGAGATGTAGGTTGCAGGGAAAGGAGGATTTATACAGTGAGCTCCGTTCAGAACTTGAATGCTGGTATCTTGGTATCAAATATCTGAACCATTTTCTAGACCACGATATCATAGCGTTGAAAAGTAAGATGTAATTTCCGAACCAGCAGACCCAGAGTATTTTTCTATATTGATTTTAAAAAAACAGTATTTAAATTTGTTATAACTGCCCAACTCTGACGGACTCTGGGCATTGCTTGCCTTTTGAAGAGTGCCTGTAATATCACAGAGGACAAATGACCAGAGTCCACCTTCTCATCCTTGCCATGTTTTTCATTGCCTTTCCACCCCGGTTCCTGCACAGGATTATAAGAGTGCATGCTATGTCTGCCTTTTGTTAGAGAAATGAAAGGAGCAGTTCTAAAGAACACATAGCTGTAGATTTCTTACATGAGCCAGTCTCTATTTAAAAGAAAATACAGGAATAAGTGATGAGTGAGACCAGAAAGAGAACATGTTTAGATATTTTGGGGGTTTTGCTTGTTTTTTCATCTAATAAGACAAGGCTTCCTCGGCTCAGTGTTGAATAGCCTCCTCTTCTTCTAAAGTGTGTTAGCTTTAATATCATTTTTATGAGTTAGCCTTTGCCCTGTACAAGCTGGAAATGCTTTCCCAAGTCTACCTGCAATAAATACCTTTATTCATCACCCTGTGTGCATTCAGAAACTGCCCTCAACCCCACTTCTCAATTGCTTCCCTGTGATGGTACAAGTTCAAAAGTCTGCTGGAAAAAAAAACAACCACAAAATTTTGCACTGAAAGGAATATAGGAAATAAGCCTGAAAAGAACAGGCAACTCATTTGAACTGGAAGCTTGCTATGATGGGCTCTTTATAGGATGCTGCTCAATTCTGTGTCTGAATTAAATTCCCTTTTAGCAGCTCCTCATATTAGATCCCAAACTCCTTAATGACGGACACGCTAATGGTGAAGCAATTGGGTGTATCCAAGGTAGCAGCTGCCTAGTATTTTGCAAAAAAACACCACCCTGGTCATTTCAGCCACCAGATGGCACTCGTTTCTCTTGTCTTCCTGTTGAGATTGTGCAGAATGAGTGACCTTTGCTTTCTCTCTTGCTTTGCTTATTAAATGGAAAGCAGTTTTTCACACACCCCATTTCTGAGGCAGATTGTGTATGACAAAAACTTCATACTACTAAAAGGAGTGATGGCTGGATAGTTTTGTTTCACGCTATTCTCACTCCCAAAAAGAAGCTTCCTTTTTTTTCTGATGCTTTTCCCCAGGCTATAGCTGATAGAATAGAATAGAATAGAATAGAATAGAATAGAATAGAATAGAATAGAATAGAATAGAATAGAATAGAATAGAATTCTTTTATTGGCCAAGTGTGATTGGACACACAAGGAATTTGTCTTGGTGCAAATGCTCTCAGTGTACATAAAAGGAAAGATACATTCATCAAGAGTCAAGAATCTTCAGGTACAACACTTAATACTAGTCATAGGGTACAACAAGCAATTGAATCATACTAGGAAACAGTCAATATAAATCGTAAGGATACAAAGCGACAAAGTTACTGTCATACAGTCACAAGTGGGAGGGGATGGGTGATAATGAGTGATAAGAAGATTAACAGTAATAGTAGTGCAGACTTTGTAAATAGTTGAACAGTGTTGAGGGAATTATTTGTTTAGCAGAGTGATGGCTTTCGGGGGAAAACTGTTCTTGTGTCTAATTGTTCTGGTGTGCAGTGCTCTATGATCTTAGGATGTGAGAACTAAGAGAATTGAAAAAAATGATAATCGTTCATCAGTTGGACAGATACAAGCATGATAAGAGTCCAAAGCTTCATTTCACTTTCCTCTGTCACCCCTGCCCCTCCACCCCAATTCTCCCAAACACATATTGTGATAATATACTGAATAGTAGTTCAGTAGGAATTCTAGATTAGCAAGCAGTTTACAGAGAAACTGAGAGGGAAACAGATGCTATCTTTTGCCACTATGAGGAACACTTTACAGGTAGTCCTCGACTTACAACATTTCATTTAGTGATCAAATTTACAACAGCTCTGGAAAAGTGACTTACGACTGTTTCCCCCACTTATGACCATTGCTGCATCCCCACAGTCATGTGATCAAAATTTGGAAGCTTGGTGACTGACTCCTATTTATGACGGTTATAGTGTCCCGGGGTCATGTGATCACCTTTTGCAACCTTCTAATAGGGAAGCCAAATTCTCTTCAACGACTGTGTTATTAACTTAACAACTGCAATGATTCACTTCACACTGGTAGCAAGAAAGTTTGTAAAACGGGGGAAAACTCACTTAAAACTTAGCAACATAAATTTTGAGCTCAATTGTCATAAATCGAGGACTACATGTATCAGATAACTTAAACACACAGGTAACGTACATGTGTTTCAGTACCCTCCAAGTACGTCTAAGTTTATTATACCATCCTGAACTCAGCTTGCATAAAGTAATTTGACCTTGCTTGGGTCATAACTGAGTTTTGATTGTGCTTGTGGCTTGCAAATTGGTACTGTAATCAATGGTAGCAGGAAATGCTACAACAGCAGCCCCCAGTTTTAGGGCACCAAAGATTGGTTCCTAAAGAGAGGCTTTTCCATGGACCGGAAGGAGGGTGGTTTTGCGTGCTTCTTGCATCCCGCAGATGGGGCTTTGCTTGTTTGCGCGGCCCAGTTTCTGGGATGCTGCAGACTGGTTCCAGTCCATGGACCAGGGGTTCGGGACACCTCTGCTACAAGTTGCTTGGAAATGTCTGTGACTGAAATCTTAGCCTACATATTTTACAGCTTACGAAAACAATATTTCTTAACTGACAAAAGCTGTGATGAGCAATAGAAGTCAGTCTTTATGATGACAGTCACAGCATAAAGAAAATTGAGGCTTGGAATCTTAAGAGGCATAAATGATAGAGCATAAATTAATAAATGAAACAGGGGGGAAAGCATGTCATGGGGGAGAATGTAATAGCTCCAAAGAAAGTACAGGTGCATAGATAAGTATGAATGAAAGGGCTAAAAGGCATGTCTGCACATACAAATTACTGTCATCCAAGTTATTCTGAGTGCATATGAAAGTAGAACTTCATGGGCTGATAACAATCATTTCTTAGCCTAATGCCAGGGAAAATGCTGTTATTGTTCTTTTATACAGAAGGAAGGATGGCAAAAGTGAAAACAATAAATACAGAGGCATTAGCTTCTTAAAAGCACCTGAGAAGGTATTTGGTAGTATTTTGTTTGAAATAGAAAGAGAGGGGACAATGAGCCACATTTAGTAACTTTGGTGCTGTTTTTATGCCAGGCAGGGTTCAATAGACCAGATATTTATTCATCCTTCATTGAGAAATGTAAGAATATAGTAAAGCATTTGGGAAAATAAATGGGATATTTAACCAATGCTTCCGTATTAAGTAGACATCCCTTTCATTGTTTAATGTTTGATAAATGTATAAAGGAATATTTTTGAGCATATTAGAAGTGTGTTGATTAAGGATGTAAATGTATGTGTACATTCAGGTGCAGATATTTGACACCTGAAGCAATTTGCAGCAAATGTTTAATGATACGATATTGTGAGGAGTGTGGGGACAAGCAGTTGTGAACAATGCAAGTTATTTGCATATAGAACCGAAAAGCAAATAGGTGAATTTGTGTGCCTTGCTAAAATGCTTACTAAAAATGAAAAAAGTGAGAAATTTTAACATATGAAATGCTGGTAGAATGATACTGGATTGCAAAGCACAGAATGTTTGTTGACATAAGCAAAAATAGCCATGCTTTAATAGCCATGCATGTGCCCCATTTTTTTTATGTAGAAATGAGAGTGGGTATGTCAAGGGAGGCAAGGTGGATGCTGCAGGAATGGTCTCTTTAGAGGTATGTGTGGTAAATTTTTAAAAAATCAAGAATGAATGTAGGTTGATTTTGGAAATAAGTAAACAGTAGGGGGAAAAGTGCACGGTTTGTTCACATAAAGAGAATCAAAGGCGTTTAAAGTGCAGAAGATGAAGGGATTGAGAAGATAGGGTGAACAGAGAAAGTCATAGCTAAATGACGAGGATAAAATCCTGAGAAATAGTTTTTAAAAAAATTTCATGCCTTTAATTTCTCTGACTTATTATATTATTGTAATTCTCAATGGAACTCTCATTCTTGCATTGTAAAGCATTACTTACCGGAAAGGGAATACTGTGACGGACATGTATGTGAACACACAGATGTATGCTGTACCTCCCTTGAGTCTCATAAATCTTAATCCCTAATTGAAGACCAAATAACTTATTGCTCTCATATTTTAAGCTAATTCCCATCATTCCCACCAGCACAGAGAATTTCAAAGGACTGTATGTGTTATGGAGGCCATTAGAGGTTGTCTTACCCAGCCTAATAAACAACTGTATTGTGAAGGATATATGTGTGTGTGTGTGTGTGTGTGTGTGTGCGTGTATGTGTGTATGTATATGTGTATGTATATGTATATGTAGGTCTTGGCGTGTTCGGGTCTTTTTCTATGTAAGATTGAGAGCATCTTGGCAATGTTTCGACGCCATCTTCAGGCTGGTGCTTTCGGCTTTGTGCTTGTGCGAGCAAAGCGTGATCGGAGCTGCCGTCTCCCTATATATACTGGTGGAGAGGTTGGCTGTGTTGTCATTTCTTGATTGGTTGATGGAATTGATGTTTGCAGATTGGCTGGCTTTTTCGTAAGAACGTGTGGCTGAGGTATTGGCTGTGTGTCTTATCAGCCTCCTGTGTTGTAACGACCTGGGTAATGGGCTGTGTGATGACCTTCTGAAATTAATGAAATTAATTTTGAGGGAACCAAATTAATCTCCAATACTGAACACTTCAACAAGAGAATAATCAGGGAAGCCATCGAAATAGAGAAACACCCCCATAACATGAATAAACGGGACAATGCCTCCCGCCTACCAGACACCTGGAAACTAGCCCTTATCAACAAACGAGTCCCAGCCACGAAAACCAACACCGGACCCAAAACAACACATGACACCACCACCATTCTCCTTCACCAGACTCAAACCCAAACCCATCCCATAAATGAAAGACAACCACTGTCCAGAAACCAGACCACGGCTGCATCACCAGCTGCCACATACCCCAACCCCCAAACCAAGCAAATGGACACACGCCATGAACACATATCCAGGCCTCAAACTCGGAGCCAAACCAAAACCTGGAATATCACATCACAGCCACCTGCTCAGGATATCACACCACAGAACTCAGGAGGTTACACCACAAAACCTCAGGGTGTTGCAACACAGCCAACGACCCAGGAGGTTAGAGCACAAGACCCAGGATGTCACAACAATAGAACTCAGAAGGTCATCACACATGACCCAGGTTATTACGACCCAGGAGATTACAGCGCAAGACCCAGGATGTCAAAACACTAGAACTCAGAAGGTCATCACACAGCCCACCACCCAGGTCGTTACAACACAGGAGGCTGATAAGACACACAGCCAATATCTCAGCCACACATGTTTTTACGAAAAAGCCAGCCAATCTGCAAACATCAACTCCATCAACCAATCAAGAAATGACAACACAGCCAAGCTCCCCACCAGTATATATAGGGAGATGGCAGCTCCGATCACGCTTTGCTCGCATAAGCACGAAGCCGAAAGTGAAGATGGCGAGTGGGACCTCGTCGAAACGTTGCCAAGATGCTCTCAATCTTACATGGGAAAAGACCCGAACACGCCAAGACCTGCATACCTGTACCCGTGAAAAATCTACGAAAACACACACACATACACACATATTTCATTATATATATAATGAAAGGTATCACAGGAAGTAGGTTCTTATAACAAGTAAGCATAATAACTTGAAGGAATCTCTGATGTTCAGTTCTTGGATCCTCCTGCCTTGTTTCTGTTCCCTTTTCCCACCTTTACTGTTATTTGAAAGCAGGCAATAATTCCTTAAAATGATTCTCTTCTTCTCCAAATCAAGGTTTACCCATTTTGCATGGTTTGCGGTGGTGGCCTGCCGTCTATAAAAGTCATCTTTTAAAATGTGTTACTTTGGTGGTATTTTTTTTTAGCAAACACATTGTATAATTTAGGAATGCCCAAGTAGTCATTTAGTCTTCTTTGATTGTTTCTAGGTTGGACTCTTCATTTTCCCAGCTTATTCCCACAATTGCAATGCAAATTCCAAAGTGGCATTTAGACTGTCAGTTGGCAAAAATGGAAGTATCATTTCCTCCTGAGCACTTTGTGGTGGTTTTAATTTAGTGATGTAGAAATGCTTATCTGTACTTCATTGTTTTTCATTCTGGTTTTTTTAAATTTGTGGAGCTAAACAATAATTCTGAAGTATGTCTGGTATAAAGGTTAGTATAGGATTATCATGTGAGGTGATGAATCAAGGTGCTAAAGTGACACTGTTGGATTTCCTCTTTCCCTTTCTCCACTTTCCACCTGCTTGGTGCATGTGATTTTCTTATTCAGCCTTCAGAAAAAAGGGCTCGTATCCCTGCTCACTGGTGTACTTTGCTGGTGCCTTGATGTTGTTTTCACTGTGCTGGCGGGTGGTGCTGGCACTCTGTGCATGCTAATGGAGACAACCCCAAGGCCAGTATTTCTACTTATTTTTTTCTCTCTCCTTTGTTTGGCCACAGGCTGATGAGCTCAGCAACCCCTTTGGACAGATCAGCCTCAGCCGCCAAGGATCCAGTGAAGCCCCTGATCCGTCCTCCGCCATGTTCCAGCAGCCAATCATGTCCCAGCATCCTCAGCAGACAGGATTCATCATGGCTTCCCCAGGACAGCCAATCACTGCCTCCAACTACTCTGCCTCAGGGCACACGGCGCCAGCCCAGCAGGTCCTCCAACCCCAGAGCTATATGCAGCCTCCCCAGCAGGTAAGTAGCAGCACCAGGTGTAAAGGGTAGCCCTTCCATCGGAATGTCTTCTGCTTAGGATTTTCTCAGGATAGAGCAGAATGGTACAGTCCACCAGTACTCATTCCATTATAGCACAGAGGAGCAGTCGTAGCTCCCATCTATCGGCCTTGAATTAAAAATGGGATAAACCACTACATCTTTGGGGGGGATCATATTCAAGGGACAATGTATATTATGGTTAGCTGTATAAAAATAAAACAGGTATTATATAAAAATACTTAAAATAATGGGAGAGGAATACACCCAACTATTTTTTCTCATAAGCAAATTGATCCAAGGAAATCATAAGAGAATTCATGTAACATCATCACAGGACAGATTAGAACAGTATGCTCTCAATTCATGATCAACATTGATTGTAGAAATTTTTTTTTGAAATGACATGCATACTAAGCCATCATACAGCTGTTCCCAATATTACAAGAACAGAATAAAAATAATAAGCAAAAGGAATAAAGGAAGGGGAAGGGAAAGGAAGGAATTCTTTTTAAGGAGTCTTAAAAGGAACTAAGAAATACCGTATTTGCCGGCGTATAAGAGGACTTTTTTGCCCTGAAAAACATGCCTCCAAGTGGGGGGTCGTCTTATACGCCGGGTCGTCTTATACGCCGGCAAATAGTAATTGGGAAGCACTGCGGCGGCCGAGGCACTTTTGCGCACCGTGAACGAATTCCGTGAAGCCGAAAGGAGCAGCCAGCCTTCAGGCCGATGTAGGCGGGCCTCCTTCTCCCAGCTCCCAAGGAAACGCGCTCAGCGGCCTCCGCTCGCACCGCCCGGCCTCCGCCCCCCGCCCGGGCTCCGCTCAGGTATCCGGCTGGGGCTGTCAGGAGTTGTTACCGCTGGCGCGGCTCCGCGCAGCTCCAGTCCGCGTTGCCTCGGGAAGGGAAAGGCAAAACCAGGAGCCGCTGCTGCCGTTGCAAAGCGCCGCCGCGGCTCTTCCTTTTTGCCTTTCCTTCCCGAGGCACGCGGACTGGAGCGCGCCAGCGGTAACAACTCCTGACAGCCCCAGCCGGATACCTGAGCGGAGCCCGGGCGGTGCGAGCGGAGGCCGCTGAGCGCCTTGTTTCCTTGGGAGCTGGGAGAAGGAGGCCCGCCTACATCGGCCTGAAGGCTGGCTGCTCCTTTCGGCTTCACGGGATTCGTTTCCACGGTGCACAAAAGTGCCTCAAAAAAAAAAAAGTGCAAAAGTGGAAGGTGTGCGGAAGAGGGGTAGTCTTATATGGCGAGTATATAACAAACTCTATATTTTGAGTGGAAATGTTGGGGGTCGTCTTATACGCCCAGTCTTATACTGCCGGCAAATACGGTATGTAAAAAGAAAAAGAAAAGGAAGCATGGTTACATCTATGTTGATGAAAATTCCGGAAACCATTCACTATAGCTCTCCATACATTTCTAGACTCAGAGACCATCCTTTCTCCTTGCCACAGCTACACATGGCTTTATATGTTATATTTTGTACTTATTAACCAGTTCCTTTTTGAGGCTCTTATCAGTTCCACCCAACTATGCTTTTGTTGGACCTTCTCTTTTCCTCATCAGCCCATTCACTTTTACATCTTAGACCTGATTTGTAATTGGATCCTCATTAGTTTTTTCTACCTGACTACTCCCAGTACCAGTTTTTCATACTGGTTACTAATTGTATTCAGTCTACATTAAATTAATCCATTCATTCTTGACCCCCTCTAGATCTTGTTTTACCATACATTTCTTTAGTAATCCATTCTCATTACATTCAGCTTTTATGTATCATACCTCTCACTTGCATGCAACAAACTGGCACAAAGACACTCATTCAGAGCCATTTTGACTTAAAAAAAAATCACTTGTTGCAACAGATCACGTGCTACCTACTACCTTTTCTGTCAGCATTTGCATTTCTGTTATCCATTTTTTTCATCTTTAGTAAACATGCTTCTGAAGGACATTTCATTTGTTTGTGCTAGGGTGTTTTTTTTTTGGCTATTAATGTAAAACTTTGTCCTACTTTCTCTTACAAATTCAATTCTCTTTGGACTTTACTACATGGATTTTTTAGATCCCTACTTTCTCACTGCATCGTATAATCTGTCCACCATTTTTTCTTAAGGTACCAGGCTAGAAATCAGGAGATTGTGAATTCTAGTTCCATCTTAGTCACAAAGCCAGCTGGGTGACCTTGAGTTAGTCACTCTCAGCCCTAGGAAGGAGGCAGGGACACAAAGTTTCTACAACCCTTGCCTAGAAAATTGCAGTTGCCAGGTGTCAACACTGACTCAAAGGCACAAAAACAAACATAGCAAATACATTCTCAGTCAATAGCATGTTCATGTCCTTGATTAGCCCGCCCATCATAAGCAGTCTTTACTGTAATTTTAGTACAAGCACTCCTTAACCATAGATACATTGAACAATCATGACATGTTCTTGCTTGGTGGTGAACCATTCAATAAGCATTATAAAATCATTGTCTTGATAGTTGTGATGCTGGAAACCCTAGTACGCATAATGCTGCAATACAAATGTAGCAGGACTGCTAGAAAAAATAGCTTATGGAGCACAGCTCTCATGAATGAAAACACCTTCATAACCAAAACCTTCCCAAGAACAAGAAATTATCCTAATACTTTATTAGCACTTTTCCTAATTAGTTGTAAAATGTGTCTCATGTGGGCCAGTAGCATGTATAATGTCATATATTCTTTAAATCCTGTCAAATTGCATGGGAATCTCAAACTTTTCTTCATTTGAGATTTTTTTTCTTTCTTCACCTGAAATGTTCTCATCAGCACATTTCTTTGGCACTTAGATTACTCATTTTGGGAAAAGGGAAGAGGACATTTAAGAAGCAGTAACGCCCCAAAATGAGGCGAGAAGCAAAATAGACACTAACAGAGTAGGATACACATGCTAACTGACTTGAGTAGACAATAAATAAAGCAGCGAGGCATTGCGTTTAACTGAACATTTCTCTCCACGTTCATCTGCCATTTCTGGTTAGCCCAGAATTAAAACCCAGAAAAAATATGTATAAGCAAGCATATTTTTGCTATATAGACATCATTCCCCTATTGACCAATCCTATATGAGCAAATTTGTGTTGTATAAACTCATGCTATATAAGAACAGATTGTATTTGTTCTTAGGAATACTTTACTTCCATTGTATGCCACTCCTCTCTCATTTAGAACTATCCTGTTCTTGGAAATATTCCAGAATTCATGCCTCCTTTGTGATACTCTTCATTTAAATCAATAAATGTACAAATATTTCTGTGACTTGACAGAGAGCAAATCCCTCTCCTCTCCTCTCCTCTCCTCTCCTCTCCTCTCCTCTCCTCTCCTTGCCAAGTAATTCTGCATGTTGAACAAAAATATAATTAAAGGTTTCCTGGTCAGCCGTGTCCGACTCTGAGGGGCGGTGCTCATCACAGTTTCTTAGCCAAGGGAGCCAGCATTGTCTGAAGACATTTTCCATGGTTGTATGGCCAACATGGCTATATGCCAAAGACACATGGAACACTGTTACCTTCCCACTGAAGTGGTGTCTAATCTACTTGGCACTTGCATGTTTTCAAAATGCTAGACAGGCAGGAACTGCGGCAAGTAACGGGAGCTCACCCCGTTGCGTGGAGTTGGATCTCGAACCCCAGGCTGCCAGCGTCTTTAACCGTTGAGCTGTCATACTCCCTAAAATATAACTATACATACAAAATTAAAACTTCAAACTGAGGGCCAGTTTGATCTTGTGTTGCAGACCATGAGTTCTAGTCCTGCCTGAGCCTTGACAGGCAGCTGGATGACTTTGGGCCAGTCACACTCTCTCAGCCCGACACACTTCCCAGGGTTGTTGTTTTGGGGAAAACAGAAGTGGAAGGAATATTAGGTATTCGCCATCTCGAGATGTTTATAAAAATAAGAAAGGCAAACTATAGATAAATGAGTTCAGTTCAAAAGAAACTGAGTGAGGGCCCTAAAAATCGCATTATCAGCTCGTCAAACTGCACCAGGACTCCATCCATGTCAAGCAAGGCTTGGGGGAAGACCCAGGTTTTCACTAGGCCTGTGAAAGATCGACGGGGTTGGGTCTGTCTGTATTTCTGAGGAGACCATTCTGCAAAAGAGACACCATTACAGATAAAGCGTGCGTTCGGCTGACATTGTTCCACTAATGGGAACCGGTGACATTGCTTCACTAATGAGGCCCAGAGCATAACCACATCCCTCTTCTTGGCTGAGAGTTGCGCTGCACTTCCCAAGTTTTATTTATTGTTACCTCTCCTTTCTTTTCCATCAGGGTTCAACCAATAATCTTCCCCAGCATAATAAAGAAATAATCCCTCCCTTTCCGTATTGTATATTATTTCCATTTGGATAAGAGAACAGTGATCTTCTTCCAATTGTGAGGAACAGATGCAGCCTTCACTTAGTCACATTAAACAAGATGCAGAGCCACTCCATAAGAAAATTACACCCATATTTTAACATTTCCCCAGTTACACTGTCTGTCTCCATAGCTTACTATTTTTGTATCTTTTCACAATGCCATCTTTGTTGATGATTGCAACATAGATCTTGCAGGCACCAAGTGTATTACAGGTGGCACTTGTCAAGCTTAAATAATTTTTAAAAAAATGAAATTAAAGACATGAAGCATCAAATGTGATCTTATGGGTTCGCTAAAATCTCGCAAGATTCTGTGGTCTTGCATAAAGCTGGGAGAGAGCAAGCAAGAATAAACACAACCTGTCCCCTTTTGGGGCCATTTTAATATTTTATTGAAAGATAAATATAAAATATACCTGAGGTGCCAATGGCATCATGCAATCTTGCAATAATGGTGCTTAGCATGAAGAACTAATAATTATAGTTACATTGTGACTGCAATAAGATTATTATATACAAAAAAAGATGGAAAGGTTCTGAAATGCTTGTAGGGAGGAATGATTGGTGAAGATGACCTAATTTGCAGAGAGGGCCAAAATGACTTTTTAATCAGAGAAAAGACAATAACCACATTTGTCATTGACTGCAAACCCTTTATGGATTTTTGTGTGTGTTGAAAACAATGAATTTGTAACCTTTGGGTTTGATGATTAGAAAGTTTAGAAGATGAAAAAAGGGAGAAATGATGTAATCTTACTGTTTATTTTTATTTTAAAAAGTCTCTAATAAAAATTACCTTTAAAAACAACAACACCTAATAACGAGTGTTTTGAATACAGGTAGTCCTCAACTTACAACTGATATTCCTCCCCCCTCCTCCAAAGCTACTTATGACCTGTTCCAAAGTTATGACTTTCCCTCCCCAACCCCCACCCCTGGCATGCAATCTTCTGGCCGCATTTTGGGCGCTCAGCACTGACATGCATTTACAGCTGTTTGCAATACCCTGCGGTCATATGACTGCAATTTATAATTGTTATTATTTTTGTCTGGAAACACATTTACTTCTGGTTTCTGGGGGGAAAACCTCACCCTCATCACAGACGTTGCTTTATGACTGCTACGTTCACTTTATGGCTGCTGCTGCTGCAAAAAAGGTCATAAAATGGGGGTCCTGTGATGACCCACTTTATGACTGTCATTACTTAACAACCCTAATTGCCAGGCTCAAATTACGGTCGTATGTGGAGGACTACCTATAAGTATTTGTGGATACATTTTGTTTCTGTTGTCAGGGGTAAAGCTGATTTTTCTTTCTGGAGGGTGCAATTGACAGGCTGGCTTTCCCTCACTGAAGCTTGTCTGATTTCTTGTTTTTCTGTCCTATCGTCTGGACCAACTCTTAGTGATGTACAGGCATTAAATGCAACACAACCACACTTGTTACATAAAAAAGCTAACAGTCAGGACCTCTTGACGTTAACTGCAATGAGGGCAGAAACCCCTGCCTTTGACTCCCTGGGAGCTTAGCCCTGCTCTCTTCTCGGCCTTTTGTACTTTGTTTTTGTTCTCTGACAACATCCTTTATCCTTCTGACAGATTCAGGTTTCTTACTACCCTCCTGGGCAATATCCAAACTCCAGCCAGCAGTACCGGCCTCTCTCGCATCCGGTGGCTTACAGCCCCCAGCGCAGCCAACAGCTGCCTCAACAGTCCCAGCAGCCTGGTGAGTCTCCAGATGAGCAGCTTTCAGGCAGGATAAGTTGGGGCGGGTGGGCGTGGTAGCTGATCCTTGTTCAGGGAGAGCTAAGCCACCTTGCCCTTTCTTGGAACCCGAAGCAAGTCATCCTATTTATAGGGCTTGAAACCTTGATGCCTTGAAGATCTTTGTGAAGGCAAGTTTACCTCAGCCATCAAGCCACAAGCAGGTTAATCCTTCTGTGGATTCTCCATGCATTTGAAAACTCGAGCCCGAAGGGCCGTGCTTATTGAAAACCAATATTGTGGAGAGTCCTGTCAACTAGAGTTGATGAAGCAAGGAGGGATCCTATTAGGCGTGTGAGTTGAAATCTGTAGGAAGCTGGTTTTAAAAGCTGTAACGGAAAGCTGCTGCCGAAGCAGCAGAACTTCGAATCTCTTGCTGCAAAGAAGGCACAGATATCGTGTGTTTCATTGGATGAAGCTAGCAAAACTGGATACACATTGGGCTAGAAAAGATACCAGCAATAGCGGCGAATATCTGTAGCTCAGGTGTAGGATGAGGAGGGAGGTTTGTTCTCTGAGCTTGTGGGTTGGGTTTCCAAACGTTTCATTACCAGGCTAGGTAACATCTTCAGCGGAGTTTAGGGGATGTCAGTGTTCTTCTGTTTATAAGGGTTTCAGGCGTGGGTGTGTCAAGGTGTGGGCAGGGGGTCTTATGATGGATCAGCTGTGAGTCATCAGCGAGAGTCTTGTGATGGGGACTTGTGATAAGGATAAAGAAAAGAGACTAGCTGGAGTTTCTGTAATATCTGCATAACATGGCAGCTAGATCTTGAGCAAGTCTTCTGCAAGAAATAGGCAACATTTGAACGGTTAGAGGCTACTGTCCGCTGTTTCACTTTGCAAGGGATTGCAGGGGGTGGGCGCAGATAAATGGTGATGCCAGCAGAACCAGGTCAGGCTGATTTCGTTTCAGGCTTTTTGAAGGGCGGGGATGAACTAAGTACAGATAGTCCTTGACTTAACAACAGTTCATTTAGTGACCCTTCAAAGTTACAACTGGACTGAAAAATGTGACATAAATGTTGGGCTCAGTTGTGGTCATAAGTCGAGGACTACCTGTGGCAATGAGAAGGGTGGGTTGGAAAAAAAACTGGTTTACTGCTGTATTGTAGCAATAGGATCACAAGACATGAGGGATATGGTGGAGGGGGGCACATATGAGCTGCAGGTTGCCCGTTGCTCTGTTACTCATGGTTTTTTTTTTTAAATCTTACGCCATCAGTAGAAGGATGTGGAGAAATGGTAGAATGTCATGACCCCACGCAATTCAATGATTTTTTTTCTCCCTAGGCCTAGACGTTTTAGAGAAGACGGGAGCCAAGCCCACAACAGTTGCAATGTTAGCAGCTGTTGCATTCAGCCAAGGCGCAGTTTGGCTCTTATATTAGCTGAGCTTCTTTGGATTTCCACCTGCTTAAATTCCTAAACATTTATCAGTTCTGAAAATCATACTACAATAGTGCAATTCCCTGGTCAAATAATTGGCCACACTATCCACACATAAGTCAACTTATCTACATATTCTTAAGAAAGGTGCTGAAGGAAAAAATGATTAAGATATACCTTGCTCTGGAGGTGGCTAAGGCAGATAAAATTATGTTCAGAATAGTTCTCCTTCCATTTGGGGGGAAGAAAATCTTTAAGAGAAAACTCAAAAGGGTTTCCTTATCCCATCTGAAAGGATAAATGTGCTCCATGGCCACTGAATGCAGTGGCTGACTGGCTGACTTCAACACAGAACAGAGGTATCCCACCTCTGGGTCTCAGCTGTGGTGTCATAATCTTCCCTCTCTTATTACAATGCAGGATTACAGCCAATCCTGTCCAATCAGCAACAGACATACCAAGGCATGATGGGAGTGCAGCAACCCCAGGGCCAGAGTCTCCTCAGCAACCAGCGCAGTGGCATGGGTAGCCAGATGCAGAGCATGATGGGAGTGCAGCAGTCCCCAAACCAGAGCCTCTTGAACAGCCAACGAGGAAACATGGGCAGTCAGATGCAAGGCTTGATGGTCCAGTACACTCCATTGCCTTCATATCAAGTAAGTGGTGCCAAAGATGGCAAGTGGGGTAGGGAAGAGAACCGAAGGGAAGGGAAGGAAGTCACAATTCTGATGTTATAGCACGGGGGATCTGGTATGTAAAAAGTGGGTGCGACATACTGTGTTTTCCTAAAAAATAAGCCCTAGCGTGATTTTTATGCATGCACCTAATATAAGTCCTACTCCCCAAATAAGCCCTATTTAAAAGCCTGTGCAGCCGCCCTCCCATTCCATCTGGTTGCTCGCAGTGCCACCGACGTGAGGTGAGGCAGGTGGCTGGTGGAGCTGCCCCATGCGCCCCCCGCACCGGTTTACCTTGGGGTCCCCACAGCCATCCACGCCTGACAACTGCCTTGTGGCGGCAAGACCAGAAACCATGTCCAGCAAGAGCCCATGTGGCCGCTCTCCTACTTTTGCTTGCTCATGGCCATGGCCACAAGGCAAGGCAGGTGTCAGGGTGTGGATGGCCTGGCTGCAGAGGCTCTGAGGTAAGCCAGTGCAAGGTGCTTGGGGCAGCTCCACCTCCCCATCTCATGGCAGCACTGGCGCACTGTATGGCCTCCTGCCCCATTGGAGCTGCGAGCAAGCAGAAGTGGGCCTCCTGTACATGGGAAAAACTAAGATATCTGCAAAAATAAGCCCTAGTGCTGATTTTGTGCCCCCCCCCAAAAAAATATAAGACCGGGTCTTATTTTTGGTAAAACATAGTAGTCTCTACATGGCTTGGAAATCTTCAGTTGGTGTAATTATTTTCAGGAATCCAAAACTTAATTAATCCATTCAGGTACGTTATCTCATGCAAAATTCACAATGCAGGTCATTTTCCACTTATGACCATAATTAAGCCTGTAATTTCAGTCGTAAGTCATGATGACTGTAAAATGGATTACCATGTGACTGCACCCAATTTAATGACCTCTTTTTATGGCAACCTTTAAGCAAACGCCATGGTCATTAAACGAACTCACTGTTTTCTGTGGGGTAATTTTTGCTGGAAACCAGAAGCAAGCACTGGTTTCTGGCAAAAAGGTTGTAAGGTGAACTCACATGGCTGCAGGGTGCTGCAAACGGTCATTAACGTGGGTCAGTTGTTGAGTAGCCAAAATGTCATGCGACCAGGGCCAAGAAGACATCAGAACTTCAAATCCAAGTTGTAAGTCCCTTTTTGGGGATCCATTGTAACTTCAAATGGTTGCTAAGCAACCAGTCATAAGCTGAGGACTACCTGTATAAACAGTTGCACTGAAAAGTAGGAGCTAGGAAGTGGAAGAGAACAGTTCAGGTCTGGAAAAATAAAACAAAAAAACTGCTGTTGACTAATGTAAATAGAGACAATCTTAACACTGAGAGTATCCCTGCGACTAATTCCATATTTTCATTTAGAGGGGGGGCAGTACAATTACATTTTTAATGCGGCAAATAAGGCATTGGTAGGCTGAGTTTTCATAAGTTGGAGTTTGTTCCTGGATGTGGATAAGATCTGAAAAATAAGAGCGCACAAGACCCTGAAAAGGAGAAGATGGAAGAATGGGATGGCAGATGAGTTGGGAGGAAAGAGCGAACGTCATGTTAAGTATAGTGGGCTTTTGCCAATGTAATATATAGTCTCATTTAAAAAAAACAAAAAACCATAAAATAATTCCTGCCAAATCACGAACATTTCCAGAGCTGTAGAGGCTGAGAGGGAGAACTGTAGAGGTTACACAGAGTCAGACATGATATTCTTCCGATTAAAATCGGAATTCCGATTTTTTTGGGAATCGCCCCCCTTCCCCCCTTCTTCTCCTCCTTCCCCTTCCCTCGGAGGCCTCGAGTCAGGAGTTGCTACCGCTGGCGCGGCTCTGCGTGGCTCCAGTCCCGCATTGCCTCAGGAAGGGAAAGGCAAAAAGGAAGAGCTGCGGCGGCGCTTTGCAACGGCAGCAGCGGCTCCTGGTTTTGCCTTTCCCTTCCCGAGGCAACGCGGGACTGGAGCCGCGCGGAGCTGCGCCAGCGGTAGCAACTCCTGACAGCCCCAGCCGGATACCTGAGCGGAGCCCGGGCGGGCGGTGCGAGCGGGCGGTGCGAGCGGAGGCCGCTGAGCGGCAGGAAAAGGGAGCTGGGCAGCGATTTCTTGGGCGCGGTGGGGGGTCTCTTTTCGCCGGTCCCGATTTTTTTTTCAGAGGGGAATATCATGCCTGAGAGTCTAATATTGGGGAGAAATAATAGAATAACGGAGGGACCTTGGAGGTCTTCTAGCCCAAGGAGAGGAACCTGATGTTGTTCTTGGTTTATACTCCGATCTCCTTTCAAGGCCGTTTGTCCTTTCCTCCAAGATCATGTGTTCTCTCCTTTCTGCAGGATCCAATCTGGGTCAGTCCCAGTTTGTCTTCTGAGCTTTCGGACTTGTGCTGGAGCCCATCTTCTGAAGAATAGGAAGGATCTGAAGATGGGCTCCAGAACGAGTCCGAAATCTCGGAAGACAAAACCTCTGGTCCCCCCGGGGACTGACCCAGATTGGATCCTGCCACATTATCCTGGGACACAAATATTTGCCTTCATTCACTCCTTCCTGTCTTTTCATATCCCAAGCAGGTACCCGTGGCGAATGACTCTCAAGGTGTAGTCCAACAACCCTTTCAGCAGCCCGTCTTGGTACCAGCAAACCAGTCTGTGCAAGGAGGGCTCCAGGCCGGAGGGATGCCAGTCTATTACAGTGTTATCCCCCCAGCCCAGCAGAATGGCACCAGGTATGAGTAAGAGCCAAACCTCTACTTCGCCTTTATGTTTTGCCAAGATGTGCATTCAGGATCATTATTTTCTTCCAAAAATTCCCTTCATATATTAGCCAGGACTGCAAAGAGACAGAAACTCTGAATCAAAAGCACCTGGAACAGTGATGGGCTGTTGTCTTTTGGGCTCAGAATATCAAAAATTCAGAAAGTGCCTAATTTGATTCCGTTGGCATGTCAACTCCCCTCCAAACAGAAGAAAAACGTTTTTTTTAAAAACATATTTGTTTATTTTTTTAAAAAAAAAATACAGTCCAATTGTGTGTGATCCCCAGGATCTACTGCTTACCTTCAAGTGGTCTTTCTTTTCAAATGCTCTTCTGCAATCTCTGAAAACTGTCTTTGGACAATTTTCCCTTGATATATCAACATTTTTTATTTGCTTAAAAAAACTTGGTGTGCATTAGATTAATGGAAGCGCTGTACTTATTTTATGCTATGCGAATTAGTTTGAAAGTTTTATTACCAAAATTCAGCTTTGGTAAAATTCCTTTCAAAGAAAAGGAATTGATTTATTTAGTTACCAGATTTATAGCCTGCCCTTATTTTGTGCAACTCGGGGTTGTGTACATAATCTAACCTTCTACTTCCCTCATAATAGTAAATTTGTGAAATGATTTGGGTTGAGAAAGAGTGACTAGGCTACTTCCGTGCTTTAGGAAGGATTTGAACTCACAATCTCCCAGCAAAAGTGGAGCCGGGCCGGGGGGGGCGGGGAGGAGAGAAGAAGAGGAAGAGGGGAGGAGAGTGAGGCAGAGAGAAAAGCAGAGAGAGAAAAATCTTTACAAAATACAAAAAAGTACGAGACCAAAATAAATGTGTTGGCATATATTAAAAGTTTTTGTATGTTATACTTCTTTTTAAAAAGAAATTTCCAACATAATATACTGTATACAGTTTAACCCAATGATAAATTATAACCGAAAGGCCATCTAAAAAGAGATCAAGAGAGAATTGTTTACAATTCTCACCAATCTATCAAGCTTGGAAGCTTTTATGAGGCAATATAATTTATTTTGACATATTTACCATATTTATAGACAATTTTTCATTTCTGCAAATTCTAGTTTCTAAGCAGTAGATATTACCATTTTCTCTCTTGGCTCCTCTGAGTTCAGGGCAAAAAGCATCATGCTCCAGCCCTCCTTGATTTCTTTAAAAGCATCCATAATCTTAAAAGGTTGCTAGTATTTGTGTCCTGAAAAAATGCTCAAGCTCCTCAAAATGGCATAAATCCTAACTAATAATAATAATAGTAATAATAATAATAACAACAACAACAACACTTTATTGTCATTGTATGTATATACACAGTATACACATACAACGAAATTCACATAACACCCAGAGACCAGGCCCAACACACACACACACACACACACACACACACACACACACACGACAATCCCCAAACTCACATCCCACCCACCAAAATTCCCCGCCCCCTAAAACACACAGGCATCCACACAACAGATCAAGTAATACTGTCCAACAGCTCACTGATGGTGGTCCTTAAGTTCATTGTTAATAGCTGGAATAAAAGCTGTTCAGAAAACGTGTGGTCTGTGTTTTAATTGTTCTGTATCTTCTGCCAGAAGGCAACAGTTCACAAAGATTGTAAGCAGGATGGGAAGAGTCTCTGAGAATGTTGTGTGACTTCCTCAAACATTTACCTGGTCGAATTACCTGAAGATCAGATTTTACCCTCAGCAGATTCATTGGCTACCTCTTTTCACTTGGCTAAGTCTGATCTCCTTTTATACTGATAGATCTTTCTGGCATAAGCCCAATAGTAGTAACCAGAGAAAGAGGAAATACTGCGTGTGTACTGTTCCTATTCTCTGAAGCACTGGATAAGTATCCTCTTAATTGAAATCAACGAATAGCATAAGGCTGGTGAAAATTACTGAGCCAAATGGGTTTTAGGGATGGCCCTCCTAGTAGAACTACAGTTTTATCCCCATCATGATGACAACCTGCTCCAACTGATGTCCTTTTTCTCTTTCTAGCCCTTCTGTTGGCTTCTTGCAGCCTCCAGGAACAGAGCAGTACCAGATGCCCCAATCCCCTTCTCCTTGCAGCCCACCCCAAATGCAGCAACAGTATTCAGGTAAGGCTGGGGACTTTGCCAGTAGAAACAGCTGGGAGACTGTGATTGATCTGCAAACAGTACACACACCTCCTCTAAAACCTATTGGAGGCTAGGTTGATAGAAGTGACCTATGGCCCAACAATGGAGGAGCTACCTTCCTTGGCAAAGAATTCCAAAGTTTGGAAACAGTGGCAAAGAAGGCCTTCTCTTGCATTTGCATCAAATGAGATGGAAATTAATGTGTTCTTCAGATCTTAAAGTCTTTCCCAACAGCTTTATCCAAAATTATCGAGTCATATTAAACCCTAAATAATGTTCCATAATATACCTGGAAGCTGACTAGTAGCCAATGAGGCTGTGTAGATTCCCTTATTGAAATGCATTATATCCTTTTGTTGAGTATAAATGCCCCATCATTCCCCTTACAATTAGCTCTTGTTGATCTCTGGTGTTCTGGATTAGCTAAGGTTTCTGAACCCTTTTGAAAAAATATCTATGGTACATTACCAGTTAGAAAGTAACTGGTAATTATATTATATATATATATATATATATACTGTATATATAAGCAAGTGAGGACCCAGATTGTTTACTCTGTAAATAGCTTAGGGCTGTAAAGCACTATGTAAGTCTTAAGTGCTATTGCTATTGCTAAAGATGTCCCCAATCAAACAGGCTGTAACTAAATGTATGGCCAGATATGGAATTTTTAGGAGGAATATGCACAATGACATTTAATCTTAGCTGTGAAACATAACCCTGGAGATCACTGTAATTTGTCTGTCCAGTGGCTGATTCCTGAAGATTCTAACTATCCCATGCAGGTACAAAACCTTACTCAGTAATTATTATCCAATAATATTTGCTTCCCTTAATTTTGGAAACTAGAGGTCAGTCTAATACTATATATGCAAACTGGACAAACATAATTGTTGTCATTGCCCAATTATCCCTACTCATGTCTTTTGCCAATCAATATTTTTTTTCCTGCCTAACTCTATCCCTTTTGGGTTTAGGCTGTTTTGGTCTGCCATGAATGTACAAATGTAGACGACATGTAAAATACCATCTCATAAAGATGCTATAAGCCTCTTCTTGGATTCTGTCCCATAATTTTCTGGACTGATTTGTAGGAACCCATATGATGTTTGGAGAGGTTTTGAATGTAGTAATCTAAATGCTCAATTTGGTAGCAATTAATTTTATGAAAACATCTTGAACTATAGCTAGGATTAGAAAGCTTTTTAACACCAATTTGGCTTTTTGTAAAGGAACTCCAGATAAGCTTTCAAACAAGCTTCCAGATTTGTTTAATTCCATGGTGCCCAACTCCAAGCCAAATCTGGGCTGCTCGCAGTATAAAGAAACAAGGCAAAAATACTGAGAAGGTAAATGAAAATACTGCGAAGGAAATAAAGAAGATGGAACATCTAGACAACCAATTCCAGAACATATGCAAATTAAGCACATCCAACTAGGGGCATCATTCCAGTCCATAAAAGTCTTTTAAGCCTCTCTGAAACTCCATCAGGGAAGGAGCCACCCAAATTTCTAGGGGAAGGCATGTTTCCTGGGCCCTGAAACTGTTTAATTGAAGGGATCTACCCAGAACATGCCCATTCTGTTGGCTCACACTGGCCAGGGAGAAATTATAGGAAATTGTTCTTGATTGCCTCTGGTTGGTCCAAAAACCCCCCTCAGGATGGAAGGAAAATTTAATTCCTTGTTCCAGAAGTCTCTGCTTGATAGTGGCTGATATCATCCTGGGTGGCAGAGAAGGCATCACAATGGGCCTCTGTTAATTGTGTCCTTTGTGGGTCTTTTTCTTGGTCATGACCCTCTGCCAAACCGAGTGAATAAGGTTAATTGTAATTATAGGTTTTCAATAATGAATAAAGAGTAAAGTCTAGCCTTTGGCAGCAAGCAGATACAGCATCTCAGAGCCATTGCCAGGGTTGTAAATTATAGAAGTGTAGCATTTTTGTCCTTTTGATCTTTCTTGTGTTTGACAGCAGAGGAAGGTTTTAACCGAGCAATCATTTTTCTCACTGTGACGTTGAGTGGGCGGGTCTGAGATGCTCATCGTTGCCAACTCTGTGGAGCAGCAGTAATTTCTCTGCTGAATGGGGCCCATCTGGTTTTATCCCTGCAGCTTTCCCCCAGCTGTTTTCCTCCCGGCCTCTGTATGGTGTGTGTTTGTGTGTGTGTGTGTGTTGGTTCAAAGTCACTGCAGTGAAGTGAAGAGGTTTCTGGGCCAAGTGCAGTTTCCCCATTTCCCAGGCAAACGGAGAGTGAGCATCTTCACACTGTTGACTGGGAGCCAGTTTCACAACCCCAAAGCTGCAGATCCACCATATGGCCAGTCTGAATGTTACATTCCATCCTTCCATTCCTTCAAGGGGAAAATAAGTAAGATAATCAATTTCAAAAGCTTACTCCAAAGCCTACAAAATGAGAGCTGTTTGTGAAAGCAGAGTTATTCTCCTCCATGTCTCCCATTTTCTTATATATAAGAATCGGCCTTGAAAGTTATGCAATTTCAGATCCTTTACTCTGTCCGTACACGTGCGTGGATGTGTTCGCTCTGTTTCTCGTTAAGGTACCTGGGGGGAAAAAAGCTGAAGTTTGAACCTTGGGGGAGTAAAGTTGCCCCCCTGTCACCCATCTCAGGCAATTATTTTTACTTTTCAAGTAAATTAGTTTAATGTACTTAGAATTCTTCTGGCCCTGGGAAGCGGCTTTATTGAGACAAAAAGCATCAAAAGCACCTGGAACAGCCTTTTAGGCTCAGAATGTCAAAAAAATCAGAAAATGCCTAAC
Source organism: Notechis scutatus (assembly GCF_049901735.1). Classification (NCBI taxonomy): domain Eukaryota; kingdom Metazoa; phylum Chordata; class Lepidosauria; order Squamata; family Elapidae; genus Notechis; species Notechis scutatus. The sequence continues at coordinate 143,630,180 of NC_142010.1, forward strand.
TTGATTCTATTGGCATGTCAATTTCCCCCTCCAAGCAAAAAAAGAAACAATTTTTTACATATTCGTTAATTTTTTTTAAAATGCAGTCCGATCTCGTGTGTGATCCCCAGGATCTACTTGCTTGCCTTCAGGTGGTTGTTCTTTGTATTCAAATGCTCTTCTGCAGCCTCTGAAAACTGTCCTTGGGCAATTTTCAGAGACTGAACAAAAACACCGTCCTCTCAGGCAACTTCCCAAAGGATCCACACAAAAGCCTTGTCTGTGAAGACTCTGAATCATCCAGGTTGATGGTTGTCTCAAAGGTCCTTTATTCAAAAGGCAACTGGACTGTTTTTTTCCTCGAGGAAGAAGATGACGGTTTGGATAAGAAGCGAAACATCATCTTCCTCAAGGAGAAAACTGTACAGTTTCCTTTTGAAGGAAAAAAAAATACACCTTTGAGACAAAAGCCTGCCCCCATTCTCACATGGCCTCTGCAGTCTCCAAAAATCGCCTCAAAGCATGCCCCCATTCTCACACATTTTTCAGAGCCTCCTGAAGCTAAGCTTGGGTATAGGCCTCTCGCACAAGTTCTGGAGGCCATGTGAGAGTACACCCCATTCTGGCACAACCTCCACAGTCTGTGCAAATTGCACAAGGACAGGACATACTTTTGAGAATACTTATTGAGTGTTGGTGAATGCTGACATGTCACTCAAATGTTATGGCGAGTCTTTTAATAGGCATGTCAAAGACTTGCCATCACTGATCTGGAAACTTTGCTATACCCAGTGCTGAGTCCCTGTTTCTCTTCGTCTTTTCTCATCTTTGAAATGATTAATGTTGATTAATGTGGCATTATATGGCTACCACTGCCCATGATAACTCCACAGCCAAAGCAGGTGTAGCTCATTCCTTCCTGAGTAGACTGTATTCTGAAGACTGGGCTCATTTTAGGGAAGCAAACACACCTGAGTTTTTGTCTTCACATTTACCATGAAGTAAAAGACTGACATCTGAAGGGAAAGATTTATCTATTCTTTTCACAGCTGTTGGTTTTCCACTTGTCTTCCTAGCCTGCCTAACCTTACCTGTGTACCCTTCCCAGCCTAGCACACCCTCCAGATGTTTTACAGCACTTCCAGTTTAATTGGAGGTTGAATCATGGCAGCTGGACTTCTTTTCTTTTTCAGTTTGAAATGTTTCTTTACCAGCCTATTCAGATTAGAAATGAGAATTAGAATTATTCAGATTAGAAGTGACATATATGGGATCTCAACTAACCAGCTTGCTCAGGCTGAAGAAGCTACTTGGATAAGCAATGAAACATTTCAGAGAATGAAATCCGGTTGCTATGATGCAACTTCCAGGCAACTCTGTTGGATGATTGAGAATCTCCATCGATGTATTTAATTAACTACCCAGTGCTGTCTTGCTGTGGACCAGAAACGGCCTTGTGGAGCAGCTGCCAGTTGGGATAAAGGCCGATGTTTCCTGGTGGCTGGGCTGGGATCAGCTGAGTTCCCAGACCTCCTTTGGAGGAGAAGGATTTTGTTTGGATGCTTTCTGGTCTGGTTGCAGGCTGAGATTTGGGGCAGAAATGGCCTGGGGGTCATCTCTATTGGTGGTGGGGAGAGTGCCATCCTGCTGCTTTTGCTTTTGATCACAGACACGGGAGAACCCCTCATTCTGTTGAGATTGATGCTCCTCAAATGAAGATGAGCTCCTTGAAAATCTGTTTTTTTTATATGGATAAGAAGGTTTGGGGAGGAGACCTCCCAAGGTTCTTTGGAGCTTGCCTTCAGAAGTTGTGGTTGCTTCATCACTGGGGTTTTTTAAAGAAGAGACTGGACAGTCACCTGTCTGAAATGGTGTAGGGTCTCCTGCTTGAGCAGGGGGCTGGACTAGAGAACCTCAAGGGTCCCTTCCAGCTCTATTCTGATTGATTGGTTGATTGGATTGGTAGTATTGTTTCTGAAAATGCTGGGAGTTGCAGTCCCAGTGTGTACCAGAGGGGGGCACAACAGGTTAAGAAAGATTGGTCTACTACAGGAGTCAACCAGTCTGGTTTATTGCTCACTGTTCTAATTGAAATGCTTTTCTAGAATATTTAATGTACACTCATTCATTTAATGTGTCTAATCATACACCATGCCTCAATTTTATACTTTTTAGAACTTGTTGCTTTTTTCCCCTCATGCTTTTAACATTTATTTCATAAGATTTCTGAGAAGAAATAATTTATTCCAAGTCATTTATTTTATTGCTAATGTAGTTCTATGAAATGAACGGCCATGTACATTAATAAGATGATGAAATGCTAGCATAGGTGGTCTCTGAGTTGAGCCAATTTGCATGTGTTTAAACTGTGTGCAAGGAACATAAAACATGACCCACCATATTAGCCCTTGCAGAAAAAGCTGGATACTCTTTTGTATACATGGAGGAAGCCATCTGCCATTTTGTGCATATGCAAATATGGCAGGCAAACTGTGCGAAAGTAGACTTGCTCAAGAGGTCCAGGAAGGAAATGCTGCCATAACCCAAGAATTGCCTATGTTAAAATGGATTCCCATGACATTTCTCTTGTGACCACATCCTCCCCAAGGAGAAGAGGCTGGAAAAGAGACCAAGAAGGTTGATGCTTGACTCAACATCCATAATAATCTCATCATTCCCCCCCTCCTTCTCTTCTTAGGGGTGTCTCCGGCAGGGCCTGGCGTTGTGGTCATGCAACTCAACGTGCCCAATGGCCCCCAGCCTCCTCAGAATTCATCCATGGTACAATGGAACCACTGCAAGTACTACAGTTTAGACCAGCGAAGTCAGAAGCCTGGCGACATCTATAACCCGGATACCAGCGCTCAGGTAGGAAGGGGAACAGGGAGAAAAGATTGGGTCGTCGGTAGTTGTGCTCATTGCCAGCCTGTGCGATTATCCTTTTGACTATTTCCCCCTCTGTTTCTAGGCCAGCAGCACCCAGCTGAACAGCCCTATCACATCCCCTACACAGTCCCCTACACCATCACCCGTTACCAGCCTCAACAGTGTCTGCACAGGTCTCAGTCCCCTTCCGGTGCTCACACAGTTCCCCCGGCCTGTGGGCCCAGCACAAGGTAATAAAGGTAGCGGGAGAGGATTGATCATAATGAACGTAATGGAAGATTAGCCAATGTGTTTGTAGTAGACCAGGGGTGTCAAGCGGGATTTCTTCGAGGGCTAGATCAGCATTGTAGTTCTCCTCCGTGGGCCGGGTGGGTGGGTGGGGAGGACGGGTCAGACGCCTCCTGTAGTACCCGGCTGGCCAGTTTTGCCTGGCAGGGTGCTGCAGGAGGGCGTCTAGGCCGAAAAAGGGGCGCGCGGAACCACACGTGCACACACACACACACACACTGTTTTTGCTAGCAGAGGCACCACGGGCTCGTCCTTTGCTATTTCCAGGCTGGCCCGTCAGGCCAGATTTAAGCACCCTGTGGCCTGGATGTGGCCCATGGACCTTGAGTTTGACACCCCTGTATTAGACTAGAGGGCGATTTCATACAAGTGATTTTAGTCTTGCAGACCTGAGCTTCTTGCTTGGTGCCCTATTTGCCAACTTGTCAGTAGCAGTGCAGGTAATACTTGACTTATGACCACAATTGAGCCCCAGATTTCTGTTGTTAAGTGAGATATTTGTGAAGTGAGTTGTGCCTCATCTCACGACCTTTCTTTGCCATACTTGTTAAGTGAATCACTGCCGCCATTAAATTACCGTTCTTAAGTGAATCTGGCTTCCCCATCAACTTTGCTTGTCAGAAGGTCACAAAAGGTGATCACATGACTCCAGAATTCTGTGACCGTCATAAATATGAGTCAATTGCCACGGGTCTGAACTTTGATTACGTGACCATGGGGATACTGCAATGGTCGTAAATGTGAAAAATAGTCACAAGTCACTTTTTTTCACTGCCGTTCTAACTTTGAATGGTCACTAAATGAACTGCTGTAAGTCGAGAACTACCTGTAGTATCTTTACAGTTTCAGATTAAGGTAGTTTCACTACAGATTGCAACACCCACCCTTTAGAACAGTTCTCTATGGTTTCACACTATGATTCTGAACAATCCCAATATTCTTGATAGTCTTGGAGCTTCAAATGACAGCAATCAAAATACTTCTACCTGAATATTTGCCTAATTAAGAACATGGGCATTGCAAATGGGTATGTTTTCAACTGTTTACCGACTGATTTATGAAGAAGGGAAGGTCCTTCTTAATAAAGAAGAGAAGATTTAATAAGATCACACCAATATGCTCAACAGACATTGCTCTTCCCAAGTCACATACATTTTTAAAGAGCTGAAGTTTCATGAGACCACTAAATTTCACTCAGAAAAGATTATTGGCGTTTGATCACTATACTCTGTGTCGTCTCTCCCACCTTTCTTTATGATACAAAAAGAGAGTCGGGGGGGGGCATCAATTAACTATTCTTGGTCTCTTTTTCCCCCCAGGTGATGGGCGCTATTCCTTGTTGGGCCAGCCGCTGCAGTACAATCTCTCCATTTGCCCCCCACCTCTCTTGCACAACCAGTCCAGCTATACAGCACACCAGGTGAGAAGAAGACAGGGCTGGAGGCCTCAAGGAAGCGTTTCTCAGCTGAGTTGTCAACATTTGAGAGGGGTTTTTTCCCCCTTTAAGAGATTAGTTCTTGAGGTGACTAATCCTAGACTTTCTTGACATTAGATGAGCCATGGTGGTGCAGTGGTTAGAATAAGGTATTGCAGGCTAATTCTGCTGACTGCCAGCAGTTCAGTTCTCATCAGGTTCAAGGTTGACTCAGCCTTCCCTCCTTCCAAGGTTGGTAAAATGAGGACCCAGACTGTTGGGGGCAATAGGTTGACTCTGTAAACACCTTAGAGAGGGCTATAAAGCACCGGGTGTGAAGTGGTATATAAGTCTAAGTGCTATTGCTGTCAACCAAATTTTCACAACGCAACACAATACAACACAACCCTCTTAAGATTCTTTCCACTTTTTCAAAAATAGGAAACAGTCATGCAGCAAGCAATCATCCTGTTATCTTTGCTTTCAAGAATTATTCTGGGCTCCTATTGCCCTGTTGACATTCTGCAAAAATAAAAATGCTAGGTAGTTGCAGACCAATTTTTTAATGTAGATCTATGACTGGCTATTCCTGCTAGCCCTAAAGGATAAGAGAATGACTGCTGAGTGTAGTATATATCTGGCAAATGGGTGCAAACATCCCCCCCCACCTCCCGGCCTCCATATGCTGTAAAAACTCCAGGTATACTTACAACAGAACAAAAAGATGATGTGACTGATTTTGTCAAACAGAGACCAATATTCAAAGGACTTACTTCATGTTGAAAAATGAGCAGATAATACAAAACATAAATGTTACATAAGCACAAATGAAACATTTATTTCCATATATTCTGTTTTGTAATTGGTTGTGTTTGTGGCTACTGATGACACTGGTGAAGGCTCAGTAAGATCTTTGTGCCTTTTAAAATCCACCAGCTGTGAGAGTCAAAGTGTGCACAATGCAAAATCTCCCATCCAATTCCAAGCCTGCTAAATTTCATTTATCAAAATTGCTCCTTCTCCAACTTGGTTTGGCTTGACCCACTGGTTAAAGATTAAACTTTCCAGTATGGAGCACCAACTCCTGCAATGAATTCCAGCATAAAAATGTGAAGGATCGCATATTTGTGTATCTCTGTTACTATTCCTTCGTTCTTCCCTCATAGGCACAAACAGGGATGAAGCATGGCAACCGAAGTAAGAAGCAAGCTCTCAAGTCAGCATCCACAGATCTTGGGACAAGTGATGTAGGCAAGTGACACCTCCCCAGTCCCATTATAGTAGCCTTCCAGAACCAAAACAACCCAGCTGCAGGAATTACTAGCCGGCATGGCCAGATTAAGGTCACTTGGAAGGATCAAATTGATGTAGGCTTATCCTCTGCCAAGATGCCAGTCGAACTTGGTCATGAAGATCTCTTGTCTTCCTTTGACCGGAGCTTAGACTCCAAACTCGTGACTGATTATACCTTTGGGTTCGGTAATAGTAAACTGTGATTCACTTAGCAAATGTGGCAAGAGAGGTCATTAAATGGGGCAAAATTCACTTAACAAATGCCTCATTTAGCAACAGAAATTTTGGGCTGAGTTGTAGCCATACGTTAAGGAGTACCTGTACTACATTTTGCGTCTGAAGATGTAGATGTTGCCTCAGGATATTTGATTCATTCCATGCTACTGATAATTTTTGTTGGGACCCCTCATCAGCAAATGTCCCAGGTGCCGTCTCCTGGGTGTATCCTAATGGACTTGTCTGATAGCAGCAGCAAATAGCAAAATCATTGCTGTCAATGTCAAGGGGCTGGGAGCTGTTTTATTGGCATCTTACAGTGCTTCCAACATAGTGCCACTATTTCTTCAAGCTTCCTAAAAATACACGTGCATATTTACACGGGCATAGAGCCAGCCGTCTTCATAATTTATCTGTTTTACACTCCTCTCTCTCCCTCTCCCTCCCTCTCTCTCTCTCTCTCTCTCCCCCTCCCTCCCCCCCCCCCATCCATCAATACTGGGTTTTATGGATATACAGCCTATTCCTTTTCTTCTGCAAATGCCTTTTAAAAAAGGAATAATGCTGACTGTCAGGAAGTTTGCTGGTTGAAACTAACTGTTCCAGGAATCTTGATCATTCTTGGGATACATTAAGCAAATTTGGTTTGTGCAAGGCAGGCTGAGAAGCAAAAAAAAATAAAATCCCATGTCAATCATTGAGGAGAGGCACTGAAAATCCCCCCATAAACAAATTAGAGCTGTTCCTTTAAGCCGCTCTGTTTGCACTCTCCAATGGAAAAATTGCTTGGTGCTATATTTGTTACATACCTGTTTAATATTAGTAAAGAATCCTGCCTGCTGGGACCCAGCACTCCTTCTCACTGGAAACTGGAACCGCTATGATGCTGCCATACTTGAGGCACACACATTCAGATGTACTGCCAAGCAAATGGTCAGAAGGACTAATTTCCTGAGCACAGAATCCTTGTGAAAAATGATTCAGTGTACATCAAGCTTACTGTAAGGGAAATATCTCAGAAGAGCCTTTTATTTAGGGGTATGGAGAAATATAGATTAGATACAGATAAAGATGTATACCCACGCCATCATCCTCTCATACTAATTTCCAACTTGGTAGGGGTTTTTTTTAAATGAGTAGTCTATAAGAAAGGGATTTTTGGGTTGTGTGTGTGTTATAAATGTTTTGCATCGATCATTCTTTCATGAATACATTGGGAGAATTATATTTAAAGTGGGGTGATTAGAAACATCCCGCCAAACTACATTTCCCAGAATTGTTTAGGAAGTTGTCACATTTATATAGCCTGCATATAGTTTACATCTCAGTATTTTCCTATCATTTTTTCACTGATCTATAACATTACAATTTACCTCTATAATATAGTTGTAAAATCAACTTACAACAGTCCCTTTAGTGACTGTTCGAAGTTACAACAGCAGTGGAAAAAAATGATTTATGACCATTTTCAATGCGTACAACCATGGTCACATGATCAAAATTCAGACGCTTGGCAGCTGACTCAAATTTATGACGATTGCAGTGTCCTGGGGTCATGTGTTCCCCTTTTGTGACCTTCTGACGAGCAAGGTCAATGGGGAAACCAATTTCACTTAACAACCATGTTACTAGCTTAACAACTTTGACAAGAAAGGCCTTAAAATGAGGCAAAATTCCCTTAACAAATGTCTCACTTAGCAACAGAAATTGGGGGCTCAATTGTGGTCTTAAGTCGAGGACCACCTGCAGTACATTCTTTGGAAGATTTTTTTTTCCATTTTTTTCTTTGTTTTTGTAAATTCTGTGCATGGTGCCCTTCAAAACCAGCTTTTGCTAGATGGTTTACTGTACGTTTGTAATATCAACGATAGAATGATAATTAAAGCGTACGATAAAATAAAAAGCAATTAGATACTTAAAAGGGTCTCACTGTCTCAAGGTCGACTCAGACTTCCCTCCTTCCGAGGTGGGTAAAATGAGGACCCAGATTGTTGGGAGCAAGAGGCTGACTCTGTAAACCGCTTAGAGAGGGCTGTAAAGCACGGTGAAGCAGTATATAAGTCTGGTACTGAGAAGATAATAAATCTGGCACCAGGCATATCTCAGAAAGGACGCTGAGTCAGAGAGGCTACCAGGGTAATATGAAGGGCCATTCACCAGTGATGGGATTCAACCAGTGTTACTACCGGTTCGGTGACAATGTTTTGTGGTTGAAAAAGCAGGGGATAAAGGACAGGTAAGAGACCAGGCGGGCGGTTGGGCCAAACAGCAGCAAACACAGAACTGGTTCGGTGTCTGCTGCTCTTCAGAGCTACCGGTTCTATGGAGCCGGGCAGAACCGGTAGCATCCCACCCCCTGACATTCACCCAGCAACAGGTCTCAAACCAACAAGTTTCAAATGCACCAATGGGATTTGAGTGCTTACACCGACCGACCATGGCTGTCTCTTCCTGTATTTGTAAACCCTCTCCAAAATCCCCCCCAAAAGGGAATGTAGTGCACGGAGTATAAGAACGTATGAATGAGAATCTCTAAAAAAGGACAATCAGATTAAATCAAGCCATTGGCAGATTAAATCAAGCCATTTTTAGGGCGGGGGAGAGCACAGTTAACATCGATGATGGGCTTTGGCTCTTTGGTCCCATCAACTAACGGAGATTTTCAGAATGTCTCTGAAGATGAGGGCAGACATTTCAATGCCTTTTCTTTTTCTGTAGCATTTTAATTGATAATTAGATAATAACCTGGTATTGGTGGGTCTCCGGGGATGATGCCCAAGGATATTTTGGGATAATAGGTAGTTCTCTGGCCTCAAATAGGCATCTCTGCCATAGGATGTAATGTACTGTATCTGGCTGAGGTGAGCAATGTTTGAACAACCTGCCAATATACTTTGCATTGTTGCCATCAAAATGTTTGAAGGAGATAGACAAAACACTGCTAATATACTTGAAACTAAAAGCAACAGAGCTGATGTTACAGGTAGTCGAGTTATGGCCACCATTGATGAGCCCAACATTTTATGTTGCTAAGTGAAACATTTGTTATGTGAATTTTGCCCCATTTTACAACTTTTCTTGCCACAGTTGTTAAGTGAATGATCACATTTGTTAAGTTAATAACATGGTTGTTAAGTGAATCTGGCTTCCCCATTGATTTTGCTGGTTAGAAGGTCGCAAAAACGAATCCCACGACTCCAAGGCACGGCAACTGTCATAAATATGAACCACTCGCCAAGCATCTGAGTTTCGATCACGTGACTTGTGGGGATGCTGCAGCAGTCTGAAAAACGGCCCTAAGCTCCTTTTTTTTTTTCTTGTGCCGCTGTAACTTTTGAACAGACACTAAATGAATTGTTGTAAGTCAAGAAATACCTGTATTTGTTTTATATGGCTCGTACGTGACGTTGGCACCCAGCCAGGACTTGATTAGAAATCAACTTTCTCTGTATTGGATCCGATGCTTTCAGATAGAACTAGAATGATTTTGTAACATTTCTGGAGGGAAACCCCCCCCCCAATCTCGTTATGTTCTTATGTTTTTCCACGATTGGCCATCCCTGCTAATGTCTAATACGCTGAAACAGACGGAGAGGAACTGGCTGAGAGGTGGAATAGCTTCCCAAAAGAGGGAGGTTGGTGTAGCGTTTTGCAGACATTGCTGAGGAACCGAGTCAGTGATAACCAAAGCCCGGCGAAAGCAATTTGATATGTGGAAATGTGTACCCTACACTGCTGGGTGAGTGGGTGGGGGAAATCTCTCATTTAAACAGGCTGTACTTTAGTAGTACTGTGGCAAAGGAGATTCCCCAGCCTTGCTTGCTTGACTTAGTGAACAGGTGTTGATTGTCCCAAAGGAGATAAGAATGGATGATGTCGCTCTTTCGCTTTCAACAGAAGGGGTGTGAGGGGGGAGACTTCTAAAACTAACCTTCCCGTGATCCTTAGGTTCTGTTTCCAAGGCCAGTAGCCAAAAGCTCTAAAAGGCAAGAATTCAGTCCCTGGGGAGATGGTTGGCCGGGAGAGTTAGGTCTCCAAGTCAGAAGTCTAGAAAGTTATTAACTTACAAAAGCTGAAGTCCCCTCGCATATTTTGTTCATAGACTCTTCCTCTTCCCCACTCCCACTTCCCCAGAGGAAGATACTAACCATATTTCTCTTCTTTCTTCTTTGCTCCGGTTGCCTCTTCCGACAGTGTTGGGCCGTATCTTGGAAGTTACCGACCTGCCTGAAGGGATCACGCGTACCGAAGCCGACAAGCTCTTCACCCAGTTAGCCCTGTCTGGTGCCAAAATCCAGTGGCTGAAAGAAACTCAGGGGCGTCCTGGGGGCGGGGGCGACAATAACCACGGGACTGCAGAGAACGGCAGGCATTCTGACCTTGCTGCCTTATACACCATCGTGGCCGTCTTCCCCAGCCCTTTGGCAGCCCAAAACGCATCCCTGCATCTCAACAACTCTCTTAACTGCTTCAAGTTGCGTATGGCCAAAAAGAACTACGACCTGCGTGTGCTGGAGCGTGCCAGCTCCCAATAGGGGCAGACAGAGGGGCAGGGAGGGCTGGGGGCAACAAGCACATTGGACTGGCATCTCCAGCCTCGCCCCCACCCCCCTCCAAAGGCCCCTAGACCAGCCTCCTTTAGTTCCACATGCGCCTCTCCCTTCTTTCTCCCCCCCCCCTTTTTTTTTTAATTTGGGTGGTAGAAGGGGTAATTTCCTGGAGATATTTATATGGACAAAATGAAGAGAAAAGAGACATTGATTTGTTTTGTTTTTTGTTTTGTTGGCGGGAGGGGGGGCTTCTGTTTTTTTTAATTATTTTTGTGTGGAGGAACATGTCATGCCCTTTGCCCCCTCTACGGAACACGTGTATATTGTTTTGTTCAGCGTTGTGCCGCGGTACGGAGCCGTATTTAATTGCACATAACAGATGTTGGCTGGGTATATTCACTGTACATTTTATTTAATCTGGGTTTATTATTATTAATATTATTATTTGGTTTTTAAATATAAAAGAATCGTCTGTCACTTTAAAGCTGTTTCCTGCCTACCTCTCTTTCGCAAACTGAATGTTCGGAAACCCATCACAAGCAAGTAGCGTTGACTATTTCTCAATCCCAGACATATAACATTAGGAGGCAGAGTTGGAATATTATATTTAGCCTTTTGGGGGTGGAAGTGAGTGAGGGCAGAAGGTAAGGTTAGGTATAGTCTTAAGCCAGAGCCAGTTTGAATCTTGAGTTATACAGTCAGTATTGTCTCGTGGTTAAGCCACTAGGCTAGAAACCAGCAGACCATGTTTAAATCCCGCCTTAGCCATGAAAGCTAGCTGGGTGACTTGGAGCCAGTCGTTCTCTCTCAGCCCAACCTGCCTCACAAGGTGGTTGTTGTGGGGAAAATAGGAAGAGAAGGAAGATGTGTTTGGATACGTTCACCGCCTAGAGTTATTTGTAAAAATAATAAGGTGGGATACAAATCAAATTCATAACAATAAAATAAGCATAATAAGTTGGCACTGAACTCTTGGATACCCGAGCAGCAAGTAGTTTGAATTTCTGCTTTTATCCCAACACAAATGTCAGGTAAGATGCCCTTTGGAGATGCTCCCTTTCTTCCTCCTTACTGCACTTTAATTCAGAAGAATTACAAACAGAATTGCATACAAAAGGGACACAACAGTTAAGATCATAGAGTTTTTTTTACATGTTGTTTATATATAATCCTAGTTTGTATTACGTGAAAAAAATAAGGTACTTGTAAAACTAGTCATTTTTTTTCCTCCTCTTAGCCACAGCAGTAGAGATGTGTGTAAGCGCATTTTGTGTGTGTAGCACTAAGACAACACTCGGTTTTAGTTTATGTTAGATTTAGTTACCCATTGTATTTTTGCCCCCAGAACCTTAGGTGAAAATTTTAGCCTAATACATTACAGTGCAATAAATTATGGTTTTAGATTTGCATCAATCGTTTACTTTCAGTTGGAATTTACTCTAATCTAAAACTACCCCATGATCATCCAGTGTGAATACCCAGACATATTGTAAATGTTTTGCTTCTGAAATTTAGTTATACAATTATTGCTTGATTTTAATAACCTGGTAATTTGGTGACTGCTAAAAGATGATCGATTTTTACAGTCCATTATTTTAACTCTGTTCTTTTGTAGAAGAAAAGTTATAAAATCAGAGGTTGATACACGATATCATTGGAAAGGCCTGGCCTATGTCAAGTTCTCCTCAATTAGCAATAGCACTTAGACTTATATACTGCTTCACAGTGCTTTTACAGCACTCTAAGCAGTTTACAGAGTCAGTATGTTGCCCGCAACAATCTGGCTCCTCATTTTACCCACCTTGGAAGGATGGAAGGCTGAGTGTAACCTTGAGCTGGGTGAGATTTGAACTGCCAAATTGCAGTCAGCTGGCAGTCAGCAGAAGTAGCCTGAAGTACTGCACTCTTAACCACTGTGCCACCATGGCTCAATAGCATAATATTTAGGTTATTTTGCTGCTATTTGCATTTTAGTGGCAAAATGGCCCTAATATTATGCAGTTGGGGAGAATTTGGCATAGGCCAGGCCTTTCCAATGACATCGTGTATCCTAGCTCTGATTTTATGTTGTCTTATTTCAGATTGCCTACTGAAAAAGGAAGCATGGGGTAAAGTGGTAAACTCAGTTATGCTGGAACTGCAAATCCCAGAATTCTCAGTCATGGTAGCCAGAGGAAAAATTGTGGATTTGTGGTTACCTTGGAGAAGGAGATGTGAAGGTGACAATGGCTGCTGTATAGAAAAAGGCAAGAAGAAAGGTGTTTTTTTCCCCCAATAGCAGCTTTCTACAGAGTTTATCTGTTAGCCTTAATTAGTTAATAACACCTCTGACTTGGATAATTTCTTTTTTTTTTAATGTAAAACCTCTTGGCAAGTATGAAGCATTAGGAAATAAAGCTGTTTTAACAAAGAATTTTCTGAAAAGGCAAAAAGAGTTGCTTGTGGTTTAATAATTGCATGAAATGTTTCAGGAAGGCTGAACAAGTGAAGAAGGGGTGCTACACAAGAATTGCTTTGAAACTCTTCGTCTGCACAGCCATTTTCATATCTAGGTGTAGAGGTTACAAAATTTCAAGTTGCAAGACTGACATCCAAGCAAGCATCATGTTCGGAATCTTCTCAGTTTAGAAATTACAATACATAAACCCAATATCGTTGAAGAGCTACAGTGATATGGATTCCCAATTGGTAGTATCTATGTGGTGGCTTTTGTGTAGAATTGTAAAACATTTAGAACTTGGCTAAATAATGTTTTTCTCTTTCGAAATTCATGGGAGGAATGGAATCAATCCCTTAACAAGAAAAACTGTTGGAGTTGATTTTCAGGTAAATGATATTTCAGTATCAATCAAATACGAGGTTAAAGAATTCTGTAAGTGATATTCAGTTCTGGATTTGCTTTAAGACAACAAAGCTATACAAGTAGCCCTCAACTTACAACAGTTCATTTAGCGACTGTTCAAAATTACAACAGCAGTGAAAAAAGTGACTTATGACCATTTTTCACACAACTGTTGCAGTTGTCATATGATAGTCATATGATCAAAATTCAGATGCTTGGTGACTGGTTCATATTTATGATGGTTGTATTGTCCTGGGCTCGTGATCACTTTTGACGACTTTCTTGATAAGCAAATTCATTGAGGAAGCCAGGTTCACTTAACAGCCCATGTTACTAACTTAACAATGATTCACTTAACAATTGTGGCAAGAAAAGTTGCAAAATGAGGCAAAACTCATTGAATAAATTCTTCACTTAGCAACATAGATGTTGGCCTCATTTGTGGTTGTACGTTGAGGACTACCTGTATTGTATTCCAGAAAATTTTAGAATTATATAGAGTGCACATAATCAAATGACATTTAGCATAACTTGTTTGGTTCCATCCAGTCTTGAGGTAGAAAATTTAAAACATATACTGTATATTGACCATTGGAACTCCTCCGTTTTTCTTCATTACTGTAGAATCCAAAGGTTGAGTTCATAGATTGGATGAAATACTAGTTAGCCTACTTTTCCCTGACTGGCTGATTTACAGCAATTACAAATTGAATGGCTTAGTACGATGTGTGAAGACAGCCCTTTAATTAAATGTCTTCTATATCCAGGAAATTGACAGTTATGAGTCCCTCTGTGTCTATTTTTGATTTCTGATTGACTATGGGGAAAATGTGGTGAGACCCCAATCCTTTCTGTGCACTATGGTCTTAAGCCCAATTAGGTTGGTTCATCCACTTTAAGGGGTGTCTTTTATTCCTAAGGAGCATCCTAAAGACTCACCCCAATCATAAACCATGATTTGTGTTGTAGCCATTAAGGATTAATTAAGAAGCCATGGTTAAACACTTATTGAAAAATGCAACAAAGTCCCTGGGATTCTGCAGATGGAATCTTGTGATACAGTTAGAATGGGGGAGCCCAAAATGGTTGACAATTTGTGGGGAGTTTAGTAGACAAAATGGGTACAGTGGAAAAGTTGTGTGCATTTATTTTTTCCCTTATATTATTAGGAGGAAATATTTTCTTGAGAATTGACATGTTGGAGTGTTATCTTAATAGAAATGGCCTAGGAATTGTTCATCCTTGATTTGGTGCAAGACGTCAGCTCGGCCTTCAAGTTGACCATCAAAAGTATAGAGCGCATTCAAAAGTTGTAATTGACAGCACACTCAGAATGTACATGTCCTCAAAAGTAATATCAAACCCTACATGGGTGGGTAAAATCAAGAAAAGTAATAATTATGCAAATTTTAGATCTATTCCAGTAAATATTAGTACAATTTAGAATCTTAGTGCAAGAGGAATTTCCTTCACGTAGTTATTAGTGAATTCATTAAGATGCCCCCCTCAAGTCTGCTGTGCTACTTCTTCCTGGAAGGTGTGTTCATGAGAGGGAAGAGGGAAGGAAGAATGCTAAGGGCAGATGTCAACAATATATCCATCCATTAGAACAGGGGTCCCCATGCTGGCTGGAGAATTCTGGGAGTTGAAGTCCACAAGTCTTAAAAGTTGCCAAGTTTGGAGACCTCTGCATTAGGGTCACCCAAAGTCTGAAAGTCACCTCAGCTACTTGATTAAAAGCCAGACCTCTACATTTCAGCATATTGATGTTGCGGCAGCAATATCAGAAGATGCTGGAGGAGGAAGTTGATGATTATTTTAGTGACACCAATGATATGATTTCATAGTGCTTGGGAGAAAGCACTATAAACCTCTATTTTACCAAGAAAACCACATAGATGAGATAATATTAAAATGAATAACAGTTCCCCAGGCTGGATGATGCTCAAAATGCTATTGAAGAACAGCTAAGGATGTTTCTTATACTAAAAATGTTTATGACATGGCTCAATGGCTTGCAACATCTAATTGCTGATGTCATGCAGGAAAATAAAATCTGAAGCTGCAAAGACAATCAGAGTAGAAACATGAAATGTCAGAACGTGGGGAAGCTCACAATTGTGAAAGATGAATAGAGTCAACTACATGTTGACATCTTAGGCATTGTCAAATCAATATGGACTGAAATTGGACTCTCAGGCTGAGGATTATGCTGTTTATTATTGTTCTAACCATTCAGTTCCTTCTGTTATAGCAGCATATATGTGGTCAGAGGCTGACTGGAGCAAATGATAAACTGTTCATTGCTAGTTCCAAGTCAAGTCAAGGAGGAAGGAAAAGGCCTTCCAGTTTCCACCACATGATCTTGAGCTTATACCTACCATTTTCAAGAAGAACATCGGGAATTGATGTCCTAAGCCAAATCTAATTGAACCAGAGGAACCGTGGAATGAAATAAAAAAGGGATGAATGTGAAAAGAGACTGCCAAAGACCAAGAAATGAAAGAAAGCAAACTGGATGTTTTTTAAAAATGTTTTTGGTGGAAGTTATCAATTAGAGAAACCAAAGAAATATCTCAGGAAGGACCATAACAAAGAATTTCAGAGAACTGTCAGAAGAGTAAAGAAGCAGTATTACAACTTGTGATAAGAATAGGAAATATACTTTTTCCATAGCAGCTCCTGCCCTGTGGGACGCTTTGTTCCCAGAAATTCGAGAGGTTTCTACCCTCATCAGCCTTCCATAAAGCTTTTGAAGATCTGGCTTTTCCCCTAAGTAATGGAATAAGATTGAAAAATTGCACATTAGAAGTTTGACTTAGCACTAGGTCTTCATTATTTTTAATGCTTTAATGTGTTTAGTTTTATAATACGTATATATGTTATATAACTTCTCATTGGAAGTTGCCCAGAGATGGTTAATAGATGGGTAGCTATATGCATATTTTAAATAAAATAAATAACATTAGAGCCATCATTAAAAAGGCACAACAAAGAATGTTCTTCATGCGTGAACTCAGAAAACACAAGACTACCTAAGAATCTGCTGGTACAGTTCTACAGAGGAATTATTGAGTCTGTCGTTTATAGTTTTCTGTTTGATTTGGTATAGCAACCAAACAGGACAGGCACAGACTTCAACAGATAGGACTGCAGAAAAAAATTGGAACCAGCCTGCCTTCCATTGAAGACCTGTATACTGCATGAGCTAGAAAAAAGGCTGAGAAAATACCTACAAACCCCTCACATCCTGGACATAAACTGTTTTAACTTCTTCCCTCAGGATGTTGCTACAGGGCATTGCATGTCAAAACAATTAGACACAAGGATAGTTTTTACTCCTATACCATCACTTTATTAAACCCATAATTCCCAACAGCACGGTCTATGCCGAAAGTTATTTAACCATGTAGAAGGACTCTACTACTATTCTTCTCATAATTCCTATTATTTACTCCTATTGGTTTCTCATGACTATCATTTTGTTGGTTGTATCTTATGATTTATCATTTTGTTGCTGTGTGTATACTGAAAGCTTATGCTTATGCACCAGAAATAAATTCCTTGTGCAACCATTCACATTTAGCCAATAAAGAATATTTCCTATTCTATTCATCAGAGAAGAATTCATATAATGAAATAGTGGGGGGGAGAAGTAGGACAGAGAACTGATTTACTGGCAGCCAGACCAGCTGTGAGCAGTATTCATGGCAAAAACTCTCCAATGGCTAAGATCCTTGCCTGCTTTGAGGAAGGCTGGTGCCAAAGAATGAGATATCCCAGGAAGCAGTCAAAAAAAGGAGACCAAAAGGAGGGCATCCACCCTAGCAGTGTTGGACGTGAAGAGCCAACCAAAGCCTATATAAATAATCCAGCCAGAATCAGGATCCTTTAGAAAGAGGGGTCAACTAATTGCAGAGGTGGAAAAACACCCAATATTAACAGTACCAACAAGAAATTTCGGTTGCTTGTTTGTTTATAAAATGTACATAGGCACTGATTTCATGAAAGTGACTCTGAGTGGCATGCAAATAACAACAGGAAGAAGGCTTAAGCCCCACCTTCCAGCTAGGTGACTTTTGAGGAAACAAGTTTTTGTTCCCTGTTGGGTCCATTTTTAGCGACCAGGAAAAAAAAAATATCACTAGCACTCCCAATTATTTCCTAACATGAATTTGGAAATTCACTGAAACTAGTGTGAATCCTGAAATTGGCAAAGCCTAGTTAAGAAAATAAACCACACTTTTCTTCAAATGGCAAAAAAACCCAGGCAAACTCTGCAGCATTGCCCCATTATTATATTAAATCTCCCATTTATGCTGTAAATAGCAATCTGTGTGGTACTTTGCAAAATAATAAGATTTAGTCTTGACGTGCTGCATTAATGATCCCACTGAAAGGCCACATGCATTCAGTTCCTTGCTTCAGGTCAGCCTTGCAAAAGCCAGGACCTTCCACATTTATTTTATTTCAGCTCCAATGACTGCTAGTTCTTCTCTAAGCGAATAACTACTTTTTCTGCTATAAGCTTTTTATGGACATCAATCATTTTCTGAGATTTGAATATAATTTGAAATGGCAGGCATGTACAATAAGCCAAGTTTATTGGAGAGAAAAAAATGTGTATCAGTCCTCTGGTCTTTTTTATTTATTGATTTACTTGATTTATATTCTATCTTTTATTCAGCTCAAGGGGATTATTTAGTGCTTTCTCTTCTAACAACAACGTTATAAAGGAGCTTGCCTGTACATTTATTTATTGTTTATCCTGCCCAAGCACTACTTCCTTCCATTTCCATCGCAATGAGCATTCGGAGAGGTAGGTGAAGGCTGAATAACTGGCCAAAAATCACCCAGTGAGCTTTGGAGGTCAAAGGTGGACCAAAACCCAGCTCTCCTTTGGGCCAGTCGACTACTTAACCACAAAACTGCATTGGCTAACCAGATCAGCTTGCTTTTCAAGAGAAGCTGGGATTTCTGTTGTCATACCTTGAATCCAATGTGTAAACCTAAGAGGCAATTTGGCCAAAAGAAAGAAAAACGTATTATTTCCAGTTTGGAAACGGGCAGTTCAGAAGATACAGGAGAGCGGGGTGGATTTTATAATGCTTTGCTGCTAGGTACTTGCATGAGAAAACCTGCAGTCAAGAGAGATGGAAATGAAATATTAAGCCTATGTTTTATCTGACTTTCAGCAAGCAACCTGTATCGATGAGAAGTCTCAACTTCAGACATCCTGATGGGTGCAAATTTTTGCAGCACTGAACAGTCAGAATTTGTTTCTCCTCTTGGGCAAAGCAACCCATCTTTCCGGGTCAGTTTGGGACAAATCTCAGCCCTTGCAGGTCCTCCAAGGATGTGATAGGCTACTGCCTCCTTTGGACCTGTGTTTGGCCTGCAACTCATGCCCAAATCCAGGCTCACATTTCTCTGTGTCAGCCCTGCCCATGGAGGACAGCTGTTCGTTCCTTTCTTGCTCTGTCACTCCGACTGGAGTGAACATACGAAGCATTTACATCTTGAGACCCAAGACGAAAGTTGAAATTATCCTTGGCAGATCTCTAAAAGATGTTGGGGAGCAGGGAAGAGAGCTGAGTTTGAGACAGTTTGGGAAAGATACAATTAACAGGAATACCTCCTTTCTTTTAGAAAGTAAGTATTTCCCCCCTTTTTCAAGTTTGATTCTTTCTAAGTTATTCTTTTTCTTAAAAAAACCTCACAGGGATACAAAAATCTTTTTATTCTGAGAATTGAAAAGAGAGAGAGTAAACTGTCCCCTTTGAAAATGTGGCCTGTAGTTTCTCCTTGTTTAAGCTTTCTGTATTTGAGACGTGTGTCTGTCCAATTTATGGAGGTCAAAAATGGCTGAATTCTAGAAGATCTGGAGAGGGGTTGGTATCGCAACAGAAAAATTGCATTTTATGATTGCCTGTAGGCCAGGGAATATGGTTGGGATCTTTGCATACTGCAACTTGTAATGTGAGCTTCTGCCAGCGTTCAAGACTGGCCTAAGATTTCATTTTCGCCAGACTGTTTTTTTCTGGATGTTTCAGTTTTTTGCAGGGAAAAAAAAATTGGCATCTGTTACCAATGAGCAAGCCTCATTCTGAGAAGGAATGGGGTTGAGGTTTCAATCTGTGGCCCTTTGCAGCTCCCAGGAGGCAAGATAAGGGCCTGCTTCCTAGCTTGAAATATGAGCAATGATTTAGTATGTGGGACACCACGGATCCAGAATGGAAGGAAAGGAGAGAAGCTAAACTTTGAGCAGAATTTGGACCCTCAGTGCTTGAGGCAGGTTCATTCTCCATACAGCCCTGAGATCAATTGGAAGGTTATGGCTTGAGTGGATGTTCATCAAGGCATGACAAAAACCATAGGAATTGGGGGAAGGGCTGACCCACCTGGCCCATTGCAGAGGGCTTTCTGTCCTTTTGGGGGCAATCAGAAATTTTGGAGATAGAGAGGTGCATTGGAAAGCCCCAATGTTTTCCCACTGAGAAGCTGCACTAACATGACTGATGGCACGCATGAGCTGGATTTGGTCACTCCCTAGCCTTGTCACAAAAGTTGAGGTGACAATATAAGGATCAGAGGAAAGCACACAGAAAAAGGCCTTTTCCCCCCCACCTTTGGTTTGATAATGGGGCTCCATCCTAGTACTGATAAGCAATAGCCCTTTGGGATGTGGGGGGGAAGTAGGTGGCCAGATATAAAATAGAATAACAGAGTTGGAAGGGACCTTGGAGGTTATCTAGTCCAACCCCCTGCTCAAGCAGGAGATTACCTTTCTAGACGGTTCAGAAGGCAGGGGAGGGGAGAGAATTACAATCATTCTGTGGTATTTGTTCTTAGTAAAATTTAGGTATTTCAAGCCAAATGTGTGACCCATGTTGCCCATGATGAATTGTGGCCCAGGACAGCTAGTAATGAGGCATCAGAAGATAATAAAAAATTACAAAAAATAAAGGAGGTTTGTTATTTATATACCTTAATTTTATTCTATGTTTTATATTTGGCCCAAGACAATTCTTCTTTATTCAATGTAGCCCAGGCAAGCCAAAAGATTGGACAACGGTGTAGACTAGAGGAATACTAAGGGCAGATACCTCTGGGTGTGTACAAACTGTCTTTTTCTTTGTTCTGGGTAATGAAAATAGATTGGAATAAGAAATAAATAAATGTGTCCCTAATTGCCTAGGAATGAGACACACAGATTCCTAGCTGATATATAATAAAACAGTTAGCTTCTAGCCCTTCAGTGCTCTATCTAATCTGATTTTTAACCAGACACTAACTGCAGAATAACTTATTTCTGATCTGGTATGAGATATAACGGCTTTTCAAAAATTGATATTTCCTTTTATTTCCTTTAATCATAATGAATTGCTCTTTTCCATACTGCTTTTAGGAAGAGCAGTCGGGCAGGGAAATAAAAGAGCTCTATCTTTGAATTTTGGCTGCCATACTTGATCCCATCAACTCCACCATGGAAGTCCTGTGTGGAGATTTCATTATAGATTTAAAGGTGCTTTAGCAGTCAGGCTTTCTCAGGAATCTAATCAAACTACAGTTCCTAAGATTCTTAGGAAGAGGAGCCATGACTTATTTCCAGTACAAATCTGTAACAGGAATGTGTCTTTTGTGTTATGATTCTTGCAGTTAGAAAATAATCTTTAGAATGGGTTTTAAAAATAAGTATCTATTCACAATGTGTAATTTGAATTGTCATCTCTTTTCATCCATACAGTGGTCTGCCATTTGACCAGTTGAATTTACAGAAGCATCTCTGAATTAATTAAAGACAACTAATCTGTACTAGCTGGCAAAGTCCCTAGATAAGTGATAGTTAGGGGTCTATATACAACCTGAGAGATTTGTTGAAAAGGCATGCTTTCTGGGGGGAAAAAGAGAGAGCCAATTCTCTAGATAGTAGTTTGCTTTTTCCCATCCTGTAGTTAGCAGTGGAATGCAAACACTGTATGATAACACAACCTAGAACTAATATTTGCTCTAAATCCAGTGAAAGGAAATGATTGCATTTATTTTTCTCAAGAGATATAGTAAAATGAAAAAATAAAGCTCTGAGGTTGTTCCTTGCTTGGAACAAAACGCCCTATTTGCAAGGATGGTGATGGATTTTCAAAAGTCTGACTCAGTCTGAAAGGAGCCCGCATTTTGACAAAGTTTTGACAAAGACTGTGTCTAATTTGATATAACATGTACTTTGATTGAGTAATATGCATTCAGTTTTATAGTTGGTTCCCACTTATTTCTAATGGGTTTTAAGCTAAAACTTAATCCCAGCACTATTTACCCACAGCTAGCGCCTAATGTATAAGCTTTTTTTTTTTTCCTCCTGTATATTTGTACACAGTGTAAAGTGAGTGTGGGAAAGAAAGAGGTTGTATGCCAAGGAGATTTTCCTATCACTTCTACTCGGCTTTATATCTCCTGCCTGCTGAGGTACTTGTGTGCTTCTAGAGTGAACATTTCCTCTAGGGCAGGGGTGTCAAACTCGCGTTGTCATGGCAATGTCACATGATATATCGTGACTTTCCCCCCTTTGTGGGTGTGGCCAGCGTGTGGCACATCTGGCCCATGGGTCGTGAGTTTGATACCCCTGCTACAGAGCTTCTTGGATGGTTCTAAAATCTTAGAAATCTTATAACATGAGCAAGGGATCCCAATGTAGAGAATTACCTCACATGTCAGCCCTGAGCAATTTCCAAAAGGGAGAGCTAGAAACAGGAAGAACAAATTTCACCTCATTTAGGGGAATGCAGAGATAACTTTGGAAAATAAAAGACAACTGAGATTGTCCTGAGGGAAGGCATGAAAGAGAAATTCAAAATAACTTCAACCATGGTTTACTTTGGGATAAGAAGGGCCAGAGGGAAAATGGCAGGCTTTCAAAATGTGGTTATTATGCCTTACAACAATAAAGTATGGCATTCCTGTAATTCTTGCAATGTTTCTTGAACAGGCCTTCCACAAAAGACTGGCATCCCTTCTAGGTTTGAGATAAGCTGCAGAGGCCTTCTAGTTGCTATGTCCTTAAAATACTACCCTGTTTCTCCAACAATACAGCCTCCCCCAATAGGAAGTCCCAGCATGTTTTATAGGCATGAAATGAAATTAAGCCCCTCCCCCCAAATTAAGGCCTATATTAAAACATGCGAAATGGGGGGGAATGGTGGGGGGGGGGCTTGCTGTTAGGAAATACTTTTGTTGCACACCCAGATATGGTGCTGCCTGCGTTGACCCCGATACTAAGTGCCTCACCAACGCCGAGGTCAGCATCCAAGCCGTCACTGCCCGCCCGCCCAAAGATGCAAGGGGGGGGGGGGAATTAAGTCACCCCTGAAAAGACGGCCTAGCCATTTTTTCAGGGCTCAAAAAAAAATAAGACCCAGCCTTATTATATGAGAAACACGGTATCTGCCTAGGACAATTTTTCTCTAATCTGGCATATTCCAAACACGTTGGGACTGCCATTCCCATAATTCCCAGCCAAATAATCTATCAGAGGGAGCTTCTGAAAGTTGTTGACTTCCAGCACTTTGCTGGAGAAGAAGACTGCTAGCTGTTTTTCCAGCAATATGCTAAGCTGTGGTCCTTCATGTTTTTCTAAAAGTATCAAAAAGTTGAATTCTTCATTCCTTGCCGGATACATGCAAGACATGTTTTTGCTCTTCTGGAGGAGGAAATACTGGCCAGAATTAGTCAAACCTTTCACAATGGTTTTGCAGGATTGAAAGCCAGAATGGGCTGCTCTAAGTTGCAAACTAAATTGAGAAATACTGCTTGAATAAATTGCCGCTTTCCATGGGGGTAAAGCCACTTATCTCAACAAATCAGTGTCACTAAACTCTGGAAACTAGTCTTTCACTTCAGAAATATTTTCTGCCCCTCTCTACTCAATAGATTGGTTTGGATCCTGTTTTCTACAAGTAATAGAGTTAGATTGAAGAATTAGGATTGCAATTGACTTTTATAGACGAGCATCCCCTTCCATGCACACAAAGGATTGGCAGAGAAATATGATATTTTTGGTGGTACCGAGAGATATCTAGCTTGGCCTTTGAACGGCAAGCCAGCAAAGATTAGACTCTGAAAAGTTGAAGTGTTTGGCTATACATGATAGAAAGGAAGTTCGATTTAATTTCCATTGTTGGCTAAATATCACTGCAATGGTTGCTCCTCATGATTTTAATACTATATCCCTTTTGCCTTGTTAGAAATGTAAATTTTGTACCAGTTTTTGGAGAAATTCTGGAGGCCCAAGCAAAGCTTTTGAAGCATTCAGTAGTTTTCATTTGATTAGTGCATACAGGAAAAAAAAAAGATTAAAAGAATGTTCATTCATTCCCACACCACCACTTCCCTCTGCACCATGGCAGACACGGAGGCGAGCATTTCAAATGTTGCAACCCTCTCTCTGCATTTTTTTATACTTACTGTTCATGGAAAATGGTTCCCAATTGATATCTGCTAAATTGGGTATCAACTATTGGATTTCAGGACTGTATCTTAAGTCTCTTTAAAAAAAAACAACCACCTTATAGCCATAAGTCAGTACAGTGAACAGCTGGTCATGCATAAAAAGGCAGCCAAATGGATGCCTTTATATCTCTATCTCAAAGTAATCCTCCATGCATTAAACGGAGTAGGCTATAGTTACAATAAAGTTTATGTCATCATAAACTTCTTAATGCTCAACATATTTTCTGCCAGAGACATTCTAACCAATTTCTACTTTCTTTCTTTCTTTCTTTTTACATGTTTCATTTCCAAAAAAATGGCTTAATTTCTCAAATGATAGAGGAGGAACTGGAGCTTATGGAGAGGGCAGATATCTTGCATTTAATGGATTTCTAGTTCATCCCCATCTTCATTTCCTATTGGGGACAAGAAAGGCAGTCAGAGGTACTGCTCGGCTAAGTGGAGATGATTATGTCACTTCTTCCTAAAGGGAATAGAACCAAAATTCTCTTCCCCAATAATGACTTTTAGCATCTTATTAGATCATCTATCAATGAAATGATATAAAGCCTATTGTCACTGCTATTATTCTGGCACATCGATTGTTGAATGACTCTAGATAATACTTTGAATCGCTAGTTGGGAAATGACCTTGGAATAGATAGAGTTTCTCCTTAATCGCTTGTGAATATTGTATTGATTACTAATCATAGAGTAAGATTTCCCCTCTATTCATAAACCCATATTGCTCATATTTTAGAAGTTCTCCATACAATTAGAGACAAGGCATTTATTTTGGATAGAACTGTGGTAGACTGCTTTATTAAAGATAATAGATGCAGTGAAGAAGTTATTTGGAAGGCTAAATATGTGTGGATCCAGTTAACTCTGCATTCAGCTTCAAAAGTGGATATTGGGAAAAAGGCTTTTGAGGTAATGAAAAATAAAATTTGTAAAACTGAGCTGGAGTAGCATTTTGCTCTGCTGTCAAAACAAAAATGTTGTGTAGATTAATAAGGCACTAGTAATTTGTTTTCCCATTCCCATTTGCAATTAAAATGATGCAACAAAATACTCATGATTGTATAGATTTGAAGTCTTATTAAATTCCCTCCCGGTCTGATGAATTCTGTGTCCTCTCTATTGTATCAGTTAAAATGGGGCAATAGTTATTGGATGGAAAGTGATACTCCATGTGTTCAAAAGTACCATTTTTATAGGTTTTTTATAGGTTTATGGTTAAGTGTTGATGCTGAAATTGCATTCTGGGGATAAATGTGGCTTAGGTTTAAATCCAATGTGAGTATTTGCATTTTCAAACAGGCCTGTAATTTTGACATTTAAGTGTCAGCTTCCTCACAGTGGGGAATTATAAAATGTTATTGCCAGTGTATCAAAAGTATTGGATGTATGACCCAACCAGATAAAACACCAGCTTTTGCTTCTTCTTTTTTTAGCAAAGAATTGAAATTTCTTCCATGTTTGTATTTTATCTTTGCATCTGTTCCCTTTTTTTATGCAGTATGACAGAAAAAGAGATTCTTGAGCCATCCGCTTCACCCATATCTATAAGGGGGAAATCTCCAGAAGGGGTAAGTGTTATGGGTTATTCTAGGAGGGTAAGGGTGTAAATTCTATCTCCTAATTCCTCCACAATCAGCCACAGGGTCTTTCTGGAGTCTTTTCCAACCTCCTGTCCTCTGGATATTTTGAATTATTGACTGAGAAGTCTGAGAGTTGTAGTCTCATACATCTGGAAGCCACAAGGTTGAAAATCTGCTCTGGAGAGACATGGTTATTCAAAAAACCCAATGATGCCAGAACCTTTTAATGACAGCCTTTGGCCATAATGGCTGCAACCAATCCTCTCCTTTCGATTAAGGTTATAGCCCATCCTAAACCACATCTACTGTGTTCATGAGGAACACATTCTGTTTACAATTAACTATTTGGGCTTCATGACTGGAGAAGCTACCTCCTCTTTACCATTATTTCTACCAAAGGCTAAAATTGCTGCCATTGGTCCCACTTGTCCAGCCTCAAATTTAGCAGAGTTCTCTTTTCTGTAAGACTTGTCCAATGGGATTTTTGGGAATGTATTTTCTTGAACAGAGGTCAATGTGCTACAAGGAACTACTTGTCGATAAGGTATTAATAATGTTATCACTAATTTTTAAGTAGAGGAAAAAGGGAAGATGACTATAGAGCAAACTGTAATGGAATGATGTAAGGATTTTTCTTCTATGCAGTGCACAGTTCTTCCATACTTCCTTGCTTATGAGAATACAAATTCTAATACAACCCACCATGTCCAATAAAAAAAACTTTCATGGGGGTAAACTAATAGTTTAGTTCAATTGGAGAAACATTTTGAAAGGCCCATTATCAGACTCCTAACATGATTTAATTAAGCTAAAGCTTTATCCTAACACAGTTCCTCTCCAGTTTGAAGATCTCCAGTGGGGGAAAATCCAATTCTATCAAGATAATTGGTTCTATTTTCAAACTCTTCTTGCCATCAAAACAATATCGTCATCTGGTAGTTTAAACTCATTAAATCTAATCCTAACTCTAGAGCAGAACTGAGCAAATCTTTGCCTCATTTCTATATGATGGTCTTTCAAATCCAGGTACCAGTATTGTTTGACATTGAAGTTGCCAGTACAAACTTAAGAATTCACATTGCTTTTTTAAAAAAAGGGTTATGGGTACGTATGGAAACCTGCTGTTCAAGAAGCACACTTCCAAATCCTATTTAAGCGGCAAAATTATATCTAGGAATGAAATTGCAACCTGTTTGAAAACTGCACAGCACCTTGGAACTTTGCAAAAAGGCGATCAGATTTCTGTACTGGTGGATATCTGTCCTGGTGAAACATTCAAATATATTTAAGCTGCATAATTGCTGTAATCTTTTAAAGGTTCATGGAATTCCGGAAAGCTGCAGAGAATTGATAAGTTTTGATATTATGAAGACGTTTAACAAGCTTATCTATGAGGAATTTCATGTGGAAAGATGAGCTGGGTTTTGGATAAAGGCATGATTTCTTTCTGTGAGTTCTGAACATTAGCACGGGAGTGTAAATATTAGAAAAGTGAATCATTGGATACACACATTCTTGTCTGTGAGGTTGCAATATGTGAAACCACTATTGATTATGGATCCACTAAAAATGCTGGATTAAATCAGCCTATGCTATATCAAATAAGCCTATGACCCATGGCAATTGGTGGTTAATTTATATTCTTATCTGTGCATCCTATTCAGCTCCTGCATTTAAAATAATATTCAGAAACCCAGCAAATCAGGATGCAGGTCTGAAATTGAATGTTACTCCATCAACTGCTTCTAAGCCAGCTAAACTCATAAGTCTGAACTCTGCCTTTCTCCAAGTTGAAAAACTGCTTCTATTTCTTGTGCTGTTTTTCTCTATCTGTCCTATTCTGATAGGTATTCCATTCCATAGAAGAGAAGGAATTCCAACTATCAAGTGACATATTATTTGTTAGGTCAATAATAGTTTGGTGTTGGGTCCATTTACTTAACTGAGATGCCAAAGTCATAGTGGTAAAATAACTTAAAGCACTTTCACTGGTCTCTAGCAGATCTTAGGTAACTTGCAAAAAGAGTGTTGGATGCTGATTTCAGATGGTGGCATTATTGTGTAGTTTTAGGCAACAGGGTAATTTTTAGTTTGCATTCTGCATCAGTGGAATCAGAACAATGACCTTCCACTCAATAGAACTGTTTTCCAATTCTTAATAATAAATACATTTAATAAAATTAAAATGACATAGGATAATAAGTGAAAGTACAACAAGAATATGAACTAAAATAATTAAGTCAAGTTTATAAAATGTGGGTTCCTATTAGAAATATATTTGGCAATCTAATCTTCTCACTTCTCTCTCTATTTTTAAAGATTTTTTTTATCCTGCTTTTATTATTTTTATAACTCAAGGTGGGGAACATACCTAATATTCCTTTTTCTTCCTCCTATTTTCCCCATATCAATAACTATGTGAGATGGGTTGGGCTGAGAGAGAGTGACTGACCTGCAGTCACCCAGCCAGCTTTTATGCCTAAGGCAGGTCTAGAATTCACAATTTCCTATTTTCTAGCCTGGTACCTTAACCACTAGACCAAATATTTGGCACCTGTATCCCTAATATTCATAAGTAATTTTGAGAAAGTGTTTCATGCACATCCTTCACGATGCTTACAATAAGCCCTTTAAATCGGACCATTGTTCTGATACCTGTATTTCAGGTAAGAGTTGGTAAAAGCTAAAAATGGTTTGTCCATGCTCAGCTAGTGAATTAATTGTATGAGTCAGATTTGTACCAGGGAGAGATTCTCCATTTGTCACTCTGTTCATCGAGGAATAACTGTGATGGATGAGTAGTGTAACTCGTTCTTGTTACATGCCTTGGGGTCTTCTGTTAAGGTAAAACCTGTCATTTCCCTGGCAACAGATTGGTAAGCTCAAAATATCACGAACTATTATGACTGCACAGGGCAATTGCCACTGACTGCGGGGTGAGAGGAGAACTGAAGGTATTTGTCACAAGACTTACAAGCCCCCTTTTCACGCAGACTTTAGGTAGAAGATTGAATTAGTAGGACTTTGGAGACCTGAATTGGAAGTGATATAAGCAGTCGGACCTGAAGTGGAAAGTGCTGAAGGCAAATCTGTGACCTGATTCAGACAGTTCACTAAACCAAAAATGTATTTGGTTGGTTTCTGACTTAGTAAGATTTGCAAACCCAACCAACCCTTTGCTATTTATTCAGCGGTTAAACACAGCACATGCTATGCATATAGTGCCAGAAATCTCACCTAAGAAAGAGAACTTAGGAATGAAGTCCTTTCAACCCAGTCAGGAGAACCTTCAGAATAACACAGATAGAAATATTGCTCAGGCATACAGAAAGCTGTTTGCTTGGTACATGATCTACATTCTCATATTTTGTTCTTAAAAATGCTGGGCAGAGTGTTGTGTGTTGGGTAAAATCGTATGTTCTCTGTTGCCAGAAGCCTGCTGCAAGAGCACCAATGCTGCAAGGATTTCTGCATTTCATTAAACTGCCCACTTTCAGGATCTCAGTTGACCCCACCCCCCGAATATGAATAAATAATAAATATACGCAGGCAAATGATTTGCTGCTTTCCCCCTGAGACATATATTAGCATCCTTTAGCCTCAGGAGTTGAGCTGCATGTCATCCATTGCTTTCTCCTTGCTGACTCTGGAATTTTCAACTTGTTCCTTTCCCAGGAATCCTCTGTCCTCTGCTGCTTTGACTGTCCTGCTCAGTACAAGAGCAATATCTCAGCCAGTAAACCATCCTCCTGCCTCAGATCTTACACAGAGGGCTGTGCTCAAGGTCAAGATGACCATAACCCTTGTGGAAATAAGTTACTGTACCAATAATTTAGATAGGACAATAGGAGTACATCAGAGTATAAATGTGTACTGCAACAAGGACTTCGAATAGAACAGAGCTGGAAGGGACCTTGGAGGTCTTCTAGTCCAGCCCCCTGTTCAACCAAGAAAGCCTATACCATTTCAGACAATGTCTAGTCGCTTCTTAAACACCTGCAGTGATGGAGCCCCCATGATTTCTGGAGACAAAGCTGTTCCACTGGTTAATTCTCCTATTAGGAAGTTTCCCCTTAATTCCAGATTGCTTCTCTCTTTGGTTAGTTTCCAAACATTATTTCTTGTCCTGCCCTTCAGGTGCTTTGGAGAATAATTTGACCCCCTCTTCTTTGTGGCAGCCCCTCAAATACTGGAATACTGCTATCATGCCACCCCCTAATTCTTCTTTTCTTTATTTTATTTTATTTTATTGCACCTCATACAACGAAATCAAACACCATCTTCAGTGCACATCATGACCATGAAAATAAACACAAACATACATCCTTCACCCTCCACACATTGAACAGAAAACCCCCGACACCGCATCAACACTGCACTCACTATACAGTAGAATTCAAAAGAGTTACAGCCAAACCCCAAAACCTGCAGCCGTTCTTCACATGATTTAGTTTCCAGGCCTTTGATCATCTTACTTGCTCCTCTTTGAACGTACTGGAGTTTACTTTCTCAGGTGGGGTGAGCCAGCTCCCTCTCTCACTACCGCTGTACAGAGCGTCATGAACTGAAGAATTATCCAGAAGCTTTCCTCAGTTAGTCTGTCTGCCTTTCTGAGTATTTTCCCAGTGTATACAGGTAGTCCTTGACTCACGACTGCAACTGAGCCCAACATTTATGTTGGTAAGTGAGACAGTTGTTAACTGAGTTTTGCCCCATTGTACAAATTTCTTGCCACCGTTGTTAAGTAAATCACTGCAATTGTCATGTCAGTAACACGGTTGTGAAGTGAACCTGGCCTTCCCCGTTGACTTTGCTTGTCAGAAGATCGTGAAAGGGGATCATATGACCCCAGGACACTACAACGGTCATAAATATGAGTCAGTTGCCAAGCGTCTGAATTTTGATGATGTGACCATGGGGATGCCGTAACAGTTGTAAGTGTGAAAAATGGTCATAAATCACTTTTTTCACTGCTGTGTAACTTTGAACAGTCACTAAATGAACTGTTGTAAGCCGAGGACTACCTGTACTGTGTAAGTGTTATTTATTCATTTTAAAAGTCATGGACACCTCTCTAACAAAATCTGGCCTAATGGACAAAGCAGGAGGATGGATTACTGAGACGGTTCCAACTGATCTGATGGATTAGCCAATTAATGCTGTGGATAATTTGACTTCTGCTATTAATATGTGCATCTTGGAAGTGGGGTGTAAATAGCCAAAGGGAAATGGGCATCGCGTCTATCCTGTGACTTAAGCTAAGTGAAACAAGCTTTTACAATCTCATCAAAGCTGACAAATGCCCTTGCTAGTAATTCGATGGTAGAGATAGTGTATATCTACATGCAGCATTAGGCTCAAAGTATATCATGAAAGCTTTGCCAATAGAATAGATTAGCAAGCAAAACCTCCCATTGATTAATCAATGTGGCTCCATTTAAGCAGAGGGCCTGGGAGTGAAAGGTTAGTTTGATTACGCTAAGGCAGGGGTGTCAAACTTACAGTGTTGTCACATGATGTTTTGGGATTTTTCCCCCCTTCGCTAAACCAGGTGTGGGGGTGGCCAGCGCATGATGCATCCGGCCTGTGGGCTGGGAGTTTGACAGCCTTGCGCTAAGGTATAATGAAAAGTGAAAATAAAATACATTTCTGTAATCAGTGAATAGCTTTGTTAAACTAATAAAAAAGCTAGAGCGTTATAATCCATTAAATTTAAGAGTGTGCCAAGAGAGTCTCTTAGTTTGGAACTGTCTAAGTTAAAGTCTGTTTCAACATCTCTTTCTTAATGTGCAACATGAGTATAATATGAGCATTTTCGTGCATTGCTCTTTTGATTAGCTGTATTTCTTTTAGTATGGGTTACTCAGAATCATTTAAGAATCAGATGGCCTAATAAACAAGTAAATGATTCTGCGAGGTTTTTATGGCTTGCTGAATTGAGATAATATACATAAAGACTTGAACTATATTAGCTATATCTACAATTAAATTGTAGATAAGCAATAGTTGATTATTTGGTTGAAAAGATAACCAACTAACAAATCTTTACAGTATTTGGTTGCTAGTCCTGCTTGAAATGCTATCATGGCATGCTGTTCCCCATCTAAGTCTATTTTTATTTATTTAGCAATAGCACTTAGACTTATATACCACTTTATTGTGCTTTTACAGCCCTCTCTAAGCAGTTTACAGAGTCAGCCTATTGGTCCCAACAATTTGAGTCCCCATTTTACTCACTTTGGAAGGATGGAAGGCTGAGTCAACCTTGAGCCTGGTGGGATTTGAACTGCCAAAATGTAGGCAGCTGGCTGCAGAAGTAGCTTGCAGTACTGCACTTTAACCACTATGCCACATAGGCTGCTAAATATTTACTTATTTGTTACATTTATTTGCTGCATATCTCACCATGGGATTACTCTAGGCAGCCTACAATAATAAAAAGGAAGAAAAAGGAAAAGGGATGTAAAGAGAACAGTAGTAAAATAATAGAACAATAGAGTAACCAATGGCAAAGGAACACAGTGAGAATAAACACATCAATATGATAACCAAAATGATGGATGGGTGGAGAACAGAGAGCAAGTGAGGAGAGGTGGAGTCTGCCATCAATCTGGCAGCCACCTCTAATGTGGACTTCCCCATCTGGTCCCCTACCCAACCAGCAGGTCTTCAGGATCTTGCAGAATAATAGGATGGTGGGGGCTACTACTACTACCACTACAACACACCAGTACACACCAACAGCTGGGTTATCATTAGCTAATATTAGGAATAGAAAGCTGCTACACACAATTAACAAGCTTTATGATGGACTCTTCATGCAGTTGCATGTTCAATATTGCTGCTTCTTTGCTTGCATTTTCTTTGAAAAAAACTTCCACAAGTAGGAATTGGGGTTGTTGGTTTTTTTTTGTCTCTCTGTTTTTGCCATGAACCCCTCTTCCATTCTCTTGCCTTTTGGGGCTAGACAAGTTGGGGGTGTGTGCATGCCAATTCCACTGGTTGCCAAGGTTCTTGGTTGGCATCTATCAAGTGCTGATTGTCCGCCCCACCCACCCATTCTGCCCCATCCCAACCTGGACCCTCAGTTGCAGAAGCTAAAGCAGTTTTTCCAACGCAAGCCCATGGAGGAGGAGCCTACCACAGAGGAGCCCCAAGCCAACGGGGAGCTGGTCAGTTCTTCCGGGGGAGCCATCTACTACTATGAGGAAGTGGAGGAGGATGAGGAAGAGCCTGAGCCACCACCTGAGCCGGAAAAACCTGTTAACGATAAACCTCACAAATTCAAGGATCACTACTTCAAGAAACCTAAGTTTTGTGATGTTTGTGCCCGCATGATTGTCCGTGAGTTTCTATTATGCCATACGCAGTTGTTAAAGATGCATGAATCATGCCTGGGGGGAAAAAAGCAGCAAAAGTGGGATAGGGGGATATATTGAAAGCCGAGTAAGTCCTAACAGGCATATGTTTTAGAACAGTTGCTTAAATGGAGGGAGGAAATATAGATTATGATTTACGTCTAGAGGAAAAATGGTAAGCTAACTGTTGAAACAGAGAATGATATATGCTCATATACATCTTGCATAGTTGTTGTTTAGTAATTTTAATGTAGGTAGTTATCTCTAGGTAGATAGTTAGCCCAACCAAAGTATCCCTAAGTTTAGTTTATTTTACTTTATTGTCATTGCACCTCGTACAATGAAATTAAATACCATCTTCAGTGTACATTATGACTATGAAAATAAACACAAATACACATCCTTCACATTCTATACATTGAACTGAAAACCCCTGATATTGCATTAATATTGCACTATACAGCAGAATTCAAAAGAGCTACTGCCCTGGGATAGAAGTTAGTTTTCAGCCTATTTGTTCTTGTTTTTATTGTTCTGTACTGTCTGCCAGATGGTAATAGTTCAAAAACAGGGTGCCCAGGATGAGGTGGATGTTTGAGAATGTTCTGAACTTTCTTAAGGCAGTGGGAGCTATAAAGCTCTTCCAAAGAGGGGAGAGGACAACCAATGATCATCTGGGCAATGACGTTAATCCTCTGGAGTACTGTCTTATCTGCCACTGTGCAATTGGCAAACCATACAGAGGTGCAGTAAGTTAAGATACTCTTTATGGTGCAGCGGTAGAAGGTCATCAGCAGTTTTTCATTCAGTTGTTGTTTTCTGCCCACACCCTCACACAAACAGGAAAGACACCAGAATATAAACTGACAGCAAACAGCACTCCTTACTAGCACTGATGATGTTACCTAATTAGGGTAATGAAACGTATGAATAATGAAACCCCTCGTAAGTTATCCCTTGCAGCCATGCTAAAATTCAGGAAATCCCTAGCAATCTTTCATAGCAAACTATGAAATGTGGAGGAACATTCTATAAAGAATGGCAGAATGTACTCATAGACATCCACTGTTACAGGTGATGTCAGGTGGATCATGAGGTCATTGTGCAAACAATGCAATCAGGCCCTTGTGCCATTAGTTCTGATATAAGTACATAAGTAGGGAATCAGGGTCATTTGCATTATGATACATTTGCCCACACTTGGTCCTTGAATACTTTACGTATAAATTCAAGCGTTATCAGCTCTTCAGTTCTGAAAGCAGTGGCCTTTTTAATCACCCACAATTTTGACCTCCAGGATGGTTGCCCGTAGAGGTGTATCGAAAGCCAAGCTAGAAGGGGGAAAAGTATGCCTGATGTCTTTTTTTTTAAACTTTTTTTTTAAAATTATCTTTCAAAACATTGTTAGGATGTACACGTTCCATTAGTCCATTTTTAAAAGTAACCCAAGCTACTTTTTCCTCTACACCAAACCCATTTCCTTTTGCTGAGAAAATGCTGATGATCATAGAACCAAACTGTCTGTGATGGAGGCAATCACATGTCAATCCTTACCTCCCTGTTTAAAAGAGAAATGAGAATTTGTCAGGGTTGAAGAGAAGATGGCTGCCAGAAATGGGCCAGAAACTGAGAAGCAGGAACCAGGAAGGAGATTCAAGGAATCAGAGCCAAGGAGGAACAAATGGAAATATACTATACCAGACTTCCCCAGTTTGGTATAAACAATGGTATAATCCATAAATGCATGAAACATTTATCATCTACAGTGGAGATTGGTCATGATGCCTGAGCATGGTGGGAATGGTAGCCCAATACATGGCATTATACTTGGAATATCTTATTTGCTCAAGCCAGGCCATAGGTCAACCAAGTGGGCCAGAGGTGGTATTCAGCAGGTTCTGACCAGTTCTGGAGAACCGGTAGCGGAAATTTTGAGTAGTTCGGAGAACCGGCAAACCCCACCTCTGACTGGAGATTTTACAGTATCCTTCCCCTGCCACGCCTACCAAGACAAGCCCACAGAACCGGTAGTAAAAATTTTTGAATCCCACCACTGAAGTGGGCCTCCTATTGCTTCTTTCTATCCAGGAGGCCAAGACATGGAGAGCAGGAAGACCTCTCAAGCTAAAAAAAGCTAGAAATCCTTCATTGCCAAGTTGATTCCCCAGGTTTTTTTGATAGAACTGAACATGCATAGAGTTTTTCCTTGTGGTTTCTGGCAGAACATTTTTAAAATGTCAATAGGAAGCATATTTAGGGAATGCTGATGTTTCATCCTGCAGTCATTTCCTGAAAAGTAATTTCCCCTCCATCTGGGAGACAAATGGCTTCTTTGTATGTTTTTAAATGGCTTCTGTCTGGCTCAGTGGTGGGATTCAAAATTTTTTACTACCGATTCTGTGGGTGTGGCTTGGTGGGCGTGGCAGGGGAAGGAGACTGTAAAATCTCCAGTCAGAGGTGGCAATTTGCCGGTTCTCCGAACTACTTAAAATTTCCGCCACTGGTTCTCCAGAACTGGTCAGAACCTGCAGAATACCACCTTTGGTCTGGCTCAATTAGAAGGCATGCTGTGGTATTATCTATTGCTTGATTCCAGAAATGGGCATGAGGGCTGGGGAGGGGTGTGTGTGAGAGACTCCTTAGCCTATTCAAGGGTCTTCAAACTAGGCAAGTTTAAGACTGGTGGACTTCAATTCCCAGAAGTCCTGAGCTAACATGACTGGAGGAGGAATTCTGGGAGTTGAAGTCCACCAGTCTTAAAGCTGTCAAGTTTGAAGACCCCCTGGCCTATATAATGACATCGATTGCCTTTCTTTTCTTTGCAGTCAACAACAAATATGGCTTGAAATGCAAGAACTGCAAAACTCACATCCATCATCACTGCCAAAGTTATGTGGAATTTCAGCGCTGCTTTGGCAAGATAGTAAGTCGCCTCTTCTGAGGCCTCTGCTGATTGCTGTCCCTAACATGATTTGATATGGCAAGCTGCAGTTTTGGTTCTGCGCTTGCTCCATTATGTAGACGACACTGAGACAGCACTGAGATGTAGAAGGGGATAACTTTTTCCAGAAAGGCATGCTACTTTGAAAAGGGTAGGATTTTACCCCCAGTAGTTTTTAATCATAAGTGTAACAAAAGCTGTATGCTCAAGAACCTGACTGTTACAAGCTGAGTGCTCACAACTAGAATATAATTAGCTAAAATTGGTTTTTGTGTGTGTGTGTGTATTATCGTTGGATCCAGGTTGGGATGAAGTATATAGCTGCGGTTAATACATTTTAATTAGCAAAACAGAGAATATTGCAAGAGTGTCTTTTAAAGAAATGAGGAAACAAAGCTATTTAATCTGGTTTTGGATCCATCAGTATTTGATGATTAAAAAAAATACCTATTTCATGAAGTCTATAGCATGGCTACCAATAAGAAACTTAAAATAATTTGTTAATTTAAAACTCTGATATGATGACCTATCTTATAACAAGCTTTGGGCAGCTCCTAATAAAACATGAAAACAACATAAAAATTTATTAAGACTGTAAAACCTCAGTGCATTAAAAACACAAAAAAAGTGATGCCAAATTTCAGGGGGAAAGAATGTTCCATCGGCAGAGCCCACCATGGAAAAGGCAGGTTTCCTAGCTCCCATAAGATGCCAATATCTAAGGCAGGGGTCTTCAAACTGGACAGCCTTAAGCAGGAGTGGGATTCAAATTTTTAACAGCCAGTTCTGTGGGCGTGGCTTAGGTGGTGGGCGTGGCTTGGTGGTCATGTGACTGGGTGGGTGTGGCAAACTCAATATCACTCACATCGAGGCACGCATCTCCTCGCCTGGCCTCTCATGACTGTGGGGGTGCTGCAACAGTCGTAAATGTGAAAAAGGGTCATAAGTCACTTTTTTCAGTGCCATTGTAACTTTGAACGGTCACTCCACACAAGCAAAGTACCAGCAGAGGAAGGGAAAAAAACTCCAGAGAAGTTCCTGAGACAGGAAATCTAGTCCTGCCAAGAATGTAATAAGAGTTAATGGAGAGGTAGTGTCTGTAAGCAACACCAGAATGTTTCCTTCCTGCCTTCCTTACAGGGTTAGGCTAGTAATTTCTTCTAACAACCGGTTCTCCAAACTGCTTAGAATGTTAACAACCGGTTCTAGCGAATAGGTGCAAACTGGTAGAATCCCACCCCTGGCCTTAAGACTTGTAGACTTCAACTCCCAGAATTCCTCCTCTAGTCATATTAGCTCAGGAATTCTGGGAGTTGAAGTCCACAAGTCTTAAACTTGCCAAGTTTGAAGTCCCTTGATCTAAGAGACTAGAAGCATGCCTGATCTGGTAAGACAAGTAGATGAGTTTAGAGAAAGATGGTCTTGTGGATAATCTGGCCTTGGGCCATATAGGGCTTTAAAGGTGATGACTAGAACTTTGACTTGTACCCAGAATGAAATTCGAAGCCAACACAGCTCACACAACAGAGGTGTTCCATGGGCAAACCTAGGGGCACCCATCACCATATACACTGCCATGTTCTGGACTAGTTGAAGTTTCTGGGTGGTCTTCAAGAGCAGCCCCATGTCGAGGGCATGGCAGTAATTCAAATGAGAGCTGAGCAAGGGCATGAGTAACTATAAGCAAGGCTTCCTAATCCAGGAAAGGGTGCAATTGGTACACTGGATGACGCTGTACAAAAGCCCCTCTAACACCTGCTGCCTCCTGCTCTTCAAGCAGAAGCTATGAATTCAGGAGGCCTTCAAATTTCACACCAACTGAGTCTGGAAAAGTGCCACCCCATCCAGAATCAAAGATGACTTTGGGGGAGAGCCTAGAAGGTCAAAACTCCATAGTCACTCTGTCCTGCCAAGGTTGAGTCGGAGC
The DNA here is from genome assembly GCF_049901735.1 of Notechis scutatus. Classification (NCBI taxonomy): domain Eukaryota; kingdom Metazoa; phylum Chordata; class Lepidosauria; order Squamata; family Elapidae; genus Notechis; species Notechis scutatus. The sequence continues at coordinate 143,667,960 of NC_142010.1, forward strand.
CAGTTCCCCTCCATGGAGTTTGTATTTAGGAAAACTGACTGACAGAAACAATAGATCTCAAGCCAGATAGAATTGTTACCTAAACACAGATCTTGTGCCTCCAGTGCTCAATGTTGTGAAAAGAGTGGCTAAAAATCTGTTGACTAGACAAGGTAAGAAGGAAACTTATTACTGGATATGACTGAGTTTCTGTTTCTGTTTCTGTTTCTGTTTCTACCAGTGGTCGCGTCTGGTAAATATGGAAGGAACTTCCCAAAACTCTGACCATGAGATTGCTATTTCCTCACTGCTATGAGTTGTGTGTGTGTGTGTGTGTGTCTGTTCTGTGTGCCTTTGAGCAGGGGTGGGATTCTACAGGTTCGCACCTATTCGCTAGAACCGGTTGTTAACATTCTAAGCAGTTCGGAGAACCGGTTGTTAGAAGAAATTACTGGCCTAATCCTGTAAGGAAGGCAGGAAGGAAACATTCTGGTGTTGCTTACAGAAACTGCCTCTCCGTTAACTCTTATTACATTCTTGGCAAGACAGGAATGACTGGAGTTTTCCCCCCTCCTTTGCTGGTACTTTTCTTGTGTGGAGTGACCATTCAAAGTTACAATGGCACTGAAAAAAGTGACATAACCATTTTTCACACTTACGACTGTTGAAGCATCCCCACAGTCATGAGAGGCCAGGCGAGGAGATGCATGCCTCGATGTGAGTGATGTTGAGTTGGCCATGCCCACCCAGTCACATTACCACCAAGCCATGCCCACCAACTAAGCTATGCCCATAGAACCGGTTGTTAAAAAAATTGAATCCCACCCCTGCCTTTGAGCCAGGTTTTGACACCTAACAACTGTCTAGGGAAGTCCCTGCAGTTTTCTTGGCAAGATTTCAGAAGCAATTTGGCCTTGCTTCTTTCCTAAGGCTGAGGGAGAAGGACTGGCCCAACACCACCCAGTTGGCTTCATGCCTAAGGCAGGACTAGAACTCATGGTCTCTTACCTGATACCTTAACCACTATATCAAACTACCTCTCTACCGCTAGTAGGTGAGAAACAACAAACCTGGGTAAGATTTCTGAAATCAGAGCCAGGAACATAGCTTCTCTCCGCTGCAACAGTTGTATGCGTGGGTGGCATTCATGGATGAATGTGTATGTTGTAATCTTACTCATCAGCTCTACTTGCCTTGAAGCCTCTAAATGATTACATGTAAGAGATGCCATTTTTATCTTGCATCATATCTTCTTGCATTTATATCCAGTACTGTTGTTGGTATCTGATCCAAATCAACCCTGGGGTCTATGGTGCTGCAAGAATTTTAAGTAGGGCACCTTGATTTAAGAGCTACTTTGCTACACTTATTCTACATGGATAAAATAATGCACAATCAGAATATCAATCTCTGGAAGTGACTGTCTCAAATAGATGTATGCCATTGCCTCTCCATGGGCCAGAATAAAAAGTAGAAATGTGCAGTCATTACGGTGTGTACAGGGATTGCATTATTTTTCAATTGGAAATTATTCTTGTGGGAGAAAAAGTACACTTATTGGCCCTACAATGGACTTTATACTTTTGAAAAATGGATTCCAATTCTTAGCGTAGATTCAGCGCATTGCCTTTGATAGATTAAAGCCACAATTCCCGAACTGCAGAATTGGAGGAGAGCAGTGGGTGAGTAAGCTAACAAATTACCCAGTATATTTTGTATATTATTAAAAACTGAAGCAGCTAGTAACATATTCTTTATAAATAGCTTTTTACTAAAAGTTCGGTTATGAACATTTTTCATGTGTTTGCAGAAGACCAAATGGTTCCCCAGAAAATAACTTTTTTTTTTCATTTTTTCAAGCATTATATGCAGTCATTTGGGCTTTGGGGTGCCATTTTTTTCTATGACCTTAGCCATTCAGGACCACAGTGAATCAGATGACATAAATGAGAACAAACATAACTGAGACAGTTTTAGCTTAGAACAGGGATGCCAAACTCAATTTCATTGAGGGCTGCATCAGGGTTGTGTTGACCTCGGGGGTGTCAGGGTGGGTGTGGCCAGGATGGGCGTGGCCAGCTCCATGTCACTCGTGTTGGGGGCGCCTATGGTGGCTGGAGCACTCTGCCAGCAAAAACAGGCTCCCAAGCTCTGTTTTCTGCTATGACAGCCTCCAGCACACATGTGGTCCTCCTGAGCTCCGTTTTTGCTGGCTGGGGCACCATGGGCCCAGTGTCCTGGTGGCCCTGTGGGCCAGATCTAAGCACCCCAAGGGCTGGATCCGGCCCACAGGCCTTGAGTTTGACGCCCCTGGAGAACAACAACACAGGTCATGTGAGTGAAGCCAGTCAATTAGTTTCTCTTTAGCAGGTCCAATCAATAGGAGCTAGCTTTTTCTGATTATTGAAATGCAAAAAGCAGCTGCAACCAGGGATCTTCTCTTTCTAATTTGGGATTTCACAATACTGTAGTCTCCATATTGCAGAACACACACTATCTTTTTCAAGGGCAACGGATAATAGAATATTCTTTAGTAGCCAAGTGTGATTGGACACACAAGGAATTTGTCTCCGGCGCATAAGCTCTCAGCATATATACAAACAAACAAAGTGATAAGTCATAAAAAAGTAAAATACCAGGGGCTGCTCTGCCAAGGTGACTAGAAATAGTCATAAATAATTTTTGCCCTAGAAGAGGACAAAAATAAAATTAAAGTATATTCAATACATGCAGTGAACTAATCTTTTATGCATTTAATGAGTTCCCATTTCCATCATCCTGAAAATTATAATAAAGTGTCAAGTTTAGGAAAGAGGCTACTGCCAAAGTTTTGGGAAACTCCGCATTTTGTCCATACTGGCTTTGTTAGTCTTTTTGATAAATCAGCAGAAGAACTCTTTCTGCATCTTATGAAAATGTTTGCTACGTAGTGTTATTTATAAAACAAGCATTAGACTAAGGCTAGAGTTTCTTTTCAAGGATAATAGCTGCCTCTGTCACCAAGCTCCATCATTTGGGAGAAAAATGGACTTTGTCCCCTTTTCCCAACATTCTTGATGGTGTATAATCTTTACCGTTTACTCTTCAGCCTCCAGGTTTCCGCCGTGCTTACAGCTCTCCATTGTACAGTGCCCAACAACTCTCGGGTGGTAAGTCAGTCACCCAATAAGGCTTTTATTCTTGGTCATCTATCCTTAGAAGCACCTTTGTAACTTTTACAACTTTTTTTTTGTTTTTGTTTATTTCTCAGCTAGCCGAAATGATCCTGTCTTCGATACCCTACGGTCAGGTGTTATCATGGCAAACAAGGAGCGCAAGAAAGGGCAGGATAACAAAAAAAATGTAGGAAACCAGTCTGATGAAAACATCACAACAAAAAAGGGTGGCGCATAGGAGGCTTATCCAAGCTGGAATAATGGATGATGATAGAAGTAATTCTAAAGCTAACATTGACCACATGTAGCAATAGCACTCAGACTTATATACTGCTTTATAGTGCTTTACAGCCTCCTCTAAGCTGTTTATAGAGTCAGCCTATTGCCCCCCCACCCCCACCCCTAGATTGGGTCCTCATTTTACTGACCATGGAAGGATGGAAGGCTGAGTCAACCTTGAGGAGCTCAGGATCGAACTGCTGGCAGTTGGCTGGCAGTCAGCAGAGTTATTCTGCAATACTGCATTCCAACCACTGTACCACCATGCCACCTGTAGTAGCATTCCAGCTATTTCTAGACTCTCCATTACTCGTGTTGGCTGGGACTGCAAGGAGTACAAATTCTTCCATTGCACATCATCCACTTATTGGATGAGAAGCGAAATGTCTTCAAAGAAAAACCAGAAAGCCTAATCGCCTCTTGAAAAAGCACCTTTAGGACAACCATGACCTGGATGACTGAAATCTCCATAGACATCTCGTGTAAGGTTTGAAGTTTAGTGTAGACGAAGGATAGGAGTTTGTCAGTATTGTATTTTTTTTTTCTGTACCACCTTAGGTTTATTGATTGGGGTGGTATATAAATTTTGTCAAATAAATATTTTCTGATATATGCTCTTTCCTACATTTTAGCCTTTGGCTGCCATGATGGAAGAAGAAACTGAAGCCCCCAAACCAGAAAGTGACAAACCAGAGGGAGGTAAGTGTTAACAGACTTCAGAAAATCTGTTGTCTCTGGGATCCAGAGTCTAAACATCTGTTAAGAAAATATTGCTCGAATAAACAAAATACAAAAGAAGCAAGAAGATCACCAAAAAGGAAACCCCTGGTGCTCACAAATTAAAAGTTTTTGCCATATGACATCTCAGGAAAGGCAACTGATAGCTCTCCAGATGTTGCTCAACTGTAACCAGGTGTGATTCTGTTTATGTTTTTGAGTGAAGTTCACCTAGGTGTTGCTGTTGGCTAAGCTTTATCTTTTAAGTAAAAAATGCAAATATAAACTGAAATGAAAGTAATGAATCACGGTCAGAAAAAAAAAAGAACATCTACATTTGTAACTGCTGTAAGCAGGGAAAGGAAGGAAGACGAATACAAGAAAAGCGGAGACGGGCGGGGGAGAGTTAATTTATGAATAACTTTCTTTTTAGGCCTTGAAAAAAAAAAACTAGGAAAATTGTGGCATTTTATTTTCAATGCCCTGGGAGAAGGGAACCTGTCTGAATTCTGCTTTTCTCCATAAAAGGTAGTCCTCGAAGTACAAATGTAATGGAGCTTGCCAATTACATTCACAACCTGAGGATTTGAAGTAGTGAATCATGTAACTGGAACATGATCACCCCCTGCTTTCGCCCACACATTTGCTAATCAAATGTGCGGGTTGTTAAGTGCATGAGGCATCTCAGGGTAGGAAAAGACAGTAGGGTGGCTAGTACTTCCGACTATCCAAGGCCACCCTCAACCCATTGAGATATCTCATGCTTCCCTCCACCACTCATCCTGCCTGACAGGGTCACTTGCCATACATAGATCTCCATGATTAAGGGAGCTGTCTCCTCTCCAGTCTCTTTGCCCCGGTTTCACCTTGAGCAAAGGCTTGCTGAGGCCTGAAAGGATGAAAGATTATGTCCCTATAGGGCCCAGTTTTCTTTCCAAGAAGCCCTTTGCTGACAAGAATGGAGCCTGAGAGGGGCATACATGTCCCTCTGGGCCTCCATTCTCAGCAGCGAAGGCTTTTTCCAAAGATGTCAAAAGGTTTTGCAAATGGAGGGAAGGCTTTGGAAGCCTTTTGCCGCAGATCTCGTTCGGGCCTCCATTTGCAGAGAACAGAGACCTAAAGTACCCTGAGATCATGCGAGACCAGTAGCGCACGATCTCGCGCTACTGATCTCATGTGATCTTGCATTACTTTAGGCCTCCATTCTCTGCAAATTACTTTAGGCCTCCATTCTCTGCGAATTACTTTAGGCCTCCATTCTCTGCGAATTACTTTAGGCCTCCATTCTCTGCAAATGCACCAAAGGCCTGAAGCACTAAAGCAGGCCAAGAAACCTAAGGCTTGTTAGATCTTCACAAGGTGAGTATTTACGGGCCCAGTACCTGAGGAGACCGCGCGGGCGGGGATAGGTGAGGTGAATGCTGCAGAGCCTCTGTGGTTGTTCGTAAAGGTGAATGACTGCCATGGTGCGGCAGCATTCATAACTTCGGAACTGCGTCCAAAGTTGGTGGGGGGTTGTGCCATAACTTCGAATAGTTGCTAAGTGAACTGTAGTAACTCGAGGATTACCTGTATTTCATCCCATCTGAATTTCACTTGCTTGCTTGTTTGTTTTGACTCCAGGAAACCCAGAAAGGCAGAAAGCAGAGAAGAATACCCCGGATGACAAGGTGCTTGCCCCTCACTCTTGCATGGGGGAGGGGAAGAGGGAAGGAATGTGCTTGCTGGTTTCCAGATTGAACACAATGACTGCATGCTTTCTTGTCTCCAAATCCTACAAGTGTGTGATGCTCTTGCAAGTCACTTTTCTTCACCTGCCCCCTCTGATTATTCAAATGGTTGCATGCTATTTTTTCCCCTGCATAGTCAACTCCGCGTTTTCTTTTTTTCCTGCACAAATCACATTAGTAGAAAGAACTGCATGGAGCGGGGAGGGAGAGGAAATGGTACATAGACAAGCCACTCAATTCATGTATATATATTCTCTCAAGGTCAAAAACTCAAGGTCAAAATTTGAGACTCCCAGTGTGCTTGCTTGCTTTATTGCATATGGCCTCAGATTCCACCAATCAGATTCTACTAACCATTCATATACACTTAAAGAAGTTGGCATACAGTACATTTTGAGCATATCAACAGAATAGATTTCAGAAAATCTACTCTCTATCACCTCCATATTTATGCATAAAATATAATGGAAGGCGATGGCTTTGTTACTACTTGTGCCAGATAACTGAGGATTAGAAAGCCTTGCCTAGGTCCACAGAAAGACCCATGGACTCTATTTGTAGAGATGTAAGGTTGGGTAGCTACAAGATTTTGAATAGCTCAGCCCTAAGTTCTTGCCTGGTATCCTGCTTTCCAGAGTTAGATTAAATCCACTTTGGAGATCCATGCATGGATACTCTTGGCCATATAAACATATTTATTTGTACACCTATGAATACTCTGTTTTGATTCCTTGCCCATCCTGACACTAATTTTATAGAGGATATCTATAGAAAGAGCTTGTGTTTTGCCAACATTCAAGATTTTTGACAAGATCATGAGTACCTGAGAGCAAAATATACTGGGTAACATCACCAATACTTTACCCAAATTAGGTAACTGGTATTACCTGGTTTGGTAATGAAACGTCTGCAAGAAAAACCCCACAAAGCTCAGAGAGCATCAAGGACCCCACAGCAACCCTGAGCTACAAATATTTCTTCTAATGTGGAATTTAGCTTGGCATGGTTATTACCTACATGTAAGTTTTCTGAGAAGCCCAAGTGACAAATAAGCCTGAAAATCCAAGAACCATCCCTAAAGGGGCCATAACTGCCACTTCCACAACATTGCCAAGAAAACTGGCAATGGATAAGTCACCAAGAGTCAAGTTTGATTTGAAGGGGACTTGACTTTTTTCTTTTGAACAGAGTAAGAAGCAGCAAACTGGGTTCCCACAGTCTCACTACTTTATTGCACTTTATCGCTTCAAAGCCTTGGAGAAGGACGACTTGGATTTTCAGTGAGTAACGAAGTTGTCTTGTTTTTAATTGATTAGAACTTCACCAACCTCAAACCTTGCTAAACCACTCTCTTTACAGAAACAAATCCTAACATAGAAGTGTCTGGGTTGACTTTCTGATATATTTTGTCAAAGTCATGTCAGTAGAAGCGGGTGCAGTCTCAATGCTCCAGAGACTGAGGAGTAACCTATGGAGTAATATATAGAATTTGTAATCTATGGGGCATGGATGCAGCATACGAAGATAGTCCCTCAACAAGTCATTGACAACAAGGGGTTTGGAACTCAAAGCTTCACTGAGCAGGTTTTACGTTAATGTGAAGAGTAATGTGAGAATGCTGAGAACTCAAATAAAACAACAAGACATAACTTGTCTTGAAGGAAGTTTGCTCATTCAAGAATATCATTGGATATTCTTGGAATAGCATTGGTGTGTCCCTTTTAATTCAGGGCATGCATCCCATGTAAGACTGTAGATCTTCACACGACAGCTTCTTTATATTGTTTTGTGGAGAAGGGCTGGGAGACAAGTGAAAAGGGTTTACCCTGAATGCAAATGTACGTCCCAGCAACAATAAATATAGAATCCAACCAATGGTTGCAAGATGGAGAGAGAATAATAGAGCGTTTGTCAGGCTGCTGGATGTTCTGGTTCTTTTGTATCTCATTACCTTGTTGAATTTGTGGTAGAACCATGAAGCATGGGAGGAAGTTGCCCTCTTGGTCAGATATTCAGAACTGGGAAAGCCATGTTGTTCAGCAGTTCTGACTCACAACAATATTTTCATCTTTGGGCCCTTGTTCTCTTTCAGCCCTGGGGACAAAGTTGCCATTGTTGACGACTCCAATGAAGAATGGTGGCGCGTAAGAAGATGGTTTTTCTTTCAGGACTAAGCCTGTTCATTTTGAAGAAAGCTCTTGATCTTTTAATATCTAAAAGTTTTTAAATATCAGCAAAATATTTGGGATTTCCTCTGTTTCAGCTTTTACTATGGCATCCCAGCTGGAGTCTTCCTTCAGTGTGACTTGGGGCACATTTGTGTGATTTAACTATACTTGGCAAAATAATGTTGCTCCCCTCCACCCAAGAAATCAGTTACTGGGTGAAAATGTGAAGTGGGCAACCATTTAACGGCCAGGGGCTGTATATAATTAAAATCAAATATTTTTAAAAATAGAGTCATGTCACAAATATGTCAAATCCAGGGCTTTCTATTGTAGTTTCTTCCTAAGTTTTGAGGAGGCAGGGAGTGAAAGTGGGGGGGGGGGAGTGTGTTTGGGAACTCTGCTACAAATCTTTGGGTGTGTTCTGCTTCAACATTGTACAAAACTGTACAGCTAGTTTTTGGCAGCTGTAGTCAGGGTAGGGTTAAAAATTAAATAATATCATTAAGACGCCCAAACAAAGGGGGCAGGCCCACAGAATATCCTATTTCCACCTGCTTTGTATTATATTATTATCCAAATCATATGCCCTTCTGCACATTTAAAAAATATTCAGTCCAGTCTCTGACCATCAATAAGCTGCCTACTCCACCACAAAATATATAAATCCATCCCCTGTCAATAAAATGTTATGAATGACAATGTTAAAAACGGTATATTTTCATGAAAGGATTAAAAGCCATGAGTAGCATTAATTTTGTATTTTTCCTTTTGAATATTTCCGTTTGTAAAATTCACTCATTTTTCTCTCACAATATTTTTAAAATGTCCCCCATTTAGAACATGCAAGTCACTTACTGTCCTGAAAATGGCTTAATGAGCATTTTGCAGGATTATTGATGTCAGTTTTGAGGAATGAGGATAATTAAAATATATCATGTTGGCAAGAGTTAATGTTCCAAAATATTAGTTACTTGTCTCTTCCTTCTTTTTTTAAGAGCAAAAGTGTATTTATGTGCTGAAGGAGAGAATCACTGCAAATTGCCAATTTTCCTCACTGCTTTTTTTTAAAGAAACCTCCCCCCTCGTGTTAATCCTCTTTTGTTTCATGGTGATAGAATTGGAAATTGGGTGGGGGGCAAGTTATTTCTTTATAAAGTAACTTCATGCATGCATTCCTCTTAGGGGAAGAAAATTGGGGAGATTGGAGAAAAAATTGGATACTTTCCACCAAACTTCATTATCCGAGTGCGTGCAGGAGAACGTGTGCATAAGGTCCTGAGGTCCTTTGTGGGCAACAAAGAAATTGGTCAGATTACATTAAAAAAGGATCAGGTATGTCTCTTTGAAGTATTTCATTCAGATATAAATAAATGCCCCCCCCGTCCCCGTTCTGAACAGCCAAAAACAATGATAACTTTTACAAATTTTTCCACCATGAGCTGAAAGGTCACATTCAACAGAAAACTGCCACATATTTTCCCACAAATTGGTCTTATATCCCATCCTTTCTGGCAGACTATTTAAAAGTTAAGTAAACAAATGCTAAAATAGCACAATTTCACTTTCTCCCCCCTACAAATTCTTTCTGAAATTGAGGAGTGGGGTTTTTGTTGAGTTTTCATCTGGTAATTATCACATAAGCCCGAGCTAGGAGGAGAACAGTTTAAGGCAGGGGTCTCCAACCTTGGGAACTTTAAGACTTGTGGACTTCAACTCCCAGAATTCCTCAGCCAGCAAAGGTTGGCAAGGTTGGAGACCCCCTGGTTTAAGGGACTCTGATCACACTTACTTTTACACTGAGTATCTGGGGAATCTGGGTGCACGATAGTTATAAAACCCAGCTTTTCTTCACGCGTTGTCTAAATAACATTCGGCCCTCAAGTGATTCTGAGTTTTTTTATAAGTTCAGGTCCAGTGCTACTTATTGGTAGCCCCATTCCTCCCTTCCTCCTTCCTTCCACGTAAATGCACAATAATTCCTTCCTCGTTCCTTCCTTCCATCAAAATGGTAATCTACTTGCGGATTTTGCCTCATCCAGCGTCTCTTATCCTCTTATAGATTGTGGTACAGAAAGGAGAGGAGCAGAATGGGTATGTCAAAGTCTACACTGGCCGCAAAGTGGGACTCTTCCCCACGGATTTCTTGCAGGAGATCTGAGGTCCAAGCCTGGCCTTCACAAGGATTTCATAACCGAGGCCAGAGAAGGCCGGAGTGTTTGAGTGTTCATGACCAGCGGCCAATGCCTCTCTGCAAGGAAGCTGAGTTTCTGCAGGTCTGTGGTCCAAGGGCTAAGACTTCCCAAGAAGGCCTGTATCATCCGTGAGCCAGGATTCAAGGCAATGAGGTTATCTGCCACTTGGAGAGGACTCCGTGCTTCTCTTCAACTCTCCACTTTGCTGCTGGCAGATTCCGGAATGGGTTCAGTCGTTGTCCCTTTATGATCCTGTCAGGAAGGTGCTGGGATGTGGCCAAAGCTGCTTGGTCTGCAAAGAAAGTAGTGATTGGACAAATTGATTGACAGAATTGACAAATGGCAAGAGATACTGCTGCCTTCCCCTGTAGGTGGCACTAACAATGTGCATGCATTTACCGTACTTCAAGATATGGCCGTCCCTTTGCTGGCAGAGGGGGGGCCTGGCTCCTAGTTTACTTGGATGGCTTAGATTCAATTATGTATTGCCAATATCTGTTACCCTTTTCTATCCCACACTTGCCTATCTGTGTTCATGCAAAGCAGCAAGTTTCTGGATTAATAGAGAATATTTGTAGCTCAGGGTTGACCTGAGGGGTCCTTGGTGCTCTTTGAGCTTGTTTTTTTTTAAAGACATTTCATTACCTAAACTAGGTAAGATCATCAGTTGTAGCACTGGTGATGTTACCTAGTTTGGGTAATGACATCTGCAAGAAAACAACCAAGCTGAGAGAGCTTCAAGGACCCCTCAGTTTCTGTATTGGCTGTCAATTGCTGGGAGGCTACGAAATTGTTCTGCTCCCTTAAATTGAACTGATATTTATATCACTTTTGTTATCCTCTTCCACTTGTTTTGGTGCCTTCAAGCTATTGTTGATGCCTGGCAACTGCCTGGTCTACTGCCTGTATTTTTCTTGGCAAAGTTTTTCAGAAGTAGCTTGCCCTTGCTTGCCTCCTAAGAGAGTCACTGGCCCCAAGTCACTCAGCAAGCTTTGTGCCTAAAGTGGGACTAGAACTCACAGCCTTCTAGTTTTTAGCCTGGTGCTTTAACCACTGCACCAGACTGGCTCTTGTCCGCTTCCACTACTTTCCTTCTATTATGAAATTACGGTTGGTAGCCAGATGTTTAGGTTGCATTTTGCATTGTTGTCCACCCATTGCATTCTTCCCAAGGACCTGGGATAGGCAGATGTAATTGTTGAATAATATTAAGGGTGTTGTTGCAACGTATGCTGTGCCTTTTGCAATGGATTGTGATTTGGTTAATGCTGATGTCATTCAAGTGGTGCTCCAGATGTTTTGGAATTACTCCAAGGGCCCTGTAATTATTGTTACTATCTTTGCTTTCTTTGGCCATAGTTGTTCTGCTTTTATTTACAGGCCTTTTTTATTTTGTGATTTTTTTTTTCTTCTCTTCTGCGGTCTCCAGGTACTGCAATATCCACTACCCAGACTTTTTGTCATTATTATTTTTGCACTGTTTCCTTCTATACCCTCCTCTGCCTCTAGTTATGACAGAGATCTGATGCGCTACATGTTTTAATTTTAAGCAGCATTTCTGCTGCCATGCCGTTGTTTGTTTATATGATACGAGCATGCAAAGTTCCTAAGAGCTCAGTAAAGTGGGGAAGCTACTTGGTTATCAGAGGGCCACTGACCGATCTGTATATCGCTCCCAGGATTTTGATGCAAAATAGAAAGAGGTCTAAACTCAAAATTCATCTGGAACAGACAAATCTTTAGTAAAGGGAGAGGCATGAAAATAATGTTTTATTGGGTTGTATTTTTAATGTTTGAAACTGCCTTCCTGAACACTCTGTCTCATAAGGGACTGGAGAAAAAGCTCTTTTTTACCTTTTTCTCAGATCACTGGAGGCAATTATTCAGGAGGCCCTATAAATCAGGTTAGGCAATGGGTTGCTTTCCAGGCATTTTGGATGGCAATTGAACTATCATAAAGACAACGTGGTCAATAGTCAAGGAATTATAGCTAGATGCCTATCAAGTGATGCAATTTTAGTGTCCAGATAGTGTGTATATTCAGTTAATGATTGCTACAGCTCTTTGCTTTTTCCCATCAGTTTACTCTGCCTGTTCACACCTTGCAGAGTAACTCATACATGTTATTGTGCAGAGTTCTCAAATGCTGGGAGTTCCTTGTACACTGATGCACTCAAACCTATTTTCACAAAAAGTCAAGCTCAATAAATTTGTGCTGACACGCTCCTTGGTTCATGTTTCCTAAATCTTGCTATCAACCGACTGTACATCATACTTGGTTTTTATATGCATTTGGGTGCCTGCATGTATAACAGCTTGCACTTTTCTTTCTCCTGTAAATGAGTAAGATGTTGCTAAGGTAGCAATGCTGCCAGTTTCTCATTCTAGTGTTCTCATCCCATCAGCCTTGTATCTGTAGTTTCCCTTGTGATTTCTATGCCTCTGTATTGCAGACTGCACAAACTACCAATTTAATATGTGTGATTTGTTTTTTATTTTCCTTTGTCTGTCTGTCTGTCTGTGTGCCGCTCTATCTCTATCTATCCTCTATCTATCTATCTATCTATCTATCTATCTATCTATCTATCTATCTATCTATCTATCTATCTATCTATCTATCTATCTATCTATCTATCTATCTATCTATCTTCTGTCTATCTATCTATCTATCATCTATCTATCTATCTATCTATCTATCTATCTATCTATCTATCTATCTATCTATCTATCTATCTATCTATCTATCTATCTATCTATCTATCTATCTATCATCTATCTATCTTCTGTTATCTGTCTGTCTATCTATCTATCTATCTATCTATCTATCTATCTATCTATCTATCATCATCTATCTACTGATTTTTCAGTCACACTACTTTTGTTTCATACTTTCCTTGTACTTCATGATTCATCCAAGTCTCCCAGGTGGAGTTAATGCAACCACAAAATACTATTTATTAATTTGCTTTCCTGCCCAAATGTTACTAGCTTTCGTTTCATCCTCGTTACTCTGTGTTGGACAGTTAGGTGTTACAGATTTGGGAGCTAGTCTACTCTACTCAACTACTACACGGCTTGTAATTTGATCCAGCCCTGATGTGTTTCCAAATAGAGAATTGTAAAAATGAGTAGTGATGTTTTGGGCCTGGATTTCTGGATTTGCTACTTCTGGGCCTAGGTGCTACAGTCCCAACAGCTATAATCCCATGTGAATGGAAATGTGAACTAATTGCATCTCCGTAGGAAAGCTTGAAACATCTTCATTAATAAGAAAAGATTGCTTAGGGAGAACAAAAAATAATGTCTAATGTGTCTCAGAAGAAAAAATATATGGAAGTGACCTAAATCAGGAGTCCTCATCCCCCCACCAACCCAGGGCTCACTATTGGGCCGTGGACTATTCAGAACCAGTCTGTGTGAGCAGTGGACTGGCGTGCATATACGGGCAGCTTAATTTGCATGAGCAGTGGGCCACTGCACGTCGTGTACATTCACGTGCAGCTCAGCTTGTGCAAATTGAGCTACACACACATATGCGTGTGCACACCAGCCCACTGCTTACAGAAATCAAGCCTACCGCTCGCCTGGCCTGGTTCCCCTCTCCCCCTGCCCGCTGGGCCACCAAGCCACAAAGATTGGGACTGCGGACCTAAATATATACCAAAAATATCACACTAGGGATTAATATAATTGATCATTTCATGTTAAAGTCTAAAGAATAAGGCAGGAGAGTTCTACAGTTGTCATTAGTATTAATACATTTCAGGTAATTTAGGTACTATCCGAGGCTAATGAGCAATCTATTTTCTTTTCCTTCCATACTACTTCACAATTCCATTTTGAGTTGGCAAGGCAAGACAGAACATCTACCACAGTGAAGTATGACTAGGTGCCCGGTCTGTTAACAACAGTGTTTTTCATTATCTCCTGCTGCATTGGAAATCTGTGTATATTTTTTTTATTTGGGGGCGGCTGGTTGTGCATCTGTTATATTTCTGCTTCATTCAAGGATTTCAGGACTCAGCTATACATGGAAAGTTAAGAAAGAAAAAGCATATAGGAATAATTTTCACTTCTTAGGATATACGTACACAAAGTATTTGCACAAATGAGATGGTCTTGAGCAAAAAAATATTTTTGACTGTATATCTCCAGCTGTCTGTCTAGAGCCATTTAGAATTGCATCAGAGGGGAATCAGGAAACTGACAGCTAAGATGGAATTAAGTTGACAAAGACAATACACATTGAGTATATTTCTGTCTACAACTCTATAATGAATGCAAATACCTATACCATATTGTTTCTTATCTCTTTGGATTTGAAGGATTGCAACCCAGTGATAGAGGAGGGAAAGATGAAGAAAAACCAGTGGTTTAGGATATGAATGGATCTGAAACATCTGCTCAAAGACTTATGCCTCCTGTAAGACTTTCCAAGGAAAGACTCCCTCCCTCTCTCTCTCTCTCTCTGTTGAGTCTGCACTGTATAAGCAGAGACATTTGGTGTCTGCTGTACAATGCAACCTCCTGAGACGTCTGACAATTGTTTATTAATATCCCAAAGAGAAACGAGGCTGAACAAGAATGTCATATGATGAATCGGTACTGCGCTTAATTCCTAAAATAAAATATGCAAAAGCAGTAAACAAGTTTTTCAGTTCACATAATAAATTCTTCTAGAAAATATTCACTTTGATAAAAGAGTTTGACTACTTGGGGATAAAAATATGCATAGCCCTGGATGTACAGTCTTGATATTTGTGATATATGAGGCTTGGCAGAACAGAGGGTTTTAAGAAGTTTATGTATTAGGATTTGGTGGGCTGGATTTGAGCATGCTGTAATCCTGCCTGATAAGGTGTCCAAACCTTAGACCAATCGTCACCACCCTTCTTCTGCCTGGATGTGTTTGGACTACAACTTCCAGAATCCTCAACTAATTGCTAGATGGGAATTTTGGACACTATAGCCTCCAAAGGTTTTCCCTGGGCTTGGTATCCATCATATATATTGACTACAGTTCCCAGAAGACTTAGCTTCTATGGTAGCCATAGCGAATTCTGGGAGTTGAAGGCTACGTTCTTGGCAGAAGGCCAGTTTAGGCTCTCTCCCTCTTTTCTTGGCTGCATTTATTTTGGGCATGCCACCTGCTTCTTATTGCCTAGTAGAAACAGTCCAGCCAGAAGCTGTAACCCTGATGGGAATGTGTAACTGAAGATCTTGATTGGACACTGGAGCCTTACCCAGGGGCTGCCGTATAAAGGAGCAAAAGAGACAGGTGCAATCATGTGGCATGTCTGTTTTTCCACATAGAATAAATAACTGCACAATTCATGGGCCAAGAGTTTAAAGGGCAAGCAATAAGCAATCCTTCCAAGCCCCTTCCCTCCCAATTTAATCCTAAATCTACAGCTGCCTGGCTGCCTATGGTGACTTTAGTTAAGCCAGGAAAAGAAGAGAACAGGGGCCAGCGGAGAAGTCTTAAAAATAGGTTATGTCATACAAACATATACCTCAAGGGGGCACTCATACCCTGCAGGACTTTTCCATTAAGATTTTTATTTATTTATTTTATTTGGTTTGTCAATTGCTTATAAGATAACAGGTATAAGTAAGCATAGTTATGAATACATGGATACATAATAAGAAAAATAAAAGAAACAATAGGACAGGGACGGTAGGCACGTTGGTGCGCTTATGCATGTCCCCTACAGACCTCTTAGGAAAGGGGTGAGGTCAATAGTAGAAAGTCTAATGTTAAAGTTTTTGGGGTTTGGGGAAGAAACCAGAGTCAGGTAGAGTATTCCAGACATTGACCACTCTGTTGCTGAAGTCGTATTTCCTGCAATCAAGTTTGGTGCGGTTTAACCTTGAATTTGTATCTATTGTTTGCTCTTGTATTGTTATGGTTGAAGCTGAAGTATTCATTGACAGGTAGGACATTGCAATGTATGATTTTATATACTATACTTAGATCGGACCGAAGGAAGCCTGCTTCTCAAATCTCCCCTGCTAAGCAATCCTTTCTCTAATGTTAAACCTAGTGAACTGTCAGGTCTACCCTATCTTATTCAGAGCCAAACATCTGGCCAAGCACGCAGAGGTCCTTTGGTATGTGTCCCTTTATTATCATTGTGAAAATCTTTAAGGTTAAAAATAAGAGGAAGGAAAAGGGTTGCATGAAAACAGGAAGAAATAACAGGGTCCCTGGAATTGCTCTCAAACTAGGGACAACACAAGGTTCAGAGCCTTTCAGGTCTTTCTGTTTGTTATTCGTATTAAGAAAAGAAAAAAAACGAGGATCAAAAGGGCTTATTACTTCAGCAAAAGAATGTGTTTCATAACTCTTCCCAAACCCAGGGTGAAGCTAGAGTTGAGCTTGGGAGCAAAACTTCTCAGGACCCTACTTTTAAAACAAAGCAAAACAAAACAAAACACCACCCAAAGGCTATGGAATAGAAATTCTCTTCTCAAATGCTATTTCATCACAATTTTCTGGCAGCAGCCTTTGAAAAATAAATCTTTCTGGGGAAAAAAGTTATATTTTCAACCAGGTTTTGCAGCCTGACCTTCCTGTCATTGTCACTGCTTAATCCTTTCACACTTCTGATGAGAGGAAGGCTGAGGGAAGCAGCCCCAACTGGGGTGCTCTTTAGAGAGAGCCTGAGCATGAATTAAGGGTAGAAAATAAAGATTTGACACCATTAACCTAGGTTTGTAGGACTATGGCTTGTCACACCAGATAAAACTTATTAGACATCTACTGTGGTTTTCCAGATGCCTGAAATCAGGGGTGGGATTCTACCAGTTCGCACCTATTCGCTAGAACTGGTTGTTAACATCCTAAGCAGTTCAGAGAACCTGTTGTTAGAAGAAATTACTGGCCTAATCCTGTAAGGAAGGCAGAAAGGAAACATTCTGGTGTTGCTTACAGACACTGCCTCTCCGTTAACCCTTATTACATTCTTGGCAGGAATAGACTTTTGGTCTCAGGAACGTCTCTGGAGTTATTTTTCCCTCCTTTACTGGTACTGTGCTTGTATGGAGTGACCATTCAAAGTTATAATGGCACTGAAAAAAGTGACTTATGACCATTTTGCACACTTACGACTGTTGCAGCATCCCCACAGTCATGAGAGGCCAGGCGAGGAGATGCGTGCCTTGATGTGAGTGATATTGAGTTGACCACACCCAGCCAATAACATGACAACCAAGCCACGCCCACCACCTAAGCCATGCCCACAGAACCGGTTGTTAAAAATTTGAATCCCACCCCTGCCTGAAATCCCCTTGTAATCGGAGGCAGTTGCAGGCAGTGAGAATCAGGAAGTTTTCTATGCCCTAATGAGGCACCTTACTGGGTAAGTGAATTGATTAGATTGAATCAACCCCAATTTGTCCAGGTCTGGAGGTGTGTTAGCAAACAGGTCTGGAGGCGAGTGTAGTTACAAAGTAAAACAGAACAAATACCATCTCTGAACAGGCAGTTGTGCATTTCAGATAGTGACTGAATTTCACCAAGTTTCCAGGACAGAAGTGTCTAGCTCACCTTTCACCTCTGTGAAAGGGGAGAGGAAATCTAATCCTATGTTTTAAGAAGATCCTATGTTTTAATATCATAATGGTACTCTATATTTTACCCCTCTCTACCCTCTGTGTAATATCCCAGGCTCTTTGTATATCTCATATTTTATAAACATATGCACACATTGTCCCTCAATATGGAGGGACAAAAAGAAATAATATGACAATGAAATTAAAGGACAATTATAGAAATTAAAATTATAAGGGAAAAAATAATCTGTCCTTCCTTCCAACACTGTCCATTATATTTCGCCATATCTTTCTGTGTTGGCAATCTATTCTTGCTTTCATAACTTGCTCCATTTATTGCCTTTCATAGTTTAGGCTTGTCCTCTGTTTTTCAGAATGTCATCAGCTGCAACTTTCCCTTTTTTGATCTAGTCAAGAATATATTTGATTTGCAGTTCAATCCTCATTCATTTTCCCTACATGAATGAATGACCAAACCATCTCTAGACTTCATTCATTCATAGCGGTAATTCCCTTTCACATCCAGTCAACCTTTACTCATCATCCATTCATTCCTTACTCTATTTGATTTACCACATGCACTTATAAGTACCACTATTTTTAATTTCCATTTTATTTCTCCTAACCTACTGAACTCTTCCTTTCATATAACATAATAGGCAAAGCACATTTATTTTTGCTTCTTTTAATTCTCACAACAATCCTCACAACAGACATTCCTTCCATATTTACACACTTTAAAACTTCTCTATCCATTTCCCCTTCTTTGGTAAACATTCTTTAGTTCTATTTTTCTTTCTGTTTTCTCTATCAAACATAACTACCTTGATGCAATATTTTCTTTGCATCCTATAAGCAACCTGACAGTTACTGCAATTCATTTGGATTCTCAGTCAAAGCCCCAGCATCCTCTACATAGAAAAATATATGTATACCCACTACCTAAATCAACACATCTCTAACAACAGAAGCACTCCTTATATACTGTAGTTAACCATAAATATATTAAATACTCAAGAGATACCACAAATCGTTGTGTTACCTTCTGTTCAGCGTTGAACCTATCTAAACCTTCATTCTCACAAATGCTTTTTTCCTTTATATATTGCTCCTAGGATATTGAGCAAGAGCCTTCAGCTCCATTTTCTAAAATTAGTGTTTACAAATAGCAATAGCCAATTCTGCAACATTAGCTATGACAGAACATCTGAGTATCTTACAAAGGATTCTGCTTCACAGCTCCTTCAAGGAAGAAGGCCTGCCCTGATATCCTGGATAGAGAAATGTGCAGGATTTTATATCTAATGAAGTGTTAATACTACTTTATAATGCCTTGATAAGGCCACACTTGGAATACTGCATCCAGTTTTGGTTGCTACGATGTAAAAAAGATGTTGAGACTGTAGAAAGAGTGCAGAGAAAAGCAACAAAGATGATTAGGGGACTGGAGGCTAAAACATATAAAGAACAGTTTCTGGAATTGGGTATGTCTATTATGATGAAAAGAAGGACTAGGGGTGACATGATAGAGGTATTCCAATATCTCAAGGGCTGCCACAAAGAAGAGGGGGTCAATCCATTTTCCAAAGCACCTGAAGGCAGGACAAGAAGCAAAGGGTGGAAAATAATCAAAGAGAGAAGCAACTTAGTACTAAGGAGAAATTTCCTGACAGTTAGAATCAGTGGAACAACTTGCCTCTAAAAGTTGTGAATGCTCCAACACTGGAAGTTTTTAAGAAGAGATTGGATAACCATTTGTCTGAAGTGGTGTAGGGCTTCCTGCTTAAGCAGGGGGTTGGACTAGAAGACCTCCAGGCAGGGGTGGGATTCTACCAGTTCGCACCTATTTGCCAGAACTGGTTGTTAACATTCTAAGCAGTTCAGAGAACCGGTTGTTAGAAGAAATTACTGGCCTAATCCCGTAAGGAAGGTGTGGTAATATAATCTATTGATCATTTTATCATTTTCTGTAAGGCCTTTGAATAACTAGCAATAAGTCTAGGGATATAGGCATTCTTGGTGGGGGTAGGAGTACCTTTGCTCATGAGTGTCTCATCCTGTTTGATTCTGCAAGTTTAGAAGGAACAGGAAAATAGGTAAAAGTTCAAGGTACACAGTTGTGCTTTCTCATGGGACTTTCCAAACTTTCCCATGAGACTTTCCGTGGCTGTATGATCTCATCCTAGCAAGGTAACATCTGGGACTTTCCAAGATTGTATGTTCTCATGCTGGTGAAGTAATCTCCTGTAGAGGTCATTGTTTCTGAATATGCATACTGTATTTTTGCTTGTGTTTTTTCTCAATAAATACTGCTACCTGAGTTCACTCAGGGCTGGCATTTTCTCAGACATTTCCCTGTGTCTCATTTCGAATGTCAGTCCACCATAGAAGGTAGGAAGGAAACATTCTGGTGTTGCTTACAGAAACTGCCTCTCCGTTAACCCTTATTACATTCTTGACAGGACTAGACTTCCTGTCTCAGGAACGTTTCTGGAGTTTTTTTTCCCCTTCCTTTGCTGGTACTTTTCTTGTGTGGAGTGACCATTCAAAGTTACAGTGGCACTTAAAAAAGTGACTTATGACCGTTTTTCACACTTACGACTGTTGCAGCATCCCCACAGTCATGAGAGTCCAGGCAAGGAGATGCGTGCCTCGATGTGAGTGATGTTGAGTTGGCCACACCCAGACAATAACATGACCACCAAGCCATGTCCACCACCTAAGCTACGCCCACAGAACCAATTGTTAAAAATTTTGAATCCCACCCCTGCCTCCAAGGTCCTTTTCAATTCTGTTATTCTTTTTTTCTATTTTCAGTTGAAAAAGGTATTTTAGAGGTCATAGGGACACGCACATAGCATCTGTCTGGAACATTGCACCTGTTCTTAAAGCAGGCTATTATTTTTCTGGGATCATGAACTAACTGTAAAGGACTCTAGCAAAAGACATAGCTGCTTTAAAAAGTTGCTGTGTTTGTGCTCTGAAGTCCCTTTTCAGAATCAAATCTGAAGCACTTACAGACTTATTAGATAACTGTTACCACTCCAGATAGAGCAGTAAAACTAAAGGGGCCAGGATGTAACTTTGTTTAAAAACCAGCTTCTCATGTTCCCTTGAGCACATGCTAAAAATACAGAACTTTTTAATGTTAAATTTCTTATTAGTTATTATTGGGTTGGGAGTGGATAATATGACCAATGCTTGACATCATCCTTGTCAAAAATATAGCACACCATGGTTTGGTTTTATAATATCTCAGCTTCCTGGCATGGTGGAAAATTCCAGGGGCATCCAAAGTTCTTTGGGTTGACTTTCATTGCAGTCATTGGAATTTATGATAACCAAATTGGACACAAATGAAAAGAAGCAGTGTACTTCCCTTCCTCTAGTCAGACAACAGATCTATGACTTGCACAGATTTCCAGAAAGAACTATTCAGTCTTCATCTAATGCTCTCTCTCACACTGGGGGTCTTATCTCCTAAGCTCCAATAGCTTTTTCTGTTAAAAGACCTGAAGAGAAAAACTCCCATTCTTTCCCAGTCATTAGGGCCCATTGAGGAGACGTCTATTGTACCAGCTGTTAAAAAACTAGAGTAAAACATTTGTTCTGAGGAACAGTTAGGGGATTACTTCTGTATTTGGAAAGCAAAGCCTGAAGAAAACAAAGTTAAAAGCATAGCACATAAACTGAGAGTGGCTTCAAAAGTTTCCTGACGAACGGCTTATAACAGGAACCAAAAAGCACTTTCCAACTTTTGATGGGACCATTAATAGCCACTCCTTCATACCAGTCCTCTAGTCTGCCTTTTAATTATGATTATGATTATGATGATTATGATGATTTTTTATTTTTTTAGTTTTTTATTCAGTTATTAACAAGGAAAGAAAGCCAGCAGCCATGTAAGGCCTGTGTTTCAAAATATTTTCCAGTTTCTAAAACCTGTCTTCATCAACTTGTTATCTTCCTCTGGATGTGACCATATCTACCACAATGCTACATCCTGAGATACCTTTGATGCAAGATTTCCTTTAAGTACAGCCAGGGTGTGATACAACTGGTGTAACAACTAGTTCATTGAGCATACACGCCAAACACGCACTTAGTGCGCGTGTAGAGAGTTTCCTACTAACCTTCTCCTGCAATCCTGCAATCTCCTTGTGTGTTAAACAGCTGATGCATGGCAGCTGAGCTTGAAAACCAGGAAATAAAGGTCAGAATAGAGTCAGGACAGGCGGGCCCAATAGCTGATCGTTAGAGCAAATGGTTCACTCACAGGTGATCCTCAGAGCTACTGGTTTGGCCAAACCAGGTCAAACCAGTAGAATCCCACCTACAGCCCTGAAGCTCACCTGGCACATCTAGTGTGAATGGAGCTTTAAATGTTAGGCCTGGTCTTTGGGGAGCATTAGGAATATTCAAGGAATTTAGATATTTTTTAGTCTCACAATACTTTAAGGCATCCATTTCATCTTTATATTCTTTAAGATATTTTAAGAATAAAGGGGAAAACTGATGCCTTAAACTTGTGCTTATATAAGGTTCAGACATAATCTGAATTCATATAACAGAGAGCCAGAAGAAAGTATTCTAACTCCTTTTTGGGATCAGAATAGAGATAAGATATTCCACTTTTTAGCCATTAGATGGCAAGCGAGGCCCTCCCAGTATTTTTCTAAGTCAGACTCCAGACATGACAACATAGGTCACTTCCTTGTGGGGCTCAGGTCCAATCTATAGGAACAGGGAAGGAAGGGGCATGCTTAATTCTTGACTCCAAATGGAGTTATTTAATTGCAATGTCTTTGCTTAAAATCGCCAAAATTATGAGATGAGGATTAATTGAGAAGGAGGAAGAGGACGCAGCCCCAGCTTTTCTAATTCCTTGTCCTTGGTCAGGTCCCAGTTTCTTTCGCTTGCTGTGAGGCACAACTAGAATTTATTCTTGCAATAGAGAGGTGAGGAAACCCTTTTAAAAGTTTGACCCTATTTCATCCTGGCCTAGGATAAGCACTGTGGCATGGGAAACCCACTTGATTTTTGTTTTTTTATCATAGTCACACAGGAATATTTCCCTAAATGATGTGAAACCGAAGACATTTGTATCACATTGAGAGTAGCCTGGTGACACTGCAAAAATGCTCTTGGTCACTAATGTGGAATGCCCTAAGCCAGATGAGAGTTCAGTTGAGATCCAAGCATCCCTAGTCTTGGTTGAGGTAAAAAAAAAAAAATCACTATGAGATAATAATCTCTTTCCTCTGAGGGAATTAATTGACCCAACTCAGTCCTCAAACCGAGAATAGCCGCTCTAGGATTGCCTGTCCTTATCTTCCCTGTAGCTGGAGAGAGGGAATATAAAAGGGTTGGGAGAGTTTTGTCTCTTGCCAAGTCTATCCACAATGGTACCAATCCTGCCACTACTTATCCACCCACTCAGGAAAAATAGGCAGGAAATTGGTCACTAAAGAAGCTTCCCAGCTTCTTTTGCACCAGTTGAGAAACAAGCAAACATTATATGTTAATGTTCAAGCTGCAATGATTTGGATAACCACTAGGTGGCAGCCAAAAAAAGAGCAACATTCTTTGCTGCCATCTCATGTTCAATTGGAATTTTGCAGCTCGTGCTGTCCACAGAGGTGAACAGACACATTCTGTTTGGAGAAGAGGTTACTTGTGGGACACTTGTGTTGTGGGAATGCAGCCTTTGATGGCACTTCTGACTACGTGGAGGGGGATTGAGCACCTTGAGAAATGGACTTTGCAGGTAAGGAGCCTCAAATTCAGCACTGATTTTACCTCTGATTCCACTGCTGTCAGCACTTACCATCAGAAAATTCCTGATAATATCTAATCTCAGAATCTTTCCCTGAAGTTGCAACCTTGTTGTTGTTACATAAAGAAACTTGTCAAGCAACTGTCTGAGAAGAATAAATTGCTATTTCCCTAAGATGAGGAGTGGTGGGTGTTCAGGAAGTGTTCTGGTAACCAAAGTAGGCCATCCCTGACCTTCATAGATTTAACAATGGGAGTCCTCCTCACATCCCAATCAAAACTGGAAAGTTGAGAATGAAACCTGCAAAAGCTGTCCTCATGTGATGGGGTGGAGTTTCCTACCCCTTAGGACAGAGATGAGGTAGACTTGAGCTTCTGGAAAGCAGTAGTTTTCTCTAGGCCACCCTTTTCCAATGAGTACCTTCCAAACATATTTACATGTGACCCAAAGCCTCCAGTCCCCATGAAGGTCTCCCTCGCTGGCAGGGGAATAATTTTCATTCAATATGTCTAGCGGACATCTTGTGAGGAAATGTTGCTGTGGGCATTTAGGCATCCTCTTTACCCCCATCGCTAATCAAAAGTGGTGGCTTTGTTGTCCTTCTGTCATATGCTGTTCTTGGGTTCAAATTAACAGAGATGGACAGAGTATGGCCTCACAAGTGTGCCTTCTCTGCCCAGGCACCTGCCTTATGGAACAGCCTCATCCTCTCCCTGGAGATATGGAAGGCCCCAACCTGGTTGATCTTCAGGACAGCAGGGGAAAAAAAACTAGTTCTTCCCCATAGGCAGCTTACATGCCATGGTAGGTAGATGGGTGTGAGGTTTTGCTTTTTTAAAATCAGGGCCTCAACATAGTTTATTG
Organism: Notechis scutatus; assembly: GCF_049901735.1. Taxonomy (NCBI): domain Eukaryota; kingdom Metazoa; phylum Chordata; class Lepidosauria; order Squamata; family Elapidae; genus Notechis; species Notechis scutatus. The sequence goes on from NC_142010.1 coordinate 143,692,374, forward strand.
TTTTAAATGGTGTTGTTTTCTGTTTTTATTTGTTTGCTACCCAGAATAGTAATGGATGGCACTGTGTCAATTTGTTTCATAGATGCAGATTTATTTACATATATATTAAAAAATGGCGCGGTGGCCTAGAGGTGGAGCTGTAGCTTCAATATCAGGAGGCTGTGAGTTCGATCCTAGGTAGAGGCAGATATTTCGGTTCTCATCTGCAAAAAAGAAGCAATAATTTTAGGGTCAATTCCAGTGGTGGGATTCAATTTTTTTTTTTAACTACCAGTTCTGTGGGCGTGGCTTGGTGGGCATGGCAGGGGAAGGTTACTGCAAAATCCCCATTCCCTCCCCACTAGAGGTGGTATTCAGCAGGTTCTGACCAGTTCTGGAGAACCGGTAGCAGAAATTTTGAGTAGTTTGGAGAACCGGCAAACACCACCTTTGACTGGAGATTTTACAGTATCCTTCCCCTGCCACGCCCACCAAGCCATGCCCACAGAACCGGTAGTAAAAAAAATTGAATTCCACCACTGCTCCCCACCCCACTAAACTGCTTTCCAGCTCCGTTCTCCTGTGCAGGGCAACAAAAGAAGACCCAGCAGATCAGCTGGGACTCAGGAGGCAGAGAAATACCAGTCAGAGGTGGTATTTGCCGGTTCTCTGAACTATTTAAAATTTCCACTACTGGTTCTCCAGAACTGGCCAGAACCTGCTGAATACCACCTCTGGTATTCAATTCTCAGTGCTCCCCACCCCCAAAGTAGATACATACAAGACTTCAGTGGCCCAAGTGGGCACATTTACCTCTTCCTTCTTGACAGGGGAAGCAGAGAGCATAAAAAGTGCCCATTGCCACTTCTGAATCCTCTTCCTTTTGCTTTGCCTGAGTGGTCCGGCCCTCCTTGTTGCTTGCTTGTCAGCTTGAACAGAGCATAATATATTTTCTCACCTCTACCCAATGTGGTTTGGTGTACCCTCTATCCCAGCGCTTCTCTCTCCTTCTCTCTTTCTCTCCATGCTCAGCCAGTCTGTCACATCTTTAATCTTTCTGCAATCAGGAGCCTAATTAAATTAGCCAGCTTTGTTATACCTTCTTGTAATCTTATTGCCGGCAAATTGCAGCCTTCACAGAATTCCCCAGCAAATCCCCAGGGGCCTGTTTGTTGCAGCCCACTACTGATTGCATTGTGGAGACAGACAGCCGACCAGCCTGGTGGAGTAGCAGCATGCCAGTCGTGCAGGGAGGTGAGAAGGCCCGCATTTTCTGCAGCCGCTGATGTAAACTGAGAGAGGTGGATGAGTTTTCCGTATTCTTTTACGCAAGGATTAGGCATGTATATCAGGAAAACGCCTATCCCTGCCAGGACAGTCAAGGAAGACGGAAGAATGGCAGGGATATATGGAGTATGCACAGCTGGCTGATGGCATCATAACAAGAAAGCTTGTCGTGCAATATTATCAGCTCCACCTACAACTTTTCATTTATCCTTATAGTAGCAAATCATAACCACGCAGGAAAATGCATTTTTCAAATAGTTGAGTGGAGTTTATTTATTTATTTTATTTGATTTGTCAATCGCTTACAAGATAATAGGTATAAGTATAAACATGAGTAAGAATACAGGAAATAGGTACGAATAAATGGGGACAATAGGACAGGGATGGTAGGCACAATAGTGCATTTATGCACACCCCTTACAGACCTCTTAGGAATGGGGTGAGGTCAATAGTGGCCACACCCCATTTAGGGGCCACACACCCTCCCATAAAGCCAGGATTCAGATGTTCAAATTCTAGACAGGTCATCTCAACAGATTTTTATCCTGATCTTCTGAGCTGTGCCTCCTAACCCACATTGTCACACCTGAGGCCAGTTCTCAATTCATATTGAAATGTGAGGATGGAGGTTCATTTGCCGAGCCTGTGGGTTGGTTTCCAAATGTTTCATTGCCCGGCTGGGTAACAACTTCAATGGAATTTAAGGGATTTTATTAGAGTTGGTGTTCTTCTGCTTATAAGGGCTTTGTGTGGTCAATAGGTCTTGCGATGGTGAGGGTCATGTCAGGTGAGGACCTTGTGATGGGTTAGGTGTGGGTCATATCAGGTGAAGGTCGTTGGGAGATGACTTTCTGGTTGGAGAGGGTTTGCATGGGTTTGTTGAAGGTTGATGCCCTCATCTGATGCGACCTTCCCATCACAAGACCTATCACAAGAACCTCACCTGATGGGACCCACACCTGACCCATTACAAGGCCCTCACCTGATGTGACCCTCCTTGACATGGTCTCCCCATCACAAGAACTAGTGGCCACACAAAGTCCTTATAAGCTGAAGAACACCTACATTCGGCTGAAGAATGAGCCTGGTAAGGAAATGTTCAGAAACCAACCCACAAACTCAGAGAATGAACTTCTACCCTCAGCCTCCACCAAGCTATAGATATTTGCCACTATTACAAATGTTGAAATGTGCCAGAGGGCTCAAATGAGCGTATGTGTGCATTGATTAACCTGTACATGCCCATAGTATGGCGCAAAGCAAAACATTCAATTTGGATATAGGTCCGAAGGCAGAAGCTTCCAGTGCTAACCTTCTCTCGGTCGGTGTTTGAAAACTTGCAGATTTGCACACAAACCACCATACAGCAGAAAGCAGGTTTCAATGTGTTTAATATCAAACAACGAACTTTCCATCCGGCAAGAACGGCATACAAGCCGGTCTATAGGTTAGCACTGGAAGCTTCTGCCTTCCAGTGGTATTCCAATGTGTAGACACACCCACCTATATGCTTCTATCTCCTGTACACACCCCTAATTATCCCCTTAATCACCCCTAATTATCTCCATCATCTGGGTATACCTAATATGTCCACAGTTTCCTTCTCTGTATCCTATCCTTCGCCTATGACTCCTACCTCATCGCAGGTGAATTAGATAGTCAAACATCCGACAACCGTGCAAGCCTGCTTCATTTTCCTCAATTAAACAATCCCAAGGCTGCACCCAATGCTCAGGCTCAGACCACCATCCCCAACGAGGGCCGCCAACGGCCGGTCCTGAGTGGGAAGAATTCCCCCCCCGTTTCCGGAAAGCAGGGGGTGAGAGAAGGGGATTTCCCAGATTTCCCCTCATGCCATGTACCCACCAGCCACACCACCGAGGATCCCCTTTTTTTTTTTTTTTTTTTTTTTTTCCCCCAAAAAAAAAAAAAAAAAAAAGGGAAAAAAAAAAAAGAGGAAAAAAAAAAAAAAAAACAATGATCCTGCTCCTCTAACGCTGCATGCGACACAGTTAAAACAATCCCGGAAGTAGATATCAGCAGGCTGCAGCGTCTCTTGCAAACATGCTGACAGGCTCAGTTTATCCACCATCCCTAACGAGGCCCGACAATAGCTGGCTGGTGGAGACATGATGCCTCCTGTAGTGTATTCCTGGATTGGATATTGAGATAGAATTGATGACTGACTGGCCCTGCTCCCATCTATTCTTCTGCCTCCCGAGTCCCAGCTGATCGGGCGGGTCTTCTTTTGTTGCCCTGCACAGGAGAACGGAGCTGGAAAGCAGGTTAGTGGGGTGGGGAAGGAATGGGGATTTTGCAGTATATCCTTCCCCTGCCATGCCCACCAAGCTACGCCCACCAAGCCACACACACCAAGCCACGCCCACAGAACCGGTAGTAAAAATTTTGAATCCCACTACTGGTTGGAGGCAAGAGGCTGACACTGTAAAACTGGTTAGAGAGGGTGGTAAAGCACTATGAAGTGGTATATAAGTGCTAAGTGCTTTTGCTATTCTCCCCCTGCCCTGCCCCCCTGCCCTCCCCGATTATGAAGCCATGGCTGGAATGGAGCAGACTTCAACCAGCAGGAGGTAGCATGGCGGCATCCCTCTCAGTGTCTCTTTGGGGCCTAGGCTTTTCCTCCAAGCAGGCGAAGTTTTCCCACCGAGAAAGCGTTGGGCTTTAGCGAAAGCTTCCACACACACACACACACACACACACACACACACAGACCGTCTGGTTGCGAAAGCTTCCACACACACACACACACACACACACACACAGACCGTCTGGTTTGCAAGGCAGTTAAGGGCCTGCCAGCTATTCCCTGGAGCTCGTAAGCACCTGGGGCTTTTGAACTCCCTTCTCCCTTCCTGAGTCTCCCTTTCTCATCCTTTTTTCCACCATCAATGTCCTTTAATGAAAAGAAAAGAGGCTGAACAGAAGAAATCCTGAAAGTGCTGCAAAAACCCAAAACCATCTCTAAGTTCAAGTAATTACGGTGATTTTTCTAACCGCCGAATTTCCCCCAATGGGGGAAAGAAAGGCAGCCTAGCCAGGAAAGGTGAAGCGATTGGATGACCCGGCGGCTGCTTTTATATTTTAAAGCAAAATGTTCTAATCAATTAGTTTGTGATCCGATGCGTGTTGCCTCTCTGTGATCCCATTGCCACCGAAGGGTAGGACCGTCTACGAAAAGCAGACGTGGCTCCTTTGACCCAAAGCTTTAAAAGCCATCTTTGCATCAGGGTGGTTTGTTGTGACTCGGGATGTTTTCAATCAAAGGGAAAAAGCATGGGGATTAAAATGACAAGAGAAAGAAGAACGCAAACTCTGGATTTAAAGCCGATTTTTTTTCTTGTGCTCTTGAGTTAAATATACATGTTCAATTGTTCTATAACCAGTAAAATATATTCTATAACCAGTAAAATTCAGAAGGGCCTATGGGCAATATAAGAGAATAATTTAAATTCTGACAGATTACACCCCAAACATAGCTGTGGTTTGGAGTTTCCTTGTGATGTGGCGCATGTAAATTAGTATATTTTGATGCTGGTAAATTGAGTGGTAAGTTTTTGAAATGCAGAAGAACATTATGATGGTCCCCAAAGGCTAAGCCTCCAAGGAGAATGCAAAAATGCCAGCAGCTTCACCACTAAGACAAGACTAATCAGAAGGACATATTATAATACCCAGTTAGCATCACTTGCCACTCGCAGAAAAGGAACTGGCAAAGGACAGTGGAGAGATAATGGACATTTTTCTCTGTTCAAAGCCAAAAGTAAAAAAAAAAAAAAAATCAGGATGTGAATATACTAAATAAAATGAGTAATCAAGGATCAATGACAGCGATCAGCACGGTATATAGACCAGGGGTGTCAAACTCAAGGTCCGAGGGCCGGATCCAGCCTGCGCGGTACTTAGATCTGGCCTGCAAGGTGCCCTGGAAACATCGAAGGACTGGCCCGCGGTGCTTCTGCCAGCAAAAATGGGCTCCCGGCCTCCGTTTTTGGCTGCCATGGCCTCCTGCAACCCTCTGCTAGTGAAAACGGAGCTCAGGAGGGCCCCATGCAGAGGGTTGCAGGAGGCTGTGGCAGCTGAAAATGGAGCTCGGGAGCCCGTTTTTGCTGGGAAAGCACTCAGGCCACCACAGGCGCCCCCAACACAAGTGACGTTGAGCTGGTCATGCCCCGCCCCCTGAGGTCAAACACAACCCTGATGCAGCCCTCAATGAAATCGAGTTTGACACCCCTGATATAGATCATAAATCAATCTGAAACACTCCATTATCCATATTGCACTGTTCTGACTGTCTCTCGATCCAAAAGTGACCCACTCCTGATGTGCAATGGGGAAAGATCTGTTGACTTGAGTATCCATCGTTCTGTTGCAAAGGGTGCTGAGGCTGAAGTTGTATGAGGTACCATCAGAGTAAACCAGCAGTGGCTTTGAGCAAACCAAGGCTTATGTTCAGGCTTTTCCAAATCCACAAGTCCTTTGATTTTAAAGATTGTCAAGATATTGTTGAATCAATCCTCCATATGGAAAGGATAACTCATTTGGGACCACCAGATTCTTTACGGCTTGTAAGCTTGTGAGCCTCCTTTTGCGATTCCTCTATCGTTTGCTGCAATTGTTGTTGTTGTTGTTTTTAAAACCAAGTGCATTCTATCAAATTATATCACTAAAGGGAACGTGATTTGCTAATCTACTTCTGTGAATGCAGCATGCAATTATTCCAAATCAATTCTGAAATTAGACATCCAGAACTGTGTACGAGTCAATGAACATTTTGCATTGACTTGGCAACGCTTGCAAGCATCGTAATCCATTTAATTTGAATGGAGTCCATCCAAATTAGTATGTCCTCCCTCCTCCCGCCCCAAACTATTTAAATAAATTCTAGGTTTCTAGGCAAACAGCGGAGAATCCAGTCTGACAACCAATTTCCCCTGTGGTACAGGATGTGTTGCAGGGAGCACATTTGAGTCACTTGTCGTTTTCCATGGGTATACCCATTTTGCTGTCTAGTGTGAATTCACCTCCTAGTTCTCCCCCATGCACTTCTGTTTATTGATCCATTGATCTCAATGGAGAAAACAGCAGTGAGGAAAAGAAATACTGATTCAGGCAGCAGTGCAAGGCTGCTCATTTAGTTTCTGAACCCGATTACTCCACTTATTACTAGAAATTAATCTCTTTGTAGCCTGTTTGCGTAAAGGTTGTGACACCCTATTTTCCCTTTGAAGGAGCTCAGAGGCTTTCGAAATGTCACTGAACTACAACTCCTGGCGGCAATACCTGGGAGACCATAGACTTCCCACTTCTAAAAGTGACTAAACTAAAAGTACCATTATCTAAGGTAATACAAATGAAGCTTATATTGAATCAGACTGTCTACCCTGAGGGGCGGGAGTTCTTTTTTTAAGGCCTTGAAGAACTTGGTTTTTTTCCGCTGAGGCGTTGGGTCAGGTGGTCTTGTGAATCTGCCCATTTTGTTGTTGTTGTTGTTGTCGAATTGCTTCTGGCACAGTTGCTTTATGTCATTATATTTTGATAATTATTTTTATGGTGTGATTATTGTTTTAATTATATGCCATTCTGAGTTTTATGTGGAGAGGGTGGCTATCAACATGAATTAAATAAACAAACAACTGAATTCTGGGACTCCAAGGCGAACCTATCCCGGATCTGTGAAAGGAGAAAAAAAAATAAAAGGACAAGGCCCAGCATTAGATCCTTCAAATCCAGGCTGCAGTGAGTTACTTGAGAGTTGCTGGCAAATACCTAACTCCTCATTAGGATGGCAATTGATAGAAGAGGCCACAGATATTCCCTCCAAAATATCAAACTACCAGGAACCAAGCCCCTTTCTATCCTTAAGTTAGAGATCTTTGGAGATTCCCATTAATGACCCCAGAATAGAGAACGCCAAACAACAAGCAGAAAGGAATCAGAAGAATTTATTTCTGTCCCAAGAAGCTTTTGCTTACAGCTGAATCCCCATGTTCCCAATCCAGGTTGCTGTGGTTGAATGTGTCAGACAAGAACTAGCCACCTTTTGCTTACTGCCCCTGCAACCTAGAGTCCGAAATAACCAAGATTTTACCAGGGAAATAAAGCTGACTGCTTCTCTTTGGTTTGTTCTGATTGGGTAAACTTCTGGGTAGTTTCTCTTCTCACCTTCAAAGACAAGTTTGAAATTTTGGTTATCAAAAATGGATTCCCCTACTGAGAACCTAAATTTGCCTTTTTATTATATGAACTGCAAACTGCTGGATGGACCACCCACCCACCCACCTGTTTTCAAAGAATTGCATAAAAAGCCTCTTGGCTGAGAAGCAAAAGGTCTTCAAGGAAAAAGTCAAGAAAATCCAATTGCCTTTTGGAAAAGCACCTTTGGGACAACCATGACCTGGATGATTGAGAATCTCCCTAGACATAACTATAAAAAGTTGTTCAGGTGAGGCCATGAGCAAGCAAGGGAGCACAGATACATCTAAAGCAGGGGTCTTCAAACTTGACAGCTTTAAGACTTGTGGACTTCAACTCCCAGAATCCCTCCTCCAGTCATGTTAGTTCAGGAATTCTGGGGGTTGAAATCCACAAATCTTAAACTTGCCAAGCTTGAAGACCCTTGTTCTAAAGGATTTTCCTACCACAGTTCTTTTTTTTTTTCTTTCATTTTCTCTTAAAAAGGCAATACATAGAATATATAAAGTGTGACTCTAAACTGCAATCCAATGTTTTTGGGAAGAATCCTAAGCGCTTATAGGAATCTTTGTGTTACTTTCTTGAGGTTAGTTAAAGTATGTTTAATCTCAGAACAGAATATCTGAAGTTGGGAAACCTTCTCTCACTCCCCTACAGAAGCCTCCAAAGCTGTTTCTTTTCAAGCCTGGAATATATATTCAGGGGTTGCCACAAAGAAGAGGGTGTTAAACTATTCCCCAAAGCACCTGAGGGCAGGACACGAAGCAATGGGTGGAAACTAATCAAGGAGAGAAGCAACTTAGAACTAAGGAGACATTTCCTGACAGTTAGAACAATTAAATCAGTGGGACACCTTGCCTCCAGAAGTTGTGAATGCTCCAACACTGGAAGTTTTAAAAAAATATGATGGATAACCATTTGTCTGAAGTGGTGTAGGGTTTTCCTGCCTAAGCAGGGGGTTGGACTAGAAGACCTCCAAGGTCCCTTCCGACTCTGTTATTCTATTCTATATAATGCTGACAAAAGGAAAAAACCGGATATGATCATGGATCATAGGATTTGCTACTTCCCAAGTGCCCCCAGTTAACTGTGGAGCTGATGTAGAGTCATCTCCCCCACCCCGCACTGCCAGTAGGGCAGAGAGACTCGAATGCTGGGAGTGGGTGGGGCTAGGAATGGTGCCGTTCCGTCCCTTTCATCCAGGAGCATGTTAACTATGATGGCATTTCCAACAACCGATAGTTTTGCTCTGCCCGTGTTGCTGGTAATTGCAAGTAAGGGAGCCGGAGTTTCGAGCCATTCCAAACTTAACTGAATCCAAGGACACACTCACAAGAATGGTTGGGTGGCTCTTTTTTCACAGATGCAAACATACATGTGCAAGTGCACGCTGTCTCCAATCAAAAAGCAAATTGAGCTCTTCCCCCAGTCCAAAGAAAGGGAATGGATATGCTACTTAATCCAGGGAGCTGTCATTGCAAATCTCTCAGGAACCCCAAGCCACGGGCAGGTTAATGAGAGCTGTGTGAGCTAAGAGCCTCTCTTGAATCAGCTACCAAATTGCCTCGGAGACTTCAGGGAGACAGCGTCCTTTCCACTTCAGTTACGCAACCCCATAAACCCCAATCCCCCTGTGTTGCTTTGTGGGGTTGCCTGGGCATCACAGACTTGGCCTAGGAGGAGAGACAACACACTTGCTTCTACCTTGTGCTTTCCAATCCTGGCATGGGCACCTGTTGATCCCCTTCCCAGTTTCAAACGACAGTTCCTAACCATGGACATGTCAGAATGAGAGTTACACTTCAATCCTGGGTCAGAAACAGAGGTGGGATTCAGCAGGTTCTGACCCGTTCTGGAGAACCGATAACGGAAATTTTTAGTAGTTTGGAGAACCGGCAAATACCACCTCTGGCTGGCCCTGCCCCCATCTATTCTCTGCCTCCCGAGTCCCAGCTGATCGACCGGGTCTTCTTTTGTTGCCCTGCACAGGAGAATGGAGCTGGAAAGCAGGTTAGTGAGGTGGGGAGGGAATGGGGATTTTAAAATATCCTTCCCCTGCCACGCCCACCAAGCCACACCCACAGAACCGGTAGTAAAAAAAAATTGAATCCCACCACTGGTAAGAAATGGTGGATTTATAGAGGGGATAGTCCCAAAGGTGGTTTTTTTCAAGAGGCAACTGGACTTTCTGGTTTTTCTTTGAAGATGTTTTGCTTCTCATCCAAGAAGCTTCTTCAGCTGCTGAAGAAACTTCTTGGATGAGAAGGTAAACGTCTTCAAAGAAAAACCAGAAAGTCCAGTTGCCTCTTGAAAAAGCACCTTGGGATAACCATGACCTGGATAACTGAGTATCTACATCAGGGTGTCCAACCTTGGCAACTTTAAGACTTGTGGACTTCAACTCCCAGAATTCCTCAGCCAGCTTTGCTGGCTGAGGAATTCTGGGAGTTGAAGTCCACAAGTCTTAAAGTTGCCAAGGTTGGACACCCCTGATCTACATAGACATATAGAGGGAATAAATGCAACTAAATACAGGTAGTTCTCGATTTACAACAGTTCATTTAGTGACCATTTGAAGTTAAAACGGCACTGAAAAAAGTAACTTACGACTGTTTTTCACACTTACAACCGTTGCAGTATCCCCATGGTGATGTGATCAAAATTTGGATGCTTGGGAACTGACTCACATTTATGACCGTTGTAGTGTTCCCAGGTCCTGTGCTCATTTTTTGCTGACAAGCAAAGTCAGTGGGAAAACCAAACTCACTTCACAACCGTGTTACCAATTTAACAACTGCAGTGATTCACTTAACAACTGTGGCAAGAACGGTTGTAAAATGGAGCAAAGTTCACTTAACAAATGTCTCAGTAAGAAAAAAAATTGAACTCAATTGTGGTCATAAGTTGAGGACTACCTGTGTACAAGGTGGAGCTATTCTTAATCCCCACTCAGCCTTTCCTTTGTTAATAGCTCATATTCATGGATAGGTAAAGGTAAAGATTATATGTGCTAGTCGTTTCTGGCTCTAGGGGGCGGTGCTCATCTCCATTACAAAGCCGAAGAGCCAGCGCTGTCCAAAGATGTCTCTGTGGTCATGTGGCTGGCATGACTAAACACCGAAGGCGCACGGAACGCTGTTAACTTCCCACCAAAGTGGTCTCTATTTTTCTACTTGCATTTTTACATGCTTCCGAACTGCTAGGTTGGCAGAAGCTGGGACAAGTAATGGGAGCTCACTCCGTTACGTGGCGCTAGGGATTCAAACCACCAAACTGCCAATCTTTCTGATCGACAAGGTCAGCATCTTAGCCACTGAGCCATGGATAGGCGCATTCAAAAGCTCCCCCATTGAGTGGCATCTACTGCCTGTAGAGCACAGAATTCACACTGCAAAAAAGAAAGTTCTGATTTCCCCCTCACCTTATTTCACCTCAAAACTGCACATCAACAAAATTCATGGGTTGTTTTGGAATAATTTTAGGCTCTATTTTTTGCCCCATATTCCCCAAAGGGTCAAGATTTAGGTCAGCTGAATCACACGGGGAAACATATAAATAAATAAAAAGACACCGTGGCTTCCGCAGAAAGTGGCAAATTATTATGCGGTGCCTTCAGGGCTAAGCACTATTTTGCACAAATTATCTACAATTTTTTTTGTTCCATTTTGTGCTTTGTTATAAAAATGTGCTTCAGATGCTATCATAGGACATCAATTATCTATTATGGAAGAACTGGAGGAGCCGGGTTGCTTAAATCTTTCCTTCTTTTATCTACCCCCTCCAGTTGAATTCTCCCTGAAAAGAAGGAGAAAAACGGTCTCCTTCTGTTATGTCACTTAAATCTCATTCAAGCTTGATTTAAACATCTGCAGGGAGCCTTTATTTTCTCGTGTTCAGCTCTGTGTGTGCAGTGGCTTCCTCCTTATGGATGTGTGAACACCAAAGCTGACCAGGGTGGCAACAGGGGCAAAAGTAGACCTTCTTGGCATCTCCCCATTCTCTGCTTGAATGTTCCTTTAACCAGGTTAGGACAGGGCTTTAAAATGTCTGGAGGAGTGGCACAATTGGTGTCTACAAAGCTCAAACTGCCCAAGGAGCTGCTGACACAGTTCTACAGAGGAATTATTGAGTCTGTCATCTGCACCTCTACAACTGTCTGGTTTGGTTCTGCAACCCAACAGGACAGACACAGACTTCAGAGGATAATTAGGACTGCAGAAAAAACAATGACTACCCACCTGCCTTCCATCGAGGACCTGTATAGTGCATGAGTCAAAAAGAGGGCTGTGAAAATATTTACAGACCCCTCACATCCCAGACATAAACTGTTTCAACTCCTTCCCTCAAAACCACCCTATAGAGCACTGCACACCAGAACAACTAGACACAAGAACAATTTTCCCCCAAACACCATCACTCTGTTAAACAAATAATTCCCTCAGCACTGTCCAACTATTTACAAAGTCTGCACTACTATTACTATTAATCTTCTCATCACTCCTTATCACCCATCCCCTCCCACCTATAACTGTATGACTGTTAACTTTGTCGCTTGTATCCTTACGATTTATATTGACTGTTTCCTAGTATGATTTGATTGCTTATTGTACCCTATGATTATCATTAAGTGTTGTACCTTATGATTCTTGACTCTTGACGAATGTCTCTTTTCTTTTATGTACACTGAGAGCATATGCACCAAGACAAATTCCTTGTGTGTCCAATCACTTTTGGCCAATAAAGAATTCTATTCTATTTTATTCTACAATGTCAATGATGATTCAAACCAGAGGGCCCTTACACCAAATAAAGAGAAACTTCCCCTCCTCAAAGAGGTATGTGGGTGTTGTCATTTAAAGCCCATATATGTGGAGCATGACAAAGTATGACATCTGTATAGGTAGTCTTCAACTTACAACAGTTCATTTTGTGACTGTTTAAAGTTACAACAGCACTGGAAAAAAGTGACTTAGGGTCGTTTTTCACACTTATGACCATTTTAGCATCCCCATAGTCTTATATTCGGATGCTTGACAGCTGGTTCATATTTATGACGGTTGCAATGTCCCTGGGTCATGTGATCCTCTTTTGCCACCTTCTGACAAGCAAAATCAACAAGGAAGCCAGATTCCCTTAACAACCATGTAACTAACTTAACTACAGTGATTCACTTAACAACGGCGGCAAGAAAAGTCGTAAAATGGGGGCAAAACTCACTTAATGAATTTCTCACTTAGCAACATAAATTTTGGGCTCAATTGTGGTTGTAAGTTGAGGACTACCTGTATCTCTCTTCTCTGAGAGCTTAAGGGAACCGTTCGGATACCATTTCTAGATATACTGTACTTCCTGCCGTTTGTTCAGCACCAAGAGCTGGATAGCTCCTAATGCTAACATGCTGCACAGAGTCATCTGAAGTGCAAAGGACTGAATTCAATTCCTAGCGGAGGGTCTGAGTACAATAGAAGAATACCTGGCTACTCCTGTCTGAAGTGTCTCATAAATGAGGGAATGGTCATGTGGTCCTTCCCATTGGTCAATGTAAGTAAATAAAGTTGTGATTGTGTTGGTATTATTGATTGTTCTTCCTTATACAGGTTGCAAGAAAATAACAGTCTTAAGAAAGGGAAAGGTTGAGGTTTCCTCTGTCCGGTTGTGTCTGACTCTACGTTTCTTAGCTGAGAGAGCCAGCATTGTCTGAAGACATTTCTGTGGTCATGTGGCCAGCATGGCTATATGCCAAAGTGCATGGAACACTATTACCTTCCTACTCAAGTGGTACTTAGTTATACCTATTTATCTACTCACATTTGCCTGCTTTTGAACTGCTAGTTGGCAGGACCTGAGGCAAGTACTGAGAGCTCCTCCCATCATATGATGCTCAGGTCTTGAAGCTAGGCTGTCAGCTTTTTAGCTGACAAGCTCAGCGTCTTTAACCATTATGCCATTGTGTCCCCTTGATGCCTCCTTGGTGCCTGCCAACTGCCCTGAGTTAGCTCAGATTTTACATATTTTCATATATTACTAAAATCTGCCACATCTACTTGATGGTGGACAAAATCTACCTTCGCCCAATACATCATAATAATGATATTTTCATCTCTCTCTCTCTCTCTCTCTCTCTCTCTCTCTCTCTCTCTCTCTCTCTCTCTCTCTCTCTCTCTCTCTCTCTCTCTCTCCCTCTCTTTCTCAGTATGTGTATATATGTGTATGTATGTATGTATGTATGTATGTATGTATGTATGTAAGTATGGTATTCAGCTTTGTTCAGGTATTTTCCCATGTCATTGTAGTTGTGCTTTTAAAGTTGTAGCAACGTTTCGGCAGAATCTCATCTGCCATCATCAGGCTTCTGTATTGTGTTCATCTGTGAGTCAGACTTTTACAGTTGTTTCAGTTTTAAATTTGGGGCTAGCCTACTGCTGTGTTAGAATGGTTTTTTCTTCATCTTGATTGGTTGGGAGTCTTGGTCTGTGTTTATTGGTCTTGGAGTTTGCTGTGTTCTGCTTGATGGGTGTTTCTGATATCTTCTGTCTGTTTTGTGGCTCTTTTTGTGTCTTGATTGGCTGGCAACATTGTGTTCCTGTATTGGAGGCTTTTAGTGCAGTTTGGCTCCGAGTAAATGGATGGCTATGATTTATTAGGAAGCTAGGTTTCATCTGGGTGCCTGGTTGGGGTGTGTTTGAGCTGGAGGTATCGGGGGGGGACTGTTTGTGTCCAGGTGTTTGCCTGGCTAGTGGTGTGGAGATTTTTTTGTTTGTGAGTGCAGGCTTCCAAATAATTGACAGTCTGGTGGAATCATGCTTTCAGGTCTTTTTTCAATCTCTATGGCTTCTCTGATAATTCTGTGGCTGGGGTTTTCTATAGTGGCTAGGGTTTTGGTGCCATTGAAGTTGATGCTATGATCTGTGGCTTTCATGTGTTGGACTAGTGAGGAAGTGTGTTCCAGCTTTTTTACTGCATTTTTGTGTTCATCCAGGCAGGTACTTATTCTTCTATTGGTCTGTCCAATGTATGTGGCAGGGCATGATGCACAGGGGACTTCGTATATGCCTTGGTTTTCCAGGTCAATTTTATCTTTGGGGTTTCTAAGGATGGCTGCTATTTTTCTGTCTGTTTTGAAGGCAGTCTTGATGTGATGCCTGTGTAGTATCTTACTGATTTTGTCTGTAGTACCTCTTATGTAGGGCAGGACAGCTGTTCCATAGGTCTGTCCATCTTCTAGGTCTCCATTATGTCTCAGTGTGTTTTTGTGGATCAAGCTGGTGATTTTGCTTTTGTGGAAGCCATTGGCTGTCAGTACTTTAGTCAGGGTGCATAGTTCAGTCTTTATGTGTGTCTTGTCTGCCAGGCATTTGGTTCTAGCAATTAGTGTTTTGGCCAGGGAGTTTATCTGTGCTGGGTGGTGGTGGGACTGGACGTTGAGGTAGCGGTTGGTGTGTGTTTTCTTCTGGTATATGGTGTGTCCTAGTGTGCCATCTGTTTTTTTGTAGATTAGTACATCTAGGAATGGTAGTTGTTTGTTTGTTTCCGTTTCCATGGTGAACTTGATTTTGGGGTGTGTGCTGTTTAGGTGTGTTAGGAAATTGTTTAGGTTTTCTTTTCCATGGGGCCAAATCACAAATGTGTCATTGATGTATCAACCATGGGTTTGTGGTTGGCATTAGCCAGGGCTCTGGATTCGAATTCTTCCATGAACAGGTTTGCAATGATGGGTGACAGTGATGATCCCATAGGGGCTCCTTCAATTTGTTTGTATCTTTGTCCTTTGTATATGAAATATGTGTTGGTTAAGCAGTGTTCTGTTAGTTCCATGAGGTGTTTAGCTGATTGGTATTTATTTTTGATGATTTCAAGAGTTTCTTTTATCGGGACTTGAGTGAATAGTAAAACCACGTCGAAACTTACAAGCAGATCTCTTGTTCCACATGTAGATCTTTATTTCCAAGAAGTGGTATGAGTTTTGTACATATGAAGCTGCTGTTTCAGCATGGGGCTGTAGCTGTTTTGCTAAGTGTTTAGCTAGGTTTTGTAGTGGTGCTCCTCTGGAGCTGACTATGGGTCTGAGAGGTATGCCTTCTTTGTGTATTTTTGGGAGGCCGTATAGTTTGGGGCATCTGGAAGATTTTTCTCTTGGGATGATCGTCTGTTGGATCTCTTTGCTCATGTGGCTGGTTATAATTTTCTTCTTGGTTAATTTTTCCAGATATGTGGTTGGGTCCGTGTTTATGGTTTATATTATATATAAATTCTATTATATATATTCTATCTATCTATCTAATGTGCAACCACCTATTTTAACCTCAGGGTAACTCTGGATGAGTGAAAGACAGATTAGTATCACCATTACTTGTATAGAGTCCTGTGTATGTCTCACTTGACCTATAATCAGTGAATAAACAGGCATTACACAATTTTGAAGCACTGCTAAAACTCGAAGTCTATTTGACCAGAGGCAATAAGGAGACTGTTTATTTGAGGGGGTAGAGGATATGGATGTATATCACCATGGTGTATGTCCATCATTAATGAAGCAATGGCTTATCTCCAACCAGAGGTAATCTTGTGTTCTGTATACAATGGGAGATCTCAACATCCTATGAGATTAGCAAGAATTAAAAGAGCATATTCATTGAACAAAGATCTTCCAACTAAGGCAGTATCTCAATTTCAGGTCTTCAGTTGTGGAATGTCAGTAGTGGGAGTGGATTATTTTGTATCACAATTGAAAGATATCTTTTCAAATGGGCAAAGACCACAGTCTAGCAGCTGGGATCATCCATCTCTCAAGATCAAGAAGTCTCATTAAGCCATAGGGGAACGGTGTGTACGAAGGTATGTAAATAATAATAATAATTTGCAATTACTTTCACCTTGAGTTCTCAGCTTTATTTCAAGTTTCAAGCAATCAACGTACTTTCTATATCTTTATCATTAAGTGAACCTCATGATCATTAGGTGAACCCATTGTTTGCCATGGGGTGCTTTTTCCAGAAACCGGAAGTAAATGCACATTTCTGGAAAAATGTATAAATCATGATCATGTGAGTGCAGGGTGCTTCAAACAGCCACAAATGTGGCCTGGTTGCCAAGTGCCCCCAATCCAGTCACATGATCAGGTGGGGTGGGGTGGAGCTGGACATCATAACTTTGGAACTGGGTCGTAAGCAATTTTTGCAGTCATAAACTCCTCTGAGGCTTTCCTCCACGAGGGTCAGAATGTTCAGCAGGAAGTTGGTTTTTTCCCCCCCTTCCCTGTTGGATCATTTTGATTTGGCTTCTGCCTGTCCTGTTTCAGGATGGCCCCAAAATGGCCTTCCACAAATAATAAATAGGCCATCTTGGCAATGGAGCAAGGAAACTGTCATTCTTGACCAATCGTTAAGCTATGTTGACTAACCAATAGGAATGTAGTATTAGAAGTCTATACATGAATACACTACACCCCTCCCCTCTTGGTTCGCTCCAACATTACGTGACGTAATCGTGCAAGGTGTTGGATAAACCCAAGGAACACAGATGCAAAATAAATGAAAGATGTGGATTTCCAGCTTGTTTTCTTACATACAAAAAAGCAACAGTCTCTGAGTTTTCCAAGTCCTTTTTTTGGGGGGATGAACTTATTTTCTTTATTCATAACATAGGTGGGGGAAAAAAAATCTTAGTTTCATTTTTGGCCATGTAAGATTACTTATGCAGTAATCTCAGCCAGGATAGAGAAACAAGAATCCTTTAGATCTTCCCTCCCAACTTTCTCTTATAGCTTTTGCTTTCAATAATTTGATGTGTGTAAAAAGAGCAGCAGATTTATGGCTTAATTGATCTAAAAATTCTGGGTTAGCTATTTTCCTGCCTGCAAAGGCTCCTGTTACTTTTGATGCGCTCAACATAAGCCTATAGCTACACGGGCAGCATCCTTAAGTCCCACTTCCCTCCTCTCCTTTCCTTGGAGTTAATCAAGGGCTTTAGCTATGCTTAGCTGGCAATCGCTCCAGCAGAATGTGGGCCTTCTTCCTTTTTCTCTCTCTGGTAATCTGCACAGAGTAGATATGACCCCATGATGCTTTTTTCCATCTTTAATAATCTTCTTTTTCACTCTGGATTCCTTTTCAGTGACCTTTGGCCCATTCTATAACAGACAAGTCTTCTCTGCCTTGCCTTCCATTTTGGAACCAGGAAATTTTCAACAGCCAAAGTTACCTAAATCCAAATTAGCTTACTAGCCACAATCTTCTATTTTTTAAAAAATCTATCACTATAAAACTCCAGGCCCAATTCTTTCTCCCTGACTCATCAGTCGGTTTGCAACCTACTTTCTGTCTGCTTTTCTCTGCATGTGAAATTGTAAGTGTGAAAAAAACCCTGATCTGCTCTTTTTCTAGACCAGGGGTGTCAAACTTGATTTCATTGAGGGCCGCATCAGGGTTGTGTTTGACCTTGGGGGGCTGGGTGGGCGTGGCTGGGATGGGCATGGCCAGCTCAACATCACTCATGTTGTGGTGCCTCTGGTGGCCTGGGTTTTTGGCTGCGGAGGCCTCCTGTAACCCTCTGCCAGCGAAAACAGAGCTCGGAGGGCTACATGCCAGAGGTGGTATTCAGCAGGTTCTGACCGGTTCTGGAGAACCGGTAGTGGAAATTTTTAGTAGTTTGGAGAACTGGCAAATACCACCTCTGATTGACCCCACCCCCATCTATTCTCTGCCTCCCGAGACCCAGCTGATGGGCTGGGTCTTCTTTTGTTGCCCTGCACAGGAGAACAGAGCTGGAAAGCAGGTTAGTGGGGTGGGGAGGGAATGGAAATTTTGCAGTAACCTTCCCCTGTCATGCCCACCAAGCCATGCCCACCAAGCCACACCGACCATGCCACGCCCTCAGAACCGGTAGTAAAAATTTTTGAATCACACCACTGCCACACTCTCTGTTTTCGCTGGCAAAGGCACCGCGGGCTGGTCCTTCACTTTTTCCAGGGCAGCCCCGCAGGCCAGAACAAAGTAGCCCATGGGCCGGATTTGGCCTGCAGGCCTTGAGTTTGACATCCCTGTTCCAGACCAAACCTATCACCTTCTGCTTACCTGCTGCATCTGGGTGATGATATGATAGAATGGCAGACCAGGCTTTGACAAACTGACTAGGCCATGTTAATTCAGGCATCCTGTCATGTTGGTTAGGATGGAGGAATCAATTCATTTCAAACAGCACAAAGCACTTAGAAACGGTGGAAAAACTGAAGTACAAATTTCATCAAAATATGGCAGCCAGCACTGCCTATCACAATTCTGGGAATTACCGTGAAAAGCTATTTCAACATCATATTCCTTAGGGGAAATTTAGTTCTTTAAGGAGCAGGAAGAGAACCATGATTATCCTACTGCTACCTGAAACAAACACTTGTTCTCCAGGCAGGGTCTCTAAGCCTAGAGGAGCCCTTGATATTCCAAGAATGAGACTTTTATATTAATTAGATATTGGAAGATGAGATCTGAAGAGCAAGGCTTCTACTTTTTAAAAGAGAGAGATGGAGGGGGAAAACTCTCTGCTGGAGAAGCAACAGAGCATGTGAAACCCAATTAAGATGGACCAAACTTAATGAATCGACAGCCAAACTGTAACATATCTGCTTTCCTCTGTACCAGACTTCCACAGACAAAATCCTTCCTTTGCCTGCTTCTTTTGTCTGGCACGGTTTTTCCAGGCTCCTGTGATGAATTATTGAAGCTGCAAAGAACAGGCAGTGACAGGGCAGCATTAAGCACCTACCCACATGTCAACCTTTGATCATGCCGAAGAGTGTACAGATCAATTCTTAAAGATGAAGCACAGTTAAAAGGGAGGCATAGCTATGCAGAGAATAATGCAGCAGGCAGCGAGAAGATGCTTTCTGCAGAAGAAAGGGCAAAGTTCTGTATATGATGCGGAAAGGAATGGGAACAAATTGGGCTTCTGCAAGGCATTGGAAATCTGCTTTAAGTTCCCTAGCCTTTTCTATCCGCATGTTTGGTTATAACAGACTTAAACTCACACCAGGTAAAATGGAGATTCTATGGTTGGTGTGGTGGAGATGGCGATATTCACCTGATTTTGTACAGTAGCTCTGAAAAGTTCAGACTGGCATCTTGGAAGGGAGAAACTATAAGATAGATACCTTCAAGTGCACACGGAATGTGTGGTGCTTAAGTAAGTACACCCCTTCTGACTTCTTCTGAGCAAGGATAATCCAGAAGTGGAGATCCGCACATACTACTTAGCTTGCTTAATGTGCTGTGATAAGAGAAAGAATTGGCCAATAGAACCAATCTTAAACTACGTACAAAAACAGGAAATGAAGTGGTTTGTTCACCTGGCGAGGATGTCGTGGGATTCCATGCCATAAAAAGCATATACAAAAAAATGGAGACGATCAAAGAACACGAGGCAGACCCAGAAGAAGATGGAGACAATATCAAAGACACATTACAACACTATTGTTGAAGCTGCCAGAAGACCAAGAGGGGGGGGGAAGAAAGAAGGAGGAGGAGGAGGAGGAGGAGGAGGAGGAGGAGGAGGAGGAGGAGGAGGAGGAAGAAGAAGAAGAGGAAGAAGAAGAAGAAGAAGAAGAAGAAGAAGAAGAAGAAGAAGAGGAGGAGGAGGAGGAGGAGGAAGAAGAAGAAGAAGAAGAAGAAGAAGAAGAAGAAGAAGAAGAAGAAGAAGAAGAAGAAGAAGAAGAAGAAGAAGAAGAAGAAGAAGAAGAAGAAGAAGAAGAAGAAGAAGAAGAAGAAGAAGAAGAAGAAGAAGAAGAATGAAGAACGAAGAAGCTGTGATTGGGGGTGCTCTTGAAAATATTTTGAAATCTAGCAGACCTAATAGAATAGATGCTTTCATCATGTCAAGATCAACCCCTGCATTTTCAGGAATTTGCAGTCTGTTAGTTACCCAGTTACCCAATCTCCAACATCATGTTAAATTTTCATGGATCTCATTTTGTTTAGCCTTCCTAAAATATTTGGCTAGCTGAGGCTCAACAATAAGGAATCTCCCCTATCCAAGTAATGGGAGGTAGTACAGAAAGCATTCATCTTCTTTTGGCACTGGTGCCAAATAGGCACCATCTCATGACTAGACATAAAAATGTTCTGGAGCATATTGCGAAATCAGCAGCTGGCTTCTCTGTTCATGAAGCTCAAGATTTGAAGCCTGAGCCCCACCCCCACCTAATTTTGTCTTGTAGTAAGACTGACCCTGGTTGAAAAAAAAAATGCATGTTTACCTAAAATTATGGACTAAGAGTAGCTGGCTTCTGCGAGCTGCATAAATTAGCTATATTTACATTCATTTACATCCATGACTTACAACCATTTATTTAGTGATTGTTCAAAGTTACAATTGCACTGGAAAAAAGCGATTAAGACTGGTTCTTATGCTTGTAACTATCACAGCATCCCCGTGGTCACATGACAACATTTGGGTGCTTGGCAACAGGCATGTATTTACAGTGGTTGCAGCAGGTCATGTGAGTGCCATTTGCAATCTTCCCAGCTGGCTTCCAACAAGCAAAGTCAATGGGGAAAGCTGGATTCTTAATGTCTGTGTGATTGACTGAACAACTGCAGTGATTTACTTAATAATCATGGCAGGAAAAGTAACAAAATCGGGTATGACTCTCTTACTTACCAATGGAAATTCTGGTTCCAGTTGTGGTTATAAGTCAAGAACTACCTGTACTTCATAAACTTGAGCTGTCAATAATAAAAAAACAAAATACTGGAAAATGTATTTATTTGTTAGATGTTTACTCCACCTTTATTACGTTATATATAATTCAAGGAAGCAAACATATATAATACATTCTTCCTCCTCCTATTTTACCCACAACAACAACGCTATTGAGGTGAGTTGGGATAAGAATCACTCAAAGGCACCCCAGCCCATTGTGGTGTCTAAGGTGGGATACAACTCACAGTCTCCTGGTTTCTAGACCAGCATCTTAACCACTACACCAAACTGGCTCATTTTATCCTAGTTAACTCCCTCTTTGGTTTTTGTGATTTCATCATGTCCATAGTTTTTCAGATATATCTTTATAACCTTCCGAACTAGATTTTTAGAAAGTTAAAGGAGCGGAAGCAAAGTAATGCATGTCACGTGAATAGAATAGCAATATAAATAAACCACCAGAAAGAGGGGTTGGACATACACTGCAGAAATCAAATTCTGAACCAATTCAGGGTTTCATAAAAATTTGTGCGTTTGAATTAATTTAACGCCCATCAACTTCCACTCCCGTTAATGATATGATCAAATCAGACTACGGATGGATGCAAAGGATCACACCTAAAAGAACAGCTAGCAAATTGACCTTTTGTTGTACCCGATAGACGTTTGAGAGCTCCTGATCCCTCTAGATAATTTAACGTAATTGGGAAAATAATTGCTTTTATTGGGCCATAAGATATAAAGCTCAATTAGGCCTCTTTCTCGATTGCTCCAAGACATCCCAGCCATCCTCACCCCTCTCTCCTCTCTCCATTTCTGTCTCCTCTCTTTAATGCACAGTGTGTGAGCTTCTGTGTTCTGTATTATTTGATGCACATTATTGATGCTAAAAGATATTAACAGCTAATGGAAACTGATGTCTGACATCAAAGCAAAAGGAAAAAAAAATCTTTTCTGCTGTTTAGCACAATGCAGGCCATTCAATGCAATATTCAATCTCAAGTCATGGTTGGCTTGACATTTTAAAGCAAGGGTGGGGGGAAGAATCCACAAAATCCTAAGAGGGAAATAAGTCTTGATCTCCAGCAGGCCTCTACCAAGGCATCAGATTAAAAATCTTCCTACAAAAACCTTATAAAACTAGCCACATCTCGTGTAAATCAAATGAGGATTTTTTTCCCCTTCCCACAAGCTCTCCAGGGGGCAATTTTGCCCTTGTTCATCCAAACGCCTCCCAACGTTCCCTGTACTGGACAGCAGACCACCTAACTTGTGGTCTCAAAATCAGTTCTTATAGACCAAAGTACAACTGTTGGGTTTGTCTGAAAGACTGAAGCAAATGTACCTGCAGAGAAACCCTAAGTAAGAGGGCCCTGAGTTTTCCTTGCGTCCCTATGGCAAATGTTCAGTTTAGATGGATCTGTAGAAATTCTTCTGAAATCTCATATTTTTGCATTTGGAGGCTCAAATCTACCAACGATTAAAAAAAAAGTTCTGGAACCACAAAGAGCCAGCAGTGTGCAGCACCAAAAATAGGATGAGTAACAGAGATAGAAGAGAACTTGAAGCTCTTACAATCCAACCTCCTGCTCAGGCATGGGACCTTATACCATTCTGGACAAATGGTTGTTCAGTGTTCACCCACAACTTCTGAAGGCATGTCATTCCACTGATCAATTATTCTAACTGTCAGATTGGTCATACCTTCAAAGAAAGATATTAGAATGTTTTTCAAAGAAAAATGTCTTTCAAAGAAAGATATCAGAACTTCTTCCTCTTCTTCTTCTTTTTTTTTTTTTTAAATAATCAGATCTCAGTATCCAGATCAGTGGGCTGTCTTGCAAACAACATGGATGCAGTATGGACAAGTGTTTTGGTTCACTCAAAGTCCAATGTATTTGGAAATTGATTTGAGAGCATGATTTTGAATTGTCTGGATGATGGACTGGTGGCTCACAATGTGTTCCATCTCAGGAAGACTAGTCAAATGTGTTTTGCTAAAACACAGTGCGCTTGACCAGGATGACTTCAATTCAAATCCTGTAAATTGAAGAGGAAGACCCTGAATTAGACCTTAGACAAACACTTCATTGAAAAAGTAAAGATTGATAATCAGATTTCTAGATGAAGAATACCTGAGTCCGTTTTCACCACAGTTGCCCCGACACAAGTGATGTTGAGCTGGCTATGGCCACCCTGGCCACCCGAGGTCAAACTCACCCCAAATTGAGTTTGACACCCCTGCTCTAGAAGATAGTATAATTATATACTGTAATTTACACTGTTTAAAGAATTCGCCATTATCATACAAACACATATGAAACACGAAACTTAAAAAAAAAAGTCAGAGACATCAGATCATATAGACAGCTGACATCTCTGCCTGGGGCTATACCTAAAGATATAATTATTTTATGGTATTAACGATGATAGAAGCATATAGGATCTAAGGTGCAAATCCTCAGGCAATCATATAATTTTTACAAATGCCCTAAAGCTTTTTCCTAATCACAGGTCACTTTTGTTTATTCCAACTGTAGTGTAAAACCCTCAGATCTTCTAGATTTGCTGAGATAGACAGATCCAAGCCAAAATTGACATAGATTTTCATGGCTTGTACACACACACACACACACACACACGTGTATGTACCAACCCTCCCTTTTATTATAGTTGTAGATATATGGATTTAGGCCTAGATCCCTGAGTTATACCTGTTTACATTAGATCTGCATAATCTCCTGAGTGGAATGGCCTATAGTTCGATTTAGCAGATAAAGTTTCTAGCTCTGTTTGCTGAAAAAGCTTTAGAATGCTGGAGATTTCTGCCAATCTTAATAGGTCTATCATCCAAGTTGGTTGAAGATTAGAGTGACAGCCAGGTAATGTAGTTTCAAAAATGATTCAGAAGAATTTCTTTAGACCTTACATACGTATCAGTGTATCTGTTATTCATTAAAGCAGCTGGACATTCCCCCCACCACCCCAATAATTGTATTAAAGTATAAACATAGAAATACAAGAAAATGTAAAAAAATATATTTAAAGAAAAAAGGGGGAAGAAATAGAAAATTGTGGGGGGGAAAACACATAAGAAAGAAAAGATATATAAACTATTATCTCTGTCCTCCACACAAGTATAAACAATTTGGCTAACTAAACATTTTCTTTAGAGCTTCATTTTTTAAAAAAATTCTTCTTCCCATATTTGATCTGATTATTGATAATCAAATTACAAAGATCACATCATTCAATGCTAAACAGCAAAAATCTATTATGACCTACCAGAGATATTACATATATATTTTAATCAAAAACCAATCCTTGACTAAAAAAATAATTTTATAATTCAAATTTATCCTTTTCTCTAAGAAATAAAACAGAAGAAAGCTCTCCCCACTTATAAATGAATCTGTAAAGTCATGTCATACATTATTTATTTATTTTTCATTTTAAAACACTTGGTATTGTGCCACAAGTTGATTTCTTATCACCTTCTGTTGTCTCCTTTCAGGAATAAGTTGAGAAATTTCTCTTCGTCTCTTCTCGGCAGAAGATTCTACACTTGATTCTACACTTTTCTTAAATTCAAAGTATGAAGACTTTCCAAGTCATTGTTCTGATTTGTATGTTCCCTTTGATTATTAAGACATCAACTGATTTTGTTTGCAAATCCATTTTGGCATTGTTTTCCATATCACATTTATCTTCTGCTATTTTAAAATCTATTTTCAGATCTGCATTTTGTTTTTGAACCCTAAATCCATCTTCAAATCACTCTCAGTCTGTTTTATTCTATAAAATCTATTGTTCTTCTATATTCTCTGCTATAGTATCACCCAGTCTTGTAAGTTCTCAGTAAATTGTTCCCAAATAATCTTAATTTCTTCTGTAGTCAAATAGTGTTGTCCCTTTGTATTAAAGAATCTGTTCTCCTTTAAGAGTAATTTTTTATGCTTTCCTTCAAGTCCCTTGTTATGATCTGTTTCCCACAGGAACATTTCTTTTAGTTCTTCATATGCTGTTGTATAAATTTTTAAGCACCCCACAGAAAACATTCTTTCAAGCTATCCGGTCCCTTAATTTTCCAAAAATAAACATTTTAGTCCCATTTGCTGTTTCCAAAAATTAAAGCTTCTCTTGATAAACTTATTCAGAATTTCTTTCGTCCAGGGTGGAAGGAAAACCCTCTGGTGTAGTACAACTTGTCTTTAGGAAATTTCTTAACTCCAAAAGAAATCAGTAATAAGCAACTTCCTAAAGTAATGCCTATCCAAACTCAGCATCTTTCAAAGAGAAACCAAGATCACCTAAAGCAGCTTGATTTTTTTTCAGGCTTTTGCACCTGTTTTGGGAAGAAGTTGCTGCTGCTTTAAGAAGTGCCTTAAATCAGTGGCCCCCAACCTTTTTTGAACCAGGGACCGGTTTCACGATTATTTATTCTTCCATGGACCGGTACCTGAGTAACGCGAGACTCCACTGCCATCAGGACGGCTCTTCGTTCGAAGCCGCCCCCCCTCTTCGATGAAACTAAGGCGCGAGCACCCAAACGCCGCTTTCCAACTGAAAACCCGGAAGCACTTTCCAACCAAAAACCCAGAAGCAACCGAAAACCCGGAAGCGCCGTCGAAACAAGATGGCGGTGCCCAAGCTTTGCGGCCCGGTAAAAAATGATCCACGGACCGGTACCGGACCGGTGGTTGGGGACCCCTGCCTTAAATGGCTTTCTTAAAGCACAGGTATCTTCCCACCCCGCCACCCACAGGCCCATGAGGAAGTCTGAAAAAAGTCATATAACTTTAAAGAATAGGACGGCACTTCCAAATCATTTCTGAAGCATACTCAGTCCAGAAAAAGAGAGATGGACTATTTTTGCTCCCAGGAGGCTTCCCTGAGGCCCAGGAGGCAAAAAACGGAGCACCGCCTCCCCACGCGCAGCACACACCCCCCGCGTCCCTTTTTGCCTCCTGGGCCTCAGGGAAGGCTCCTGGGCGAAGCAGTAAGACAGTGAGGGGATCCCGTCACAGCTGATCGTTGGAGGAAAAAAAAGAAATACCGTAAGGAGTGACTGGGTGGGGTGGGCAGGGGAGAATGCAATCAGCTATGTTGTGCATGCACGAGATGTTGCGCATGCGTGATAAGGACTGACTGGGCGGGGAGGGGGAGGAGTGGGCAGAGAGGGGCGAGGCCAGTCAGGGGCACAATTTGCCGGTTCTCTGAACTGTGCAGAATCGTAACGAAACCGGTAGAATCCTACCCCTGCCTGCAACCTGAATTACATTTGTCCCATAATACTCTGCCTGTGTTGGCTATTCTTGGGGAGAAATCCAAAAAATGAAAGTTAGACATAGTGACTGCACAAACTTTGGATTTTCATGCCACCATTCGGAAGGGATACAGCAGTGGTGGTATGCTCCCGGTTTGGCCCAATTCAGCTGAACTGGTAGTAAAAATCACTACCAGTTTGGCCCAACTGGTAGTAAAAAAAACACCTCCGATCAGCTGAGAGGAGGAAAAACCGCCTCCGACAATCAGCTGAAATAAAAGACCGCAAGCTCCTAATTTTTCGTTTCTTCATCCTCTCAGCTGATTGGCTTGTTAGGGGAATGCATGTTAGTGGCGTGTGTGCTAGGGGCACGCACACATGCTCATTACGGCATGCGTGAACACGTACCGAACCGATAGCAACTAAGGTAGGATCCCAGTACTGGAATACAGTGTCAGTCTTACCAGGTAGATCAGATGGGAAACCCAACCAGATAATCTAATTCATCATTATGGTAAATATATATATTAACAGAATCTTGCAAGTTTGAAAGCACAATTTTCCTTTATAGCCCAAAGAAACAATTCAGATTGCAAGCAGCTGGGTGTCTGGAAGGATTCTGCAGTGTGAATGAATGAATGTTTGATTGAATGAATGAATGAATGAAAAGAAATTATATGAGTGAATGAAATTATATGAGTGAATGAAAATATATGAAGAAATGAATCTGCAGTTAGATTCGTATGACATTTCTCTTAGCAGGGGTTTCAAACTGGTGGCCCACGGGCCGGATGCATCACATGCAGGCCACGTGCATCCCAGCTCCATGAATGGGGAAAATGTCATGAAACATCATGTAATGGCAACATGATTCAGCGAGTTTGACACCCATGTAATAACATCAGACACAGCATTGCCTCCCTAGTGGACATTAATGGAGAGGCAGACATGAAGTCTACCGTATGTTCTGTTCCTGCCTCAAACGGAGGATGCCTCATTAGCTTTGAATGGCGGCAAAGCAGAACTGATGCCTACCAATCTTGCCACTCCTAAATGCCTTCAGAAATGTTCAGGATCCTCTATATGGACAGGCTTTCAATCAAGAGAAGCTTTAGCCTGTCCATTTGTATTAACTCAGCAAAGCAGACTGCAGGCATAGAAAGAAGAGGAAGGAAAATCCATTCATGGTCTGCTTTAAGGACTTCTACATAGTGGATCCTATCATCAGTTCACAGGTTGAGCCCTTCTTCTACTCTGGTGACTTTTTTTTCCACCGGATTCTTTCGAAAAGCTATATTCTTCCTTCAAGTTTACAGATTCCTAAATGTGCTATATTCTTCATTTATGGATCTCAGAAGATAGCATTTGCTCTTTTTGCCAGATGGACATGATGAATTTCTCTCCTGACAAAGGTGTCAGAGGGAAATCACCCCTGCTTTTCAGTGATGGATAGTGTTAATTTGTCCTCACACAATGTTTACATCCAATGTTCTTTGTAAAGTTTTGATTTGAGGAGTTCCCTCACCTACACAGGTGCATGCACACACACACACATACACATACACAAAGATCGTGCTAGGCTTTGTGATGGCTCTGTTCAGGCCAGTTTTATTTGTATTGTTTTATTCTAACTCTTTGACATTCTGTAAGTGCTTTTAAGGTCTGGCTGCCACCTGTAGCATTTGAGACTTATCTCCTCAGTGTTAAATTGCAGGTGGAACTTACAACAGTTCGTTTAGTGAGCGTTTGAAGTTAAAACAGCACTGAAAAAAGTGACATGACCATTTTTCACACTTATGACCACTGCAGCATCCCCATAGTCACATGATTTACATTCAGATGCTTGACAGCTGGTTCACCTTTATGATGGTTGTAGTGTCCCGGTGTCATGTGATAATCTTATGCAACCTTCTGACAAGCAAACTAAATGGGGAAGCCAGATTTACTTAACAACCATGTTACTAATTTAATAATTGAAGTGACTTAACAAATGTGGCAAAAAAGGTCGTAAAATGGGGCAAAACTCACTTAACAAATTTCTCACTTAGCTGCATCAATTCTAGCTTCAATTGTGGTTGGAGGTTGAGGACTACCTGTACTTGATCATTCCAACACTTTACTGGCTATGAGTAGGTTAGGGGAGCAAGCACTGAGTTGAGCAAAGCAGAGTTGGTGAAGTTTAGCTGGTTGGGGACTCGCCTTCTTTTTGAAAATTGCCATTGAATTTGTATCTTGTGAATTCCTACAGAAAAATCATTAGTCTACCTTGCAAGACTCTTGGATGCTGTCTTCTTCTCCAGCTTGGTCAATGACCAGTGGTCATGGTAAAAGGAAAATTCACTTAAAGAAAACTGTTAGGAATATTAGTCACCTAACAGGTATTTGGGTTAGAAATATATAAACCAGGATAGACATTTTAAAACTGTATCTTTAAGAAAATGCAAAACTGTAGTTCGGTGTGGCTTCTCAAACGGCCATAAGATGGAGCCAGAAACCTGGGTTGTTTTAGCCTGAGTCTCAGAAGAGAGTGTGAGTAAGTCTCTGTTTCCTTCTGTTGGAAAGTATTGCCGTTCCTCCATTTCTTCTAATTGACTGATATTTCTGGATTTGATGTAAGTTTGTTACTGAACTGTTTTTGACACTGGACTTTGATATTTGGATTATCCCTGGATTGAAAAACTGACTGATTTATCTGTGAATGACTTTGGATTGCGTGTTTGGACTTTGCTTAACGTTTCTGGAAGTAAAAACCTACATTTACTGCACAGTGTATCTGTGTGCTGTGTATGTGTATTATTCAAACACTACTCTCTAATACGTCTCCCTGTATGCGCTCATTCTCCTAACGGGGAATTACCTCAACAAAAACTGAATAAACTTTTATGCAGAGTTTAATTGTCTACTTGTAGTGCTAACAATGCCAAAGGAAAAATGTATGCAAGGGGCCAACATTTAAAGAAAAGGGGTTGGTATTGTGTAAGATGCATTTGCACTGAGATCTTTTGACTCCTACTGATGGCAGATTTTTTAAAAAATTACTCCCTTCTCTATGGCCATTCCCCTAGTTGAGGATATGGCACTTTGTGCCTCCTGGAAAATGAACATTAGTCAACAAAATGTCATAGTCCAATAAATTTTGAGGATACTAGTAGGTCAGACAACTATGGAGTCTTCTGGATGCAACTATAATGCCTATGATGATTCTAGTCTGTACATTCTGGTACTAGCTGGAGATAATTTATTTTATTTTTTAATTTATTTTATTTATTTATTTGATTTGTCAATCGCTTACAAGTTAATAGGTATAAGTATAAACATAGTTATGAATACATAAAATGGATACATATAAGAAAAATAAAAGAAACAATAGGACAGGGATGGTAGGCACTTTGGTGCGCTTATGCATGCCCCCTACAGACCTCTTAGGAAAGGGGTGAGGTCAATAGTAGACAGTTTAAGATTAAAGTTTTTGGGGTTTGGGGAAGAAACCAGAGTCAGGTAGAGTATTCCAGACATTGACCACTCTGTTGCTGAAGTCGTATTTCCTGCAATCAAGTTTGGTGCGGTTAACCTTGAGTTTGTATAATGATCATTGTAATTTAATCTCTCCGGAAAGGGCATTTGGTGGGGAAAGGTAAAGTGCAAAATTGCCTTTGTATTTCCAGATATAGTTGGTAATAACCCCCCTCCATTACTTTCCATATCTATTGGCATTACAATTCCCAGAATTTGGGAGTCATTGGCCTGATGCATTTGAAGGACCCCAGATCTTCTTAGCACCAAAGCAACAGGAGCCAAGAGTATCAGATTTCAAACTTTGTAAAGTCATCCCTATAGCAGGACTTGGTTTCTCAAGCTTTGTATTAGAAGGGGGAGGAAGTCTGGGAATGGAGGAGGGCAGCAGGAGTATATTATTGTGTGGGTCAAGGTCACATATCATTCCAGTCTCGAAGAATTCTTTCCTATGTAAACTCTGAGGAAGGATTTTATTTAGCTTGGGATTTTGGAGGATTGAAATCCAGAACCTCTGGGGAAAGTTCAAGGATTGCCCATTTCCTCAGCTGGGCCCACTGTTTTATGCATCTGATTGCCCCCATTGGAAGTAGGAAAGTGGAGTTAGAGGGGCTTGGCTTGGCTTGGCCCAGCAGACCTGAATGAAGATGCTGAGGATGAAACTCAGTGACCCCCAGAAGTGCAATAGGCTGAGGTAGAAGTGACAGGTCTTGACGTGGGTTGCATGCAAAGAATGGAATGGAATTGGTGGCTCACCTGGGAACGGCTCTTGCCTCAACTGGCCCTGCTTAAGATGCAGCCAGTGCTGCTGGTCTGCCTGTCCTTGTCACAGCCAATTAGGATCAGGGCAGGCGGGACCTCGAGACTCTGAATAGCTCTGTAGCTGCCATCCCCATCCTATGAATATTAAAGATTCCCTGAATCTGGCATGTTAATGTAAATGGGTGGGAGGGGAAAGTAGTGAAGGAAGCGAAAGAAAAAAAAGAAGAGGGATGGTCTTCAGAATGGATGATGGTACTTGTAGTCCAACACAACTGGAAGACACAGGAAGGGGAGGCTAATAGTTATAGAACATTTTTTTTTAAACAGGAGCTTATCAACCCTTTTGATCAGTGATGTCACTCACCATGTCTTCCCCCAGAAGTGGCTTTCATTGGTCCAAAATGGATATGCGGAAGTGATGTCACTGATCAAAAAGGTTGATGAGCCTCTATTAAAAATGAGATGTATGTCCTATAACTACTAAGGTTGCTCCAGTCCCACCTTCCATCTTGTTCCATTGCTCCCTTTATTTAAGACTTAGGACCTCAGCACCTCCCAGACCTTGGTCTTCTCTTAGCTCTGCATTTTTTCCAGATAAATTACCTCAGTAGGGCAAAAGTTCTTAGTTCCCTGAGAGTAGGACTACTCTACTTGGTAGAGCCTGTTTTTCTTGTGATGAGATAACCTGGAGGCATGTGGTATCTGTCGCCAAGTGATTTTGGAAGAGTACAACTGGTTATCAATCAACCTACATCAAACTGGGTAGAAATACTTAGTGGCAATAGAGTTCTTCTTTTGCCTCTTGACAATACTTTTTGCCTTTATTTTTATTACAGCCGTGAGACATGGGCTGCAGAATTCAGGAAAGAATACTGTTGCTCACATATTACATTAAATCACAATATGTGCCCTTTGGTTTTGGCTCACAATGTTGTATGAATTATGATTTATTTTATAAAACTTACTTCAACTATCCATAACCTTGTGTGGTGAGTGAACCTAGTCTGTATGTAGGTATCTCTTTGTAGTATGTTCGCTTCAGGCACCTCCCAAATATCATTTGCAGATATTTTGTGTAGAAGAGCAGGCTGAGCTGGAAGGCAGAATTAAACATATCATCAGTTGGTGTCATTGCATTGACACAAGAGACCCAAGTCCATGAATTGCATTAAATTGCAATGACCCTTATCTAGAGCCAATTTAGCTTTGATCATTAGTTGACTACATTCTTGTATAGAAGTAGCAATAATAAGCTCTTCAGTGCTTTGAACTCAATGAATACTCCTGGTTATTTGCGCCCGACGCTCAGTTTCTCCATCTCCCTCCTTTCCCGAGAAAGTTTGTTCCCACATACTATTGCGATAATCAGGAAATATAAATGCATCAGACCATCAGCACCTAAGTCACAGAATTGGATAATGATCCAAAAATATTGAGAGTTGCTCTTGAAAATGAGAAATGAGATATCAGTTCTTTTTTTTTTTTTAAGAGAAAGAAAATATTTCAAAGAAAAGAAAGATATTTTCCTTCTCTTTCTCTCTTCCTCCTTCCCCCTCCCTCCCCGCCAACACCATGGTGCTGCTTCTACTTTTGCTGGATCATCTTGCATTTGCTAATATGCTACACAGAATACAATATTAGTGCAGGAGTAAGATATATATCTTGAATTAGAATCTTCCCAATGATATGCAGACATAATAATACGTGCTCTACAAAAAGAGACATGTTTTTAAAACAAGGAATAAATGGTACTCCTTAATCAGTTCCATATCTACCCAGAAGATCACTCACACTACTACTACAGTATAAAGATGTTGTAACAACGTATTTTTTTACACCATGTCTCCATGGCATAGCTTTCATCTTGTCTTCAGTCCATCTGTGAGATAGTGTCAGTGTTAAATAACATCCGCAACACCGACTCCATCTGACAACTTCAAGATCTGTAATATGTGTTAGGTTTTTTTTTTTTTTAATCCTGTTGCCTTGGATAATACAGAAGAAGTAGATAAGGATTGGCAGATTTGGGAGCCCAGTGCCTACCAGGACTCTATTTATTCCTCATATGACAGTATGCCTTAGAGAAAATAGCTCTGGGAATAGAACAATAGAATTCACCACATAATAGAATCCTGCGTAGAGTAACCAGGGGTGGGATTCAAAAATCCCAGCAACTGGTTTGCTGCCCAGTTGTTGGGTGGGCGTGGCCATGTTAGGCGTCGCCTTCCGGTAGGGCCATTTTTTTTTACCTTCCCAAGGGTCCAGAGGCTTCCCTTGGGCCTCTGGGAGGGCAAAAATGGTCTCCCCCGGGCTCTGGAGGCCCTCTGGCATTCAGAAACAGGGCTGTTTCACGACTTCTGGTGCTTCTGGGAGGGCTGTTTTTCGCCTTCCCAAGGGTCCAGAGCAGGGGTGGGCAAACTACGGCCCGCGGGCCACATCCGGCCGTTGGTCTGTCCAATCCGGCCCGCCCCTGAAAAAAAATCGCTGGCCGTGGTGTATTGCCCTGTGCCGCGTGGCCCCCAAAGCTGCAAAACAGTGCGGAGCGCTCTCGGGGTAGGAAAGAAAAGAAGTTTGCAAAGGCCTCGGCTGGGAGTTCAAAATCACCTTCAAGTGTGACCTCTCCGAAGGTGAGTCCCCGCCGATCCCCCTTTTTTTCCCGGGGCTTCCAGGCTTAAACTTTGCAAAGGCAAAGTTTGCAGGCTGGAGTGTCTTTCCGCCGAGGAGTGGGAAAGGTTCCGCCCGGTGGGCGGGCGGGCTGCTTGGAGCCACCTAAAGCTAGGCCGCTGCTGGTGGAGCCTTGCCCTGCCTTGGTGCCCCGTTTCCCGGCTCGGCGGTCCTGCTCGGGTTGCACTTTAAAAGCCTGCTCCCAGCACCTGAGCAACTTCCCAGCAACTTGCGGCTTCCTTTTTCCTCGCAGGCGCTCGTGCCTGGCCCCAAGCCGCGCGGCAGAGGGGAAGCCCGGCGGGCGGGCGGGCTGCTTGGAGGAGGCGACCCGGCGGTGCTCCGGGTTTCCCCTCCGCCGCGCGGCTCGGGGCCAGGCGCGAGCGCCCGCGAGTTAAAAGGAAGCCGAAAGTTGCTGGGAAGTTGCTCGGGTTTCCGGGGCTTCCAGGCTTAAACTTTGCACAGGCAAAGTTTGTAGGCAGGAGCGTCTTCCCGCCGAGGAGCGGGAAGGGTTCCGCCCGCGGGCGGGCTGCTTGGAGGAGGCAACCCAGCAGCACTCCGGGTTTCCCCTTCTCCTTCTCTGCCTCCTTCTTTGCCTCTCCCCTCTTGCTCCTCACAGTTGCCCTGAGCTGGTGCAGTTCTTTACTTGGGCAGCCAGACGCCCGCAGCAGCGCCCGCAGCAGCAACAGGCAGTTCCGCCCAGGCTCCGCTCAGGTGTCCGGCTGGGGCTGTCAGGAGTTGCTACCGCCGGTGCGGCTCAGCGGCTCCAGTCCCGCGTTGCCTTGGGAAGGGAAAGGCAAAACCAGGAGCCGCTGAGCCTGACCCTCCGGTGCTGCTGCTCCCGTTGCAAAGCACTGCCGCGGCTCTTCCTTTTTGCCTTTCCCTTCCCGAGGCAACGTGGGACTGGAGCCGCGCGGAGCTGCACCGGCGGTAGCAACTCCTGACTCAGGGGGCCTCCGAGGGGAGGGAAGGAGGAGAAGAAGGGGGGAAGGGGGGGGCGATTCCCAAAAAATCTTGTGCTGACCCGGCCCGTCTGTCAAATTTTAAAAGTCAATGCGGCCCCCGAGCCAAAAAGTTTGCCCACCCCTGGTCCAGAGGCTTTGCTTGGGCCTCTGGGAGGGCAAAAATGACCCTCCCCTGGGCTCTGGAGGCCCTCTGGAAGCCGGAAATAGGCCCGTTTCCAGATTTCCAGAAGGCCCATTTCCTCCCTCCCAGAGCCTCCACGTGAGCCCTGAACTTATCTGCATCGAAAATGGGCCATGTGGAGACACCTGGGAGGGGTGGAGTGGGGTGGGCAGGGCCAGCCGGTCGGTTCAAATACCGGTTCAGTGAACAGATGCAAATTTAACATCTGGTTCACCAGAACTGGTCCGAACCAGTACAATCCCACCCCTGAGAGTAACTTTAACTATCCACTATGTTAGATTATGGGTGTACCTGCTCCCCTGAACATTAGCTCAGTGTGTTCTACTCATTGGCTAACACAGAGCTGTTTTGAATTATGGGCAGACGTTGGCTCAAGGGGAACACAAGGTACTTTAAGAGGTGCAATGCAGCCACAAACATTTGAATCACCCAAGCCAGTTTTGGAGTTGGAAAAAAGAATAAAATTCATGCTAGCATGATGTTTTGCCAACTCACAGACGGGTTATAGAACTAACTTAGAAGCTGAGAGAGACCCAAATACTGATACATGCTAGGCATCCCATTTTCCTAATAAAAACAGTCGACCCACCATTAGTTGACATTTTATGTCTCTTTTTCTCCCTGAAGATGTAAACAAAATGAAGTTTTTTATCAATATGGAAATGAAAAGATTGACCAAATAAGATATTTATTTTGCTAACTTCCAAGAGGACTGGGGACTGGAGGCTAAAACATATAAAGAGTGGTTGCTGGAATTGGGTATGTCTAGTTTAATGAAACGAAGGACTAGGGGTGACATGATAGAAGTGTTCCGATACCTCAGTGGTTGCCATGAAGAACAAGGAGTCAAGCAATGGGTGGAAACTGATCAAGGAGAGAAGCAACTTAGAACTAAGGAGAAATTTCCTGACAGTTAGAATGATTAACAACTTGGAACAACTTGCCTCGTGAAGTTGTGAAAGCTCCAATACTGGAAGTTTTTAAGAAGAGATTGGACAACCATTTGTCTGAAATGGTGTAGGGTTTCCTGCCTAAACAGGAGGTTGGTCTAGAAGACCTCCAAGGTCCCTTCCAAATTCTATTCTATTCTGTTCTATTTTTGAAGAATCACACATTACAGTATAACAATTACACAATTATTAAGCTACTAAGTGGCAGCAGAGAGTTGTGGGGGAGACTCCATTGTCTGTTTGCTGCCTTCTAGTGGTTGTCCAGATATTATATAAAATATTTTAAAGTCTGCTTCAGTTTCTTGTCTTAAATATACAGTATTTTGCTTCCTCCTTTCTTCAATCAGGGAGATCAGGAGGGTGTGTTTGTTTCTCCTTGCACCTTTACCATTCATTCAGAGGATGGGAACACCAATCTGGGTGTGCTTGTATGTTACAAATGCTTTATATATCCCTCTGTAGCTTTGCCTATCTGTTGTTTGTTGTTCCTCTCCCCCCTCCGGATTGATTTCAAATTTTATTTATTTTATTTTACACATTTGGGTACTGTCAACAGGTTCCCCCAAAAGCCCTGCGCTCAATTGCAAACAGAAATAACACTAGTGCAACAAATCTTAGCACAATCCCTTGTATAAAAACTAGCATTTAAAAGAAACAGATAAAATAGTGTAATGTTTGGTATTGGGAAACAAACACATATTTGAAGATTAAAAACAAAGCATACAGTTTACCCGAGGATTTCAGCATGTGACTATATTGATGGGGAACAGGCATTATTTCAGAGACTGAAATAATGAGCTTTGAACTCATTTAAGAGCTGACTTACAGATACTGCTGTTCTTAGCGTCCAGGGTTTATGCTTGGTCTGAAAAATCCCCTTGAGGACTTTTCTAATTCAGTTGTCATGGTTTCTGAGTGAAAGAGATAATGGGTAAACGAAAGCAGGTGGTTTATGGCCAGGACATCACCTGGCCTAGAAAAAAAAAGTCCATTGATCCATACATTTGTTTACAAATTGTCTTTAGTGACCAATGTGTACCTGATGGGAGGTCAATGTCCCCTGCCTCCAAGGAATTTATCATTGTAAGGGCTACTAAGAAGCAAGCAGGTTGTCATTTGAGGAACAGATGCGATACATGGAAGATTTGAGGGTGTCTCTTGGAGTGGTTCTCTTGCATTCCGAACAGTGAACTCTCTCTTCAACATGCCCATTGAAAATAAATGCAAATGCAAAAATAAAATAAAAATCTTTAAATCTTGAACAGTTTGCTCCATAGGATTCCAAGTCTGAATACATGCAGGGTCTTGAGCTGAGAGGAAGGGAAGTGATTGATTGATTCATATTGATTGATTGATTATGTGTCATCAGGTCATTTTCAACTCCTAGAGACTGTATAGATGGGGTGAGGGGGATAATCCAAGGGAAGAAATAGAATAGAGTAGAATAGAATAGAGTAGAGTAGAGTAGAGTAGAGTAGAGTAGAGTAGAGTAGAGTAGAGTAGAGTAGAGTAGAGTAGAGTAGAGTAGAGTAGAGTAGAATAGAATAGAATAGAATAGAATAGAATAGAATAGAATAGAATAGAATAGAATAAGTTCTTGACTTGCAATAATTCATTTAGTGGCCGTTCAAAGTTACAATGGCACTGAAAAAAGTGACCTATGACCATTTTTCACACTCATGACTATTGCAACAACCCCATGGTGATGTACATTCAGATGCTTGACAACGGACTCACATTTATGACGGTTGCAGTGTCCTGGAGCCAGGCGACCCCCTTTTGCGACCTTCTGACAAGCAAAGTCAATGGGGAAACCAGATGGACTTAACAACCGTGTTACTAATTTAAGAACTGCAGTGATTAACTTAACAAAGGTGGTGAGAAAAATCATGAAATGGAGCAAACACAACAAATTTCTCACAACAACATAAACTTTGGGCTCAGTTGAGGATTACCTGCAGAATAGGAATAGAGAAGGGCAGGGAAGGGCAAGAGAGGAGAGGAGAAGAGAGGAGAGAGAAGAGGAGAGGAGGGAGGAGAGGAGAGAGAGAGCGAGGAGGGGAGAGGAGGAGAGAGGGAGGAGAGAGAGGAGAGGAGAGGAGAGGAGAGGAGGGAAGGGAGGAGAGGAGAGAAGGGAGGAGAGAGGAGAGGAGAGGAGAGAGGAGAGAGGAGAGGAGAAGACAGGAGGAGAGGGAGGAGAGAGAGAGAGAGAGGAAGGGAAGGAAGGGAAGAGAGGAGAGAACAGGAGAGAAGATGAGAGGAGGGAAGGGGGAGGAGAGGAGGGGGGGAAGGAAGAGAGGAGAGGAGGGAAGGGAGAGAAGAGAGATGGGAAGGGAAGGGAAGGGAGGGAGAGGAGAGGAGGGGAGGGAGGGAGGGAAGAGGGGGAGAGGAGGGAAGGGAAGGGAGGAGAGGAAGGGAGGGGGGAGGGAAGGGAGAAGAGGGGAGAGGAGAGGAGGGAAAGGAAGGGAGGAGAGGAGAGGAGGAGAAGAGAAGAGAAGAGAAGAGAAGAGAAGAGAAGAGAAGAGAAGAGAAGAGGAATATTTTGATCAAGGTTTGTTAGTCACACAAGGAATTTGTCTCTGGTACAGAAGCACTCCATGTACTTGGATTCCAACCAGGTTAGCCTTTCCCATTATACCATTTTTTCCCCTTCAGCATATGGCTTCTTTCTTCTCCTTTGGTTCCCAGGAACCTTTCCACCTGAAACAGAAGACTTCCATCCCCAGTTTTGCTCCAGGAGCAGAGGGAGGCTTGCCTCATCTCTTCCCCATCTGACCGCGTGTCCCCACAGTTCCATTGTTAGATGCCAAGGCCAGCGCATAGTGACAGTGCAGCAATCTTGACTTCATGAATGTGCTGCTAATAAAATGGCCTCATGGCACCCACACTATCATAGTCCCCCAGAAAAGCAATTGCAATCTGTCCACCAGCTATCTGCTTCACTTCAGAGTTAATGAGCCAGGCCTGGGCTCCTAAGTCATCCTGCCACCTACACTGATTTTTCTTGATTACTGTAATGAAATGGTCAAAGGGTTATTAAACAACTTGCTCCTGAACTAGGAACATGGCGCCACTATCATGGCATCGTGCTTCACCCTGCCTGGCTCTATAATAAAACAGGACGACAGTGATGCATCACCTCTCCATTCGTCTTGCTCCTGCCAAGTAGGAATAGATCCCCTTACCAGGAAGCTATACTTCAATTTGATAAAGGAAGATATATTGGGTTCTGCTTAATCAACACAAGCTGATTTTCCTTCCTTGCACAACCGGGCCTAAGCTCCTCCATGGATACACATTCTGGGTTCACATTCACACTCTTCAGTGTCTTTAGTTAGTGTGACTCAGGGGTGTGATTCCACCAGTATAACAACCGGTTCAGTGATTGCGTGCTTCGCTGTTGTGAGGATAAGGCAGTATTCTCTCATTGGCCAACAATTTCCCCGAGGCAAGAAAAGACGCGTTGTGAATCTTGATTCTTTATTGTGGCATCCGGAAACCACTCTAAATACAGGTGTCAGCATTCCAAATAATGCACCTATAGAAAGCAGAACTCTTAGGTAGGCAAATTCTTTAAAAAACAAGTTATTGGATACATCCCATTGGCACAACTGGTGAAAGCCGACTCTGAAAGTTCCCATGGCTTTCACCTAATCAAAAAGTAAAAGTTTCCCCTTCCCCACACTGGTCACGCTGTCCAATCAAGGTGCTGGCTGGTAGCTTGGTTACTTTGCTCCTCCCCTCGCCAGCCACCTGTCGGAATGTCCTTGGTTCCCACAAAACCTACAAAACCCCCTCTACTTATTTCCCCCCTTCCTGCCCCTTCTTCTGCTTTGTGCCAACCCTGAAGCCTCCAAGATGGCCTCAGCCAGGTTCACTTTAGAGTTGACAACAGGTAGTCCTCAACTTACAACAGTTCATTTAGTGACCATTCAAAGATACGACAGCATTTGAAAAAAGTGACTTCTGACTTATTACAACCTTTGTAGCATTCCCTAGGATCGTGTGATTAAAATTCAGATGCTTAGCAACTGGTTTATTCTTATGACCGTTGCTGTGTCCCAAGGTCATATGATCCCCTTTTGCAAACTTTTGACAAGCAAAGTCAATGGGGAAGCCAGGTTCACTTAACAACCGGGTTACTAACTTATCAACTTCAGTGATTCACTTAACAAGTGTGGCAAGAAAGGTCATAAAATGGGGCAAAACTCATTTAACAAATGTCTCACTTACCATCAGAAATTGTGGGCTCAACTATGGTCATAAGTCAAGGACTACCTGGAAAGTGTCCTAACCCTCCAGCATACGCTTCCAAATAGGTTGTAATTCCAACTATCACTTCATAGGAGTCCTGTCTGTTTGTATCCATTGTTTTGGATTATAACCCCCACAATTTCTTTTGTCAAGCCTGAAATTTGACATATGCGAAACCTTGATGGACTTTGCTCTTTTCTTTTTAAATGGATTTCATTACTTGGAAACCTGACATCTTTATTGCTAGGGTGACTGAAGTTGATGGCATTAAGGCAAAAACATTTTTTGCTGACTCCATTCAGTCTGGAAAACCTATTTCCCCAATCCTTTTGTAATTGTTTGTTAGAAATATTGTCACTGATCATCAAGAGCCCTTAAGCAAACAGTGCAACTAGGTCAGGCTTTTTCCCTATCTATTGAAAAACATGTTTGCCTGGACTGTCTTCACACACTCTGATTTCCTGTTTCAATGAACTATCCCCTATAACTTTCTCACCAGCCAGATCCTATGATGCAGCAGTTGTAACTTGGAGGACAAGACCTAAATAACGTCAGTCATTAAGCGATTGGTAGTAAGTCCAGGGCTAGCTCTAGTAGATGAAACAAAGGCTTTTAAATAGACACTATTTTGTCCTTTCCTCAATGACCTCAGGGGTTGCAATGCAGTGTGCTGTGCACGCAGGGCTCCATTCAGTATCTATCAACAACCCGATGATGGAGGTTTACAATAACAGCCAACCAATACGATCCAAGGGGGAGAACTTTGAACAAATCAAAGTTATTTTGGTCCAAATCCAAGCCTCTATCCTCTATGCCAACTCATCTATATGGTATGGAATTCATTAAGAAAAATAAATTTGAATCTATTCCCAAATCGATTGAAGGCTTTGCATCATCCATGCAGAGAATAGGGAAAAAGAAGCATACGTATTAATTCTTGCAAGGTAGCTTCTATTTATCCTCCTCCTGGGCCCAATTTACAATTATTTTTGGATGAGTTTTCAACATGACTCTGAATCTCTTTTCCCAAGCTATCTTGCACTGATTTGTGGGACTTTAATACTCATATTGATTCCTCACCAGCTGCATGGGATTTATTTTTCTGTCCTGTCTCTCTGGTTGGTCTCTCTAGTTTTCTTCCCCATTCCTTCTACTCATAATAATAGAAGACTTTAGACTTGGTATCACAGGGGTGTCAAAATGGCGGCCCACACGGGCCGGAAGCGTTATGTGCAGGCCACGCCCACCCCGGCTCTGCAAAGGCATATGATTAAATCTTCTCTGGGCTTAGTTTTATCCACGGATTATCAGATCAGTCTTCTCTACTTTTGTCACCATCTCAACTTCCATCTCAGGTTTCACATGATTCCTTTTTAGCTGTGCTTTCTCACCTCTGCTTCAGAGGTGGTATTCAGCAGGTTCTGACCAGTTCTGGAGAACCGGTAGTGGAAATTTTGAGTAGTTCAGAGAACCGGCAAATACCACCTCTAACTGCCCCCACCCCCATCTGTTCTCTGCTTCCTGAGTCCCAGCTGATCGGCCGGGTCTTCTTTTGTTGCCCTACCCAGGAGAACGGAACTGAAAAGCAGGTTAGTGGGGTGGGGAGAGAATGGGGATTTTGCAGTATATCCTTCCCCTGCCATTCCCACCAAGCCACGCCCACCAAGCCATGCCCACAGAACCAGTAGTAAAAATGTTTGAATCCCACCACTGCTCTGCTTTGTACTTTGGGACATTTATCTCCTTCGGCCTCTAGCCCACCCTCGGAGTCCATCACTGCCAACTGGTAAGCTGACTTGATTATTAATACTGCAGGTAGCCCTCCACTTACGACCACAAGTGAGCCCAAAATTTACCTTGCTAAGTGAGAAATTTGTTAAGTGAGCTTTTCCCCATCTCATGACCTTTCTCGCCACAGTTGTTCAGCGAATCACTGCAGTTGTTAAGTCAGTAACACGATTGTTCGGTGAATCCGGCTTCCTCCTTGACTTTGCTTGTCAGAAGGCCGCAAAAGGGGATTCCGTGCCACACACACACACACACCCCAGAACAAAGCAACGGTCATAAATAGAACCAGTTTATCAAGCATCCAAATGTAAATCTCAGTGGCCATGGGGATGCTGCAACGGTCCTAAGGGTGAAAAATGGTCATAAGTCACTTTTTTCAGTGCCGTTTTAACTCCAAACAGTCACTAAATGAACTGTTTATAAGTCGAG
Source organism: Notechis scutatus (assembly GCF_049901735.1). NCBI lineage: Eukaryota > Metazoa > Chordata > Lepidosauria > Squamata > Elapidae > Notechis > Notechis scutatus. Next base: position 143,734,311 of record NC_142010.1, read on the forward strand.
GACCACCTGCAATTTAACACTGGGGAGATAAGTCTCAAATGCTACAGGTGTCAGCCAGACCTTAAAAAGCACTTACAGAAAGTTAGAAGCGTCAGGGAAAGAATAAAAATACCTGTCTTGTATCGAAGTTGCTTCGGTCCAGATTGTTCCTGGCCTACAACACACACTGAGAGTTCGACCTCCATAACCAGACATATGTCTCCGGCCTTGGGAAGGGAGGTGGTCTTGGTTAAATGATCAGAAGGGCACCTGGTGGAGGAGGATTCCCTCCCTTATGCTGTAGACCAGGGCAGAGGTGGTATTCAGTAGGTTCTGACCAGTTCTGGAGAGCCAGTAGTGGAAATTTTGAGTAGTTTGGAGAACCGGCAAATACCACCTCTGACTGGCTCCGCTCCCATCTATTCTCTGCCTCCCGAGTCCCAGCTGATCAGCTGGGTCTTCTTTTGTTGCCCTGCACAGGAGAACAGAGCTGGAAAGCAGGTTAGTGGGGTGCGGAGGGAATGGAGATTTTACAGTATCCTTCCCCTGCCATGCCCACTAAGTCATGCCCACCAAACCACGCCACGCCACGCCATGCCACACCATGCCCACCAAGCCACACCCACAGAACCGGTAGTAAAAAAAAATTTGAATCCCACCACTGGACCAGGGGTCTCAAACTCTATTTAATTGAGGGGCGCACCAGGGTTGTATTTAACCTCGGGGGGCTGCGGTGGGCATGGGCAGACAACTTGACGTCGCTTGTGTCGGGGGTGCCTGTGGTGGCCTGAGTGCTCTGCCAGCGAAAACAGTTTCCCAAGCTCCGTTTTCAGCTGCAACTCTCTGCCAGTGAAAACGGAGCTCGGGGGAGCCGTGTGGGCCAGTCCTTTGGTCTTTCCAGGGTGGTGGTCCCACAGGCCAGATCTAAGCACCCTGCAGACCAGATCTGGCCCACGGCCCCTGAGTTTGACATCCCTGCTCTAGACACATACAGAAAAGCTCTAGTTAAGTTTTTTTCCCCCCCACCATCTGCAAGAAGCAAAGTGGCATTCCTTCTTAGTTCGAAGTATCTCACCAGCTTGCCTCTACAGATAGTCCTCAACTTACAACTATTCATTTAGTGACCATTTAAAGTGACAACGGCATTGAAAAAAGGGACTTATGAGAGTTTTTCACACTTGCAGTATCCCCATGGTCACAAATTCGGATGCTTGGCAATAGACTCTTATTTATGAGGGGTTGCGGTGTCCTGGGGTTATTTGATCCCCTTTTGCAACCTTCCGAAAAGCAAAGTCAATGCACTTAACCCTCATGTTATTCAATAACAGCTGCAGTGATTCACTTCACAATGGTGGCAAGAAAGGTTATAAAATGGGGGTGAAATTTAACTATCTGGTTTAGCTATGGAGATGTTGGGCTCTATTGTGGTCCTAAGTCGAGGACTCCCAGGACTTGCCCTTCTTTATTAGTAGCGCCCGTTCCTGAATTTGAGGATATGTCCAGGACACTTTTATCAAATAAAGTGATGAATATTGCTCATTGCTTTCCTTCTTCTGTCCTTCCTCTGTCATTTATCATCTCCTTCCATTGCTTCTGCTTTTGAATTCATCCCTAACTTCGATGGGGCCATTCACCAAATTGTGCAGGGGTTTCCTTGCTTGCTCCTTCTCTTGCTGATCCATTGTCCAACTTACTCGTCTTCCCCTTCTCTTGATTTATGCGACTTTCCCCACAAAGTGTTCTTTAACTACAGGAAGTCCTTGACTTATAAAACGTTTGTTTACTGACTGTTCAAAGTTACAATGGCACTTAAAAAAGGGACTTGTGACTGATGACTTGCAACAGTGGTGGCTAACCTTTTGGGGCTCCTGTGCCCAAAACTGTGCGTGCGCTTGCACGCTCGTGCTCACATGCCAGTACCCAGAAGGCAATGCGCCCCCCCACACCCCCTATGCATGCATGCGCAATCCCCACCCACACCTGGCCGCCGCCTTACCTGCACTGCGCCTTACAGCTGATTTTGGGCCAGTTTGAGGCCCTTCCAGAGGCTTGAGGAAGGCTTCTGCAGGCTTTGCAGGCCGAAAACTAGGCCCATTTTCGGAAAAACAGGAAGTGATGAAATGGGCCTAGTTTTTGGCCTGCAGAAGCCTGCAGAAACCTTCCTCAAGCCTCTGGGAGGCTGAAAAAGGCTTCAAATAGGCTGAAAATCAGCTCTGAGGTGCGTGCATGCCCAGTGAGGTAAGTTTGCTTGCAGCTCGTGTGCCAGCACAAATAGCTCTGCATGCCACCTGTGGCATGCGTGCCATAGGTTCGCCCTCACGGACTTACAAGGTCCCTTCCAACTCTGTTAATCTGTTAAAACCAATTGCTGGATGCAGTTCCACAGGTTGCTTTGGGTGGCAGAAGAATCTGATCCTTTCACATTGGATTCTTCCCCTGTATCTGCTATTAATGCTTTTTAATCTATTTGTCACGTTTATATGGTCACTCATCTCACAGAAGAAACATTGGGAAGAGAACCATAATCACTAAAAACAACAGTCACATTACAGGTAGTCCTCAACTTACAACAGTTCATTTAGCTACCATTCAAAATTAGAACGGCACTGAAAAAAGTGACTTATGACCGTTTTTCACAGTTACGGCCTTTGCAGCATCCCCACAATCATGTGATCAAAATTCAGATGGCTGGCAACTGGTTCACACTTATGACCGTTGCTGTGTCCCCCAAGGTCCTATGATCCCCTTTTGTGACCTTCTGACAAGCAAAGTCAATGGGGAAGCCAGGTTCACTTAATAACTGGGTTACTAACTTATCAACTGCAGTGATTCACTTAACATGTGCAGCAAGAAAGGTCGTACAATGGAGCAAAACTCACTTACAAAAGTTTCACTTAACAACGGAAATGTTGGGTTCAGTCGTGGTCGTAAATTGAGGACTACCTGCGCTGGTAATTTTCCAGATTCTTTTAAGTACACTCTTCTCCTTGCTAAAAGAAAAAAATTCCTTGAATCTCTCTTTGCACTCAAATGACTAACCTCCATTGTTTCCTTTCTAAGTCTAGAGTCCTTGAGAAAGTTGCCTTCTCAAAATTGAATTTTCATTTGGCTTTTAATGGCTTCTCAATCTACATCAATCAGGATTTTAAGGCAAGCTACTCGGCTGAGACAGCATGTTTGCAAATTCTGAATTACATTCTGGTGGCCAAGATCTAGCACCATCTATCAGTATTGGTCCTCTTCGATCTGCCAGCAGAATCTGAGCAATGTTAAAACGCTAAGACGTGAACAGCAGCATACAACTCTGAGGATAAAAGAATAAACTCACAAAAAATACACCAACATTGGACACATTTGACTATCAAATATTATGGTGAGGGTCAGTGGTGGGATTCAATTTTTTTTACTACCAGTTCTGTGGGCGTGGCTTAATGGTGTGGCTTGGTGGGCGTGGCAGAAAGGTCCATTCCTGCCCCACCCCCCTAACCTGCTTTCCAGCTCCATTCTCCTGTTGCAGGGCAACAAAAGAAGACCCAGCCGACTCGGGAAGCAGTGAATAGATGGGGGTGGGCCCAGTCAGAGGTGGTATTTACCAGTTCTCTGAACTATTCAAACTTTCCGCTACTGGTTCTCTAGAACCGGTCAGAACTGGCTGAATACCACCTCTGGTGAGGGTATTTGGGCATCTTTGGTGGTATCCTTGATTGATTTGAATCTTTTTCTCTTTTCATTTGTTCTTTTGCAGTATTGCATGGTGGGTTTCAGCCCTAGGACTTTCCTCTTGTAGTAGATGTCCCTCAGGAATCAATGCCAGGTTTACTTTTCAGATCTTTTCCTTGAGTGTCCTGATTCATGATGCTGGTGATACAGGTAGTCCTCGACTTACAACGACAATTGGGATCAGAATTCCCATGGTTGTTAAATGAGTCACAACCCTTTTTAACCCTTTTTTTTGCTATGGTTGTTACGTGAATAACTGCAGTTGTTAAATGAACCATGCGGTCATTAAGCAAATCTGGCTTCCTTATCGCCTTTGCTTGTCAGAAGTCACTTGGGAAGGTTTCCAATGATGACCATGTAACCTACACTACATGATCTATACTACATGTAGATCATGTAGTGTAGGTTACATGGTCACCATTGGAAACCTTCCCAAGTGACTTCTGACAAGCGAATACAACCTACACTACAAATACAGGACAGTTGCCAAGTGTCAAATTTTGATCATGTAACCACGAGGATCCCCGCAATAGTCATCTGTATGAGGACCAGTCATAAGTCACTTTTTTGTTTTTCTTTTTTAATAAAAAATTTATTTGGGTTTTCACAAAACATAATACAAGTAAAATTTCTTTTTTTGAGAATAGCATGGTCCCGGGTTATCACTTCTCCATACAGACACAAATTCAATTTCATATTCATCTTTGTGTTCTATTCCATATCTTATTACTATTTTAACATTTTCTCAATCATTTTGCCCTCCCCTTAGTTTTCTCAATCTTACTTTTAATTATCTCATTCCTTTCTAAATTCAATTATATATATATTTTTCTAAGTTTCAGTACCTTTCTAGTCATTATATTTATACTTTTGTCTGTCCTGTTTCAATTTCATATTTTCTTTTCTCATTAAACAAAATTTTTCCCTGTAGTTACTAATTGGAGTATGACACCTTTGTATCTTTTAATTTTTATCCATTCAACTCTTATTTAAACTTCAATTTATGCCTTTACAATTATAACATTCAACTTCCAGTCGAATTCTGCTTGGTATATTCTTAAAATACGCACTAAGTTCTTAAAGAGAAAATATATATATAACAATAATAAATAAAAATATTTATTCTATTCCAATTCAGCTCTATCATTGATGCTAGTTATAATCTTTGACATCTTTAACATTTCTTTTCAATAGGTTATCATAGTTCTAGGAACACTTATAATATTTCCATAGTTTTTTCATGTTTCTTTCATATTCCTCTTCACTTAAATTTTTATAACACATTTATAATTAAAATGTTCCCCTCCTTTCCTAATTTCATTCTCTCATTCTCTTTATTTCATTTATTCATTAAACATTCCATTACATTACAATGAGTATTTTATCTATCATTTTAATCACACTTGTTTCATATTTTCAAAGTTCATTTCTATTTCTAATATGACAATGCTATCTTATGTACCCTTGCAGAATCCCCCTTTCAATTAAGTTTTCACCCATTATCTCTGTGTCTTCTAAATAGGCATATACCCTTAATCCTTGTACGTTTTCTCTGTTTCTCTATATCCTGTTCCTGTCCTTTATAATTTCTTTTCCTTTCCCTTTCCCCCCTCTTCTTCTCCCTTCCCTTTTTGACCCCTTCTCTCTCTAATTCTGATTCTCTCTTCTGTAATCCTCTCTTCTGTTTCTTCCTAATGTTGTAATTACTTTTCAAACTATTCTTTTTGGGGGTTGTTTTTTCAGATCTTAAATTTTTCACTCTCTTTCCCCCCTTTCCTTTCTTTTCCCCCACATAGAAACACTTGGTCATTGAAGATGGCTTCTTCTTTGTCCCGACCTTCTTGTTCTACAGGCATTTCTTGTTGTTTCTCATAGTTCAGCGTCTCCATTTCTAAAAATTAAAATATGAAACCAAAAGAACCTCTTCTTTCTTGTGCATCTTCTTTCTGTTTTTTAAGTTCCATTCTCAATTCTTCCAAGAGTGATACCATTTTAAAAACTTTTAAACAACCACCCGATTTATTTTAGTCCTTTAGATCAGGGGTCCCCAACCACCGGGCCGCGGACGTGACCGGGCCGTGGAGCACTCTTTACCGGGCCAAAGAAAAAAAATAAAAAAATGGCGGCTTTCTTCGCCTTCGGTGAATGCTGCTGGGATCGGGATCAAGGACACAAATGAAAGAAGGGAGGGAGGAAGCAACCAAGCCTGTCCTGCTCTCTGGCTCAGCTCTCTCAGTCGCTTCTGCTCCTCCACCAGCCCAGGAAGAAACTGCTTCAAAGAAGCGGGTGGCTTTTCCTGTCGCCGCAGCTTCCCGAGTGCCGTTTCACCCCACCCGCCCGCCCGCCACCGCGGTTCAATCCACAGTGCTCCGTTCTGCCTGCCTGCCTGTCTGGTTGTTTGGGAGCAGCTTCGGCTGAGAATAATAACTATTCGCCTCTTTTTATCAGCCGAAGCTGCTCAAAGCGAAGAAGGCAGGCAGGCAGGCAGTAGAACGGAGCACTGTGGATTGAACGCGAGCGGGCGGGCGGGCGGGGGGGGGTCGAACGGCGCCGGGAAGCTGTGGCGACAGGAAAGCCACCCCACCCCCGGCTTCTTTGAAGCAGTTTCTTCCTGGGCTGCTGGAGGAGCGATAGAGTGACTGAGAGAGGAACGAGGCAGACACCTGAGGAGGGAGGGAGGCAGACACCTGAGGGATGGGGCTGAGGAGGCAGGGCCGAGCGCTCCCTGAACTCAGTGGTTTGCTGGCAGATCGTTTTATTACCCGACTAGGTAACAACATCAGATGTTACCTAGTCAGGTAATGAAACGTCTGCAAGCAAACTACCAAACTCGATTCTCTTCTCCCCCGGTCCTTGAAAAAATGTTTCTGCTTGAAACCGGTCCCTGGTACAAAAAGGTTGGGGACCACTGCTTTAGATCCAATAGCCAAAAATCCAAAAATCACCAAGTAATCCAAATAATCCAAAGCTGTTTCTTCTTGCTTCTTTTTTTCCACTTTCTCTTCCTGGGGTTCTCTTATCTAGTTACAAAGTTTCAGTTAAAATGTATCTTTTAGGAATCTTGTTAGTCTCACTGTTAATTCCTTTCACTTCCAGGTGGTCTTCTCCATTTTTCCAGATCCCACCCTTTCATTTTTTACCTTCTTTTAAAAGTTTTTGAGAATCCAGAAATCTTTTTTTTTTTTAAAGCAAGTTTTATTAATTTCAAAAAACAAACAGATCATCATCAACCATTACATATTTGAACCTTTTTCCATTATAGATTTAACAAGTCAGATAAAACCTTATCTTATACAATACATTTCTATATTATTTCATCTATTTCTTTCTGACTTGATTATCATCACTCTCTTTCTATGTTTCTACAAGGTTTCACCAATACTCTCAAAGACATAAACAAACACAAACATACATATAAAAATCTTTTAGTAAAGTAACTTGGCCCCAGGTACCTCTCTTTATATGGGCTTTTAATTATATTCATGCTCATCTTACAGATCATTACTTATTTTATTTACCATTCTGTATCTTCCATATAAACTTCTCCATACATTTCACTCTTCATAATTCTCTCTTATTCAATCCATCTTAATTTAAATCATTATATTTGTATCTTTTGCCCATCCTTTATTATCCCTCTATCTCATTCCTTATAATGAAAAAAAAAAAAAGAATTTCTCCTGAAATCTCTAATCAGAGTATGATGCCTTTCTATCCTCTCCCTAAATTAATTAAATTAACATTTAAAATAACACCTAATACCCAATTTGATTCTGCTTGGTACATTCTATCTACTAATTTTTACTTTTAGTAACAATAAAAACAGAGTAAAAAATCAAAAATGTTTAAATACATAATATCCTCCTAAATACGTAGTTAAATAATAAATCTAAATAATAAATCTTATAGCATTCTCATTGCCTTTCCCTTCAATATTTTATTACATTTTAAAAATCAATCATTATTAAACATTTCAACATTTTAATTTCTTATTAACTCTTAAGCCATTCTAATTTTCTATTTCTAATACGGATGTTACAGTACCATCTTGTGTACCTTGCAGAATCTTTTTAAAAAAATTTATGCTTTACCCATTATCCCTAAAAGGATTCCTCTTTTCCCATCTAATTTTAAAACTTTGTGGCTTTTCTCCGTCTTTCCCCTTTCTTTCTTCCCCCACCAAATCTTCCTACCCCCCTTCTTCTAACCTCTGTCTTGCCGGCATCCCTTCTCTGTTGTATTCCCTTTTCTCTTGTTTGCTATCATTGTATTTATTTTGCATCATATTTTTCTCTTTCTTAAATGTTTTTTAGATCTTAAGTCCTTCATTTTCCTCGCTTTCTTCCTTCCTTCTTTCTTAGATGAATTTTGGGATTCATTGAAGATGGCGTCTTCATCTTCTTCTTGTTGTTCTTCAGCTTCCATCTGTATTGTCTGTTCATAGTTAACCAACGCCATTTTTAAAAAGAAAAGCTTTTTCCATACCATCTTTACAGGCTGCTTTTGTTTGCTCATATTCATCCCTCAGTTCCTCCAAAGAAAAAGCCATTATAGATCTTTTCTTTTCTTTTCCCTCTTTCTTCTCACACCAACCAAAATATTCCAAAAGAAAAACAAGACAACCCCAAAGTCCACAATCCTCAATCAATCCAAGCCAAGCCAAAATTCCCCCTTTCTCTTCCAGGGGTAGTATCAGACAAAGGAAAAAAGAAAGTTCAAATCTGTGTTTTGAAGCCTTATTAAGATTTTATTTCTGTTTTCAAATCCTTAAGGCATCTCCTCCAACAAAATCCAACCAGATAAATATATTTTTTGTCCTCTCCCTTCCGACTTATCCCAAAAAGCTAGTTTTACCTGAAAAAAAACAGGTTTCTCAATATCCATTTATTAATTCCGTCGGGGGGAGAGTAAACTTTCCTTTCAGCACCTCAGAATTGCCGCTTATTTCCTCTTGTGGAAAGAATCATCCAAAAAGCCATCATTTTCAGGAATTAAGTTAAATATATCTTAGAGTCCTGGGTCAACCAAGAAAACTTTCACTTTTTAAAAACTTTCTCCTCTTCCTCCAGCGCATATTTGCCCAGCTGCCGGCTTCTTTGTGGCGGCCATTACGGACCGCCGCTGCACGTCTTGGTAAAAGGAGGTTCTGCCGGCTAGGGAGGGGTCTGCAGCACCCCCAAACCCTTTCCCGGATCCCCTACCTTCAGCTGCCCCTGCAGGCAGCCTTGCTCGCACCCTTTCGGGTCGGAGCCCCAAAACGGCTAGCGCGGCAGGGATTGCGCAGCCGCGAATCCCTACCACTCGCAAAGCCGACAAACCGAAATCCCGAGAATCCAGAAATCTTTATTATCTCTTTGACATTTTATTTTCAGCTTAAATACCTGTTAATGTCAAAGTGGATTTTTGCCAGTTTCTTGCTTAAATCTCTTAGTTGTCAATATAGGGAAGAAAAAAAAAAAAAACAAATCCTTTCCCTTCCCTCTCTCATTCGCCGCTTCAAAATCTTCTTTGGGAACAATGTTGTTCTTTATAATTAAAATTCCAGGGTACCTTATATTGTTGCTTTTTCAGTTCGACCTGGTCAGCCAAAACTTTCTCTTCTTATCTTCCTCCTGCACATTCTTTTCCGGTTGAGTTCTTCTTTGAGGTGGTCATTTCTGACCACCGCTGCAACCGCCTTTGGGAAAGGGAGTAATGGCCAGCTAAGGAGGAGAGCTGCAGCTCTCCTCAACGCTGCTGGCAGTCTCCCCCCTCTTCACCACCTCTACGGGGTGGCTTAGCCCCGAAACCAGCCAGCTTGGGGCACTCCAGCAGCGAGCACAGATCGAAACTGCACATGATCGCAGATTTCGGTTTGTCGCTGAAGAAGCTCAAACCGGAAGCCCCTAAGTCACTTTTTTCAATGCCATAGTAACTTCACATTAAATGAATGTTTCTAAGTTGAGAACTACAGTATGTTTACTTAAGTTTATTGTCTTTTGAGGCCTTGATGACATTTCTGGTTTAAAAAATACACTCTCTGAAACACTTGGTCTTTATCAACAATACATAATGTCTTAGTCAAATTTCCTCTGAGATGTCTTCTTGCCATCTTAAGCTGAACATGGATAAGACTTCCTATCTTGAGTAAGTCAACAGCAGTCTGAAGTAACTAACCAGGCCTGCTAAATTGGCGGTCACGTGCAGGCCACGCCCACTCTGGTTCTGCAAAGGCACATAATGTCACGATACATCATGTGACGCAATCGGGTTTGACATCCGTGATCTAAACTATGTCAGGTTTTGGCTCTGCTCCAAATTGAACCACAATCCTGCTAAAGTTATTTAATTTCACCCCTATTTGCCTGCACTAATTGTGCTTCATTGCCATCATCACATCCTAGCTAAGGAGCAAAATTTGAAATGCAGATATTCACTAATGGATGATTCATTGTCATCTCCCTATAGCAGAGACCCAGATGAACATACATGATGTATTGCTTATTTCTGAATCGCTGTCATCATCCATGGCTATTCTGAAAACCCGGGAAGTTCAATCCTACATCGTCACTGACCTGCACTTCAAGACTTCAGTTGGCATCTTATTGATCTAGCTTGACTTTTAGGATTAAATCTCTTCCACTTCCCCAAACACAGTATAAATCAGTAGAATTGCAACCACCTACTGAATGAGCAGGAGAACTACTTAATAGTTACAAGGAGTAACTACTTCAGTTTGGAGATTTATGGGATTTACAGAAATGATAACTCTGCCAGCCTCTAATCTCTAGCCTCTAAACTCCTTGCAGTAGGTAGCTGTATTCTTTATAAAATGGCCCAAAACACCAAGGCCAAGAAAAGCTTATTAAGAGTCCCCCAAACTCAGGTTAGGATTACTAGTTAATGCTACGTAGAATGCAGCAGATAACACACAACAAAGCTGGCTGAGGGCTGTAAAACCCCCCCAGTTAATCTGGCAGTTTCTAAAGTGTCACTAGATTCACTATAATGTTTCTTGCTTACAGCAGATTAATATAGCAGCATTTTACAACAAAAAAACAGCAAAGAAGTAACAAGCAACATTTCCAATTTTAAAAAATACACTCTCTGAATACTTGGTCTTTATTGCTTATAAGATTTTTTTTAAAAAAATAGGGCACTCCTAGCAAGATGAACTTTTGTAATCCATATTTCCCTGGGCCAAATTCTCCTTCCAAGACCACAGTGCGGTAGTAGGGCACAGTGTTTTCAATAAAGCCGGCAGTGATGTTGATGGGAGTGGAAGGTACTGATAGGCTCATCCTTCTATTGAGACCAAAAGGGGAACAGTGAAGGTTGTAATAATTCTCAGTGGAAGAACTCTGAGAGTATAAGGGAAACCACCCCACTTAAGAGGAGGAACTCCAGAATCAATTCTGGAAGAAAGAATGGCAAATCAGCTCTCTCCTATTGCCAATAAAATTGCAGTCATGGCTGAAACATTAAGATGAGTTTTGGATGCAAGACAATAAAAACCGTAAGTAGGAAGGGACCTTTCTGATTATACTGAGGGTTAATACTGAACCTTCATGTGGTGCTATGGCCAAATCAATGCTGCTAGGAAGCATGCTCACTAATGGTGTTAGCAATTGCAAGATACATTTCTTATTTTACAGAACAGTTAGAGCACTAAATGTGAAAAGCGTGGGTCAAGGAGAACTTGTCAACATAGAAATTAAATGAAATAAACTGGAAGTTTTTGGAATAACTAACTTGCATGGACTGTAATGGTGGACTGATTTAAATGAGATAATACCACACTTAGTAATGGAGAGGCTCGGCAACTAAAATGGACAGTCCTAATTATATTCTTAGCTATAGTCCAATAACAAACAGAGGCATATCCATTAGAATTAGTGGCTATCTTGTGTTGGAAAAAATGTCCATCTGGGTTCAGTCCCAAGTGGGGAGAAAGACACTGGAAACATGGAGGCTGCTCAGTGTGTGTGTGTGTGTATAGATATGTATATACACACATACACACACACACACACACTTGGGCCTTGTCTTTGAGCTTCCTGTTCCTGTGGCAAAGGCAGGTATTCTATTGGTTGCTATATGGGTCGTGTGCAAATGCTAGGAGTTTATCTGAGATAAGTCTAGTTGAACTGTGCTGGGTGATGTAATATTCCCCAGGTGCCATGTGGTGAGCTCTGCTGCTAGACGGGTAGAGGGCTAACCCTACTATGTCCGGAAGGTTATGTCTTAATCCCATCAGCCTGGAGCTGAAGGTCTGATTGTCTTGTAGATAGGCTAGCCCAGTCTTAATGTGCACCAAATATCCGCTGGGAGCAGGGAGCTGCTTTTTGTCTTTAAAAACCTCCCTCTCCTTTTCTCATCCAGGGAAATATAATATTTTTCCTTCTTAATATTTCTCAAAATATTTCATTCTTCCGGGGAGGTGGGTGCTAGCTTTCTTCACTTGGGAATATTAATATTTGTACAAGTCTAGGTCCCTTAACATTGTTTCAGTGATAAAAAAAACATTGAACAATTTTGTGGTTAAAAAGTATAATTAAGAAAGAACACAACTACTAATGGAATTCAGAAGATGGAGAGATTGAAAATTTGGAATTTCAAGAAAAATTGACCTGAGAAACTAGACAATAAAAGAGGTAGGCTGTGTGCTTAATTATACAGCAAAAAATATTATAAGAATTGCAGGATATGGCAGCTGGAATCAATAAACGAAGCTGAAATATTCCTCCTTTCATTTACTCCTTCATTCATTCTTCAGCTTATATGGTGTTCCATTTATGAAGTTGTCAAATGGCTTACATAATAAAGGGAAAATTAACAGAAGACAAAAGTAACAAAGAATAAATATGCATAATGCACAATACTTTATTAACTAAAAAAATGACTCATTATCGATATAAAAATGAAATGGAAAAATGTGGGTTAATATGCTAAATATGTAGGCAAAAATAATGTCAACCAATATGTTTAATGAATGCAGAGTTGACAGTAAAAAAAGTGAAGCTGTAGATAGTTTTGTTTCAAGAATAGATAAATAAAGCAGAGTGCTGGAGAAGTAAAGAGGAGATTAATCATGTTGGAAGAAGACAATGATAAATTCAAATAAGATCATGAAGGATAAGGATATTTCTATGACAACAGCAATCAGAATAGTAAAAGTAATGCCTTTTCCAGAGGTAATGTATTCTGTGGAAACTGGATGTTGCGAAAGAGTGAGAGAAATAAGATGATGCCTTCAAATTATAGATCTGTAAATAGTTAGTAAGAACATTGTGGATTCAGGAAGAGCTAATCAATCAGTTCTAGGCCAAATAAAGATTGCCTGCTCCCTTGAGGCAACGAACAGCAAACAGAAACACACATAATTTGGGCATGTGATAGAAGTGGATGATGGATTACAAAAAAATAACACTATGCTTAGCAACTTTGAAGGAAATAGAAGGAGAAGACAATAAATAAGGTGGATGGATAAGACCAGAGAGATTGTAGGACTGTCCTTGAAACAGCTAAAGATTAGCTTGGAAGACAGGTTGTAATGGCTCAAGCATTTGTTCATGCTGTCACCAAGGGCTGAGCCCAACTTGGTGGCATCTAAGTTGGTTTAGAATCACCATGAATGCAAAATCGTGTGAGTACAGCTTTCTGTTTCTCCAGATTAGCCTTTCCTTGCCAGATGCCTGTCTTCCTGGCTGAGACAACCATTCCCAGAATTCACAGCCATACTCTGTGACTTCTCTGAATATAAAAATAGTCTATCCTGGAAAGAGAGAAAGGCAATATATGAGATCCATAGGGAAGTGGAAGGTCTATGCCAGGGGTATTAACCTTGCAGTGACACGTCGTCATGTGATATATTGCAACTCCCTCCCCCTTTGCTAAACCGGGGATGGGAGTGGCCAGCACGTGACACATCTGGCCTGTGGGCTGCAAGTTTGACACCCCTGGTCTATGCTATAGGTCAGTGTTTCTCAGCCGTGACAACTTTTAAGAGTAAGAGGTGTGAACTTCACTTCCCAGAAGTCACCAGCCAGCATGTTGTATATAATTGTATAAATCAAGCTAAATAACCTATATTCATGAGCATCAGCATGTCATAGGAAGTTAGAATAAACAGCTAAATTGTGTTCTGCTTACTGTGAAGCAAGACCTAGGAATTCTGGTTTGTTCTCTAAATAAACCAGGATTAAAAGCCATACTTTATTCTTGGCTTTTAAATAAAGTAGGAGCTGGGATACGTTTCTAGTGCTTTGGTGCTTGCCCCACAGCCGTACCAAACATTTCACAAGGTAACTAATATCCCATAAAATATGATGAGCTTGATTTTGGGTTTCCCCTCCCAAATTATTTAAATTTCATTGGAAGTCTCCAGATTTTCCCTTAGGGTGTGCAAATGCTCTGGTATTCAGAGATGTGAGAGAAAGACTAGCTAGTGAGAAAGGGAGAGTGCAGGGAAAGGACTATAACCTCATTTATTAGTTGCTGAAAACTCCTTATGGATCTTTTACTGAAGAAAGAAAAATGAACTTTTGATTTATGGGTTTGATGATTAGAAAGGATAGACTATGGAAAGAAGGAAATTATTTTGTAATCTTAGAACAGTAAAATATAAACGCATTCATAGCTGCTGCTGGTATTAAAAAGATTGGAAGCTGCTTCTTTACACAGGTGTCCTCACGACCACAATTGAGCTCAAAATTTCTGTTGCTAAATGAGACATTTGTTAAGTGAGTTTTGCCCCATTTTAAGTCTTTTCTTACCAAGCAAATCACTGCAGTTGGTGAGTTAGTAACACGGTCATTAAGAGAATCTGGTTTCCCATTGAGTTTGCTTATCAGAAGGTCACAAAAGGGAATCACATGACCCTGGGACACTGCAACCATCATAAATATGAACCAGTTGCCAAGCAACTGAATTTTGATCATGTGACCAAGGGGATGCTGCAATGGTTGTGTGAAAAACAGTCATAGGTCACTTTTTTGGGTGATGTAGTGCCTTTGAACTGTTCACTAAATGAACCATTTTAAGTTGAGGACTACCTATCACTTATTCTTTCCTTTTTAAAATGTTCTTTCTTTTCTTAATTTCTTTTTTGTCCATTCATATTTTTCTTTATTTTATTTCTCCTCTAAAATATGTATTGCTTCTATGCTGCTAAAACTGTTTGTTTATAAAAATTAGTAATAGAAATATTCTAACAATATTTTGGCATGCAGAAAAAGCTGTCTGCACCTAAGGAGAAATAACAGAGGGAGCTGACCCTCTGTTGGAACAACAACAACAACAACAACAACAACAACAACAAACAGCATTGGAAGGGTATTGGACTAGAAGTTGACCAAGAGCTCCATTAATGAACCTTGCTCAGTCAGCTATCTTAGCGGAGCTTCTATATAAAGAGGCAGTCTACATCTGAAGAGCTATGCCTTCTGTGCAAAAAGATGAGAAATAGACAGAACCTACTGATTTGTTGGTAGGTTCCTAGAGACATTTTTCTGGCATTCTAATGGCTTTATGATGTCATCCAACCAAGCTCAACTGTCAGTTTCTGTCAGTTATCAGTTATCAGAGTGAAGATGGCTTCCAAGAGGTAAGCTGGACTTCAGAAGGGCTGCTGGACTCTGGGGAACCATTCCTCTTTTAGTGTATCAGAGGGATGAAAATGCTGATTTGTCCTCTTTTAGGAAAGGGAAGCAGGGAGAAGAGGTCCTCCAGAGAACATCTATCTCCTTCTGTTACTTTTCATTTTTGGTGAATCATTTTTAATCAGTTGGGACCACACAATCCCTTTTACCTGCCATGAGCGAGGCACGTTTTTTTTTTTTTTTGAATTTTGCCTCATTGTTACTGTTCTGGAAGAAAAGCAAGGAAGGCTAGGACAGCCAGCAATCCAGGAGCTGGTGCTCAAAGTTCTCCAACATTCAAACTGGAAGACACTAGAGAGTTTTTTAGGAGGAAAAAAAAAGTATTGTTGATATGGAGCTCCAAAAAGTGGGACAATGTGGTAAGTATGAGGTGAAAGTTGAAATAATAGAACATTGAGTGGACTCCTCCATGTAGACATAGGCAGCATCATTCCATATTCCAGGTTGCCCACACAGGATAGGTCAGAGGCCAATGTTCCTGTTGCAGATTTACCTGGGTGGTACCAAGAGCACATATGAGTCAGTGGATAGACCCACCCTGGTTTCAGTTAAAGACTGGCAGCCAAAGCTGTCCTATATACTGGATTGGACAATGAAACTGGAGGAAAGGGATATGTAGGAGAAGAAGAGGCCAAGCCTGGGGGGTGAAGTTAAAAGAGGAATCAGTCTGGAGTAGTGATTTTTCCACAAGCAATCTAAGTCCAGCCTCCCCTTCCCTTGAATTTCATTAACCCTTAACTAGTGCAAATATAGTCTCATTGTTACTTGACTAGATTCTTGTGCGTAGGTGTGAGCAATACATTTTTGTAACAAGGAACATACCATGTGGGCCTGATTCTTTGCACCTGGCATCTCTGACACCAGTCTGCTTTCAAACAGGAAGAGATGTTCAGTCTGAGCATCGGTTCTGACTGAAACCATTATGAAGATGCTGATGGAAAGACGTTTACTACTTGATAAGGGGATGCAGACCTTTTACCAGAAAACAAAACATCTTAACTATTAAGATCTCGGGTTTTTGCTTGTGTTTCATTCAAGCGGCAATGGCACATTTTGAGACAATGAACGATACGAAATACATGGATTGGGAGGAAATTTGATACACCTCTCTTCACAAGCTCTTTGATATAACAACTGGCTGTTTCCATGAAAATGGTATGCGACTGATGCGGCAAGCAGAGACAGTTTAATCACTCACAATGAAATCTTTTCAGACCTAGCGGACAATATGGTAGAGATATTTTTTTTCTCTTCATATTTTGCTCATGTATATTTCATTCAGAATCTTTTAGAAATATTCATTTGCAATTTTGTCTTGGCTGATCTTGAAAACTACTTAAATTGCCTTGGCTAGAAGATCAAGAGATGCATTCTGGCTCTCAAACTTTCCCAAAATAGAAGGCACCATATACCTGGGCTTAAGGCTTCCATACAATCTTTTAGTGAAGATTTCTTCTGCATTCTGAATCCAGTTTTTTATTCTGTCTCCCCCCACCCCTCCTCCTAACACATCACTCACATATACCTGTCTTCCCTTTAAAATACTCCCTATGTTCTAATCACCGATTCTCAAATCCTGTCAACCTTTATTTTAGGCAGCCGATTAAAAACAATGTTATTCTTTGAAGCTTTAAATCAGATAGCTTTTATCTGATTCTGTTTATTGCTGTTTTACTTATGTCTTATTGATATTTCTCCTTGTCTTGTTTCTGCTTTTTTAAAAAGCTCTTTTCCTCTTTTTATTTTATTATGTTTCTATGGTATTTTTGTTTTGACAGTTTTATTGATTTTATTTTTATTTAAGAGCCAAGAACCTGTGACCCCCATTGGAGCTGTGCTAAAACTTTAAGCAGACCAATTATAATTAGCAACAATCCTGGCCTGGATGTGGATACCAATGGTATTGATTTTGGCTACTTCCATGAAGCTAATATTAAATAATGAATTGGGTATTCTGGAATTGCAAACGACGTAACCCAAAATAATCTTTCTCTTGGCTTCTAAGAGTGAGAGACCAGAATTCCTCGGCTTGAACAGTTTCAGTGTCAGAACGATGGAAATTGTGAAACATAAAACTGGAATAAAGCAGGAAGCAAACTCCAAAAGCAACATTTCCTATTTATAAATACAATTCAATTTTCACATTTATCTGGGAGGTTAATGTTTTAACTAAACCAATCAATATCCAGGAGCTTGAGATGTGGCTGCTTCTTGCTGGATTAAAGTTCAATTTTTGGAGCATCCGCTATCACTTTTAAGTGCAAATCACCTTCTACATTTAGTCTTTTTTCTTTACTTGCTTTTTATGGCTGTATACCAAGAGGGGGTAAACTCAGAGACAGAGTTGTTGCAAGCAACATAAAAGTATTTTAGTGCTCAACTTGCAATCTCAGGATATTCTTTTAAGAGCTCCATCCAGGAAATTCGAAGGTTCCACACGAGGAAATAGGGATTGTAATGGAAATCCGTCAAATTTAATTTTTGTTTTTTCAAAAGTCGGGTCATAAAAAGCAGCAGCAACAACAGCAGCCACCCTGGAATCTGTTTCACTTTCTCGGTTTTGCATCTATAATTTTATCAGTTTGTAGCCAGTGATCCATGTATAGAAAAATGTTCACATTATATAAATATTTATGAAGCCTAATAAAAAAACAAATAAAAATGACATGCATATGCTATAGTTAGAGCACGGTTGACGGCATGATTCTTTTTCCACTATGAACGCCTAACTGAAGCCTCTTTAAGCGCCCCTCTTCCTCCGTCTGCCTGACTTTGAAAACACCATTCTCATATAGCTCTCC
This sequence comes from Notechis scutatus, assembly GCF_049901735.1. NCBI lineage: Eukaryota > Metazoa > Chordata > Lepidosauria > Squamata > Elapidae > Notechis > Notechis scutatus. Next base: position 143,752,450 of record NC_142010.1, read on the forward strand.
AGAGATTTGAGTTATACATATACTGCAGCTGAGCAATGCAACCCTAACTTTCCTTACCCATTCCCACATAGCTCCAAGGGGCTTACTCCTAAAGAGAAAAGAAGGACTGCGGTGTGTGTGTGTGTGTGTGTGTGTGTGTGTGAGAGAGAGAGACATGATAGCAGTATTCCAGTATTCGAGGAGCTGCCACCAAGAAGAGGAGGTCAACTTATTTTCCAGAGCACCAGAAGGCAAGACAAGAAACAATGGATGGAAATTAATCAAGGAGAGAAGCTGGAATTAAAGAGAAATTTTCTAACGGTGAGAACAATTAACCAGTGGAACAGCTTGCCTTCAGAAGTTGTGGGAGCTCCCTCACTGGAGGATTTTAAGAAAAGACTGGACAGCCACTTGTCTCAAATTGTATATATAGGGTCTCCTACTTGAGCAGGGGGGTTGGACTAGAACAGGGGTCGCCAACCTTTTGGACCTCAGGGACCACCAAACTCATAATTTTAGATCCCAGGGACCACTAACTGGTTCTGTGGGCATGGCCTAATTTGTGGGTGTGGCTTGGTGGTCATATGATTGGCTGGGTGTGGCTTGTATGTAAATATTATAAATATTTATGTAAATATTGAATTTTTTTATAAAAAAAGAGCAACTTTTACCCAAAATCACACAAAGCAGGCAGATTGAGTTGCTCACAGAATCATTCAGTGATCTATCTATCTGCCATCAGCTAGCTCAGTCTCTCAAATTTACTTGCTATGAGTCTGCACTGAATTTGCTTGCAAGCTAACCTTCAGTCCTAAGGGAGGTTCGGCTGTACTTAAAAGCGAAGCCGAAGATCTAAAGACTAGCTAGAAAGCAAGAAATCCAACCATTTCCTGCTTCCTAGCTAATCTAAACCTCCCAGCACAGCAGAACAGATGATGGTCGGAAAAAGGAAAAATAGCAATTTAGCAGGCAGGTTTACCGGGTAAGGAGTGAGTGGGCGGGGAGGGTTCCCGCGGGCCATGTGGGCAGAGCAGCCTTGTGTTTCTGCACAGCCTGGATTAATTGCTTTGGGGGGGGGGGTGCTCTGGGGGTAAGATTTCTCTGTGGCCCACCAAAATTTTCTCACAGTCCACCAGTGGGCCACAGCCCACCGGTTGGCAACTGCTGGACTAGAAGACCTCAAAGGTTCCTTCCAGCTCTATTCTGATTGGTTGAATCAGATATTATTGAATAGATATGAACAGGAGACCATCTTGATGATTATAAGTAGATCTCTTGGGGCACACGCATGTGTACACACAAATGTTTTTTTTTCCTGTGGGGTGGAAAGTGAAGGGAGGGACTCTTGAGATCTCTCTTGTAAAATAGAAATATTTGTTAGAGTTTGGGACAAGCAAGGAGTAGGCTGTGTGTTGTGTGTGTGTGTCGGGGAGAAACAAGACAGATGCAGTCAGATGCTTTCTTGTACATACTGGTGATGCATAAACAGTGTAGGGGGATAGCTTATTGGCAAGTTGATGATGGCTGACAACGTTGAAGTCCCGCTCACACCATAGTCCCTCCTGGAACCCAGTTTGAAAATTCTGCTTTTAATTTATTTGACTGCACTTCAAGCCAATTGTCCGAGGCAAGCTATGGAAGTCTCTGCTTGGCAGGTATCTTGTTCTGTTCATCATGCCTATGATAAATGGTCATGCAATCAGACTCCATCAATTGCATAGATAGGAGCACATTTTGCAAACAAAGAACACCATGAATTGAGCTTCTAGTGCAGACAGAAAAACGCAGCTTGGCAGACAAAAAAAAAAAAGAAGAAGTACAGTTGAACTGCAACATTATCCCCCAAGTGATTGATCTGCAGAGCTACCGGCTGTGCTGACTCTTATAGAGATGATTATGTAAGCCCAATTATTATCTCAAACTTCTGCTAGACACAAAATGATTTCTTCCAATTCATTCACACAACCAACAGTTGTAGGTGCTCAGACTGACCAGCCTTTTAAAAATGGCCCTGATTATCTCAAAGGGGTGCAATTGAAAATTGTTGGTTATTTAATTAAAAGAACAAAGCACTGCTATGAGTCAATATAATATTCCTATCAAAATCATCCTAGATCTGATCATGTGGATCGAGGCAAGATATTAGCTTGTTAAGATTGTGTTCTGTCTGCAAGGAACTAGAACATCTCCATGAGTAGGTCATAGGTCAGGGTGGGCAAACTTTTTGGCTCAGGGGGTCGCATTGACTTTTAAAATTTGACAGACGGGCCGGGTCAGCACAAGATTTTGGGAATCGCCCCTCCCCCTCTTCTCTCCTCCTTCCCCTCCTCGGAGGCCCCTGAGTCAGGAGTTGCTACCGCTGTGTGCGCTCATGGCCTCAGTCCCGCAACGTTGCCTTGGGAAGGAAAGGCAGCAAAAGGAAGAGCCGCGGCGGTGCTTTGCAACAGGAGCAGCGGCACCGGAGGCTCAGGCTCAGCGGCTCCTGGTTTTGCCTTTTCCTTCCCAAGGCAACGTGGGACTGGAGTCACGCACGGAGCTGCGCCGGCGGTAGCAACTCCTGACAGCCCCAGCCGGACACCTGAGCGGAGCCCAGGTGCAACTGCCTCTTGCTGCTGCCGGAGCACCGCCGGGTCGCCTCCTCCAAGCAGCCTGCCCGCCCACGGCTTCCCCCTCTGCCACGCGGCGGGGCCAGGCGCAGCGCCCACGCGAGTTAAAGGAAGCCGAAGTTTTGCTGGGAAGTTGCCTCGGGTGCTGGGAGCAGGCTTTTAAAGTGCCGCCCGAGCAAAGTTTAAGCCTGGAAGCCCCGAAAAAAGGGGGATCGGGGGACTCACCTTCGGAGAGGTCACACTCGAAGGTGATTTGAACTCCCCAGCCGAGGCCTTTGCAAATTTCTTTCTTTCCTACTCCCTAGATCGCTCCGCACTGTTTTGCAGCTTTGGGGCCACGCGGCACAGGGCAATTACGCCACGCCCAGCGATTTTTTTCAGGGGGCGGGCGGATTGGACAGACCAATGGCAGCGATTTTTTTTCATGGGCGGGCCGCATTGGACAGACCAACGGCCTGATGTGGCCCGCGGGCCGTAGTTTGCCCACCCCTGTCATAGGTGTTTCTTTGCTTTTATTCTTCTGTGTATAAGATAAAAGACTTCAAGAGTCTGGCCTCTGTTGCTTTCTCCTATGGAGGGACTCCAAAGTGTAGCCTCTTTATTCCTTCCTCTATTCTAAAAGGAGATTCCACCACAGATTCTGCCTTATACCACTGGCCTCTTTAATTCCAGTCTAGATTGGGTTCATACAACATGCTTACCTGCTAACTTAACCCAAACCCTAACCCTAACTTAACCACAGCTTACTGTACTTACTTCACCAATTGCTTGGACTTGACCAGACACTGACTGAACCATAAATTAACCACAGTCCACACAACCTTCTGAACCAGAAACCAGCCAGGTCAGATTTATTTTAGTATATTGTGTAAATGAAGCAATCTCTCAAAGGTTTAGCAATGCTTCTTCATCAAAGTGTTTCAGAGCTGATCTGGTTTTGTACAATAAAGGAAAACAAAATCACCCCCCCACACCTTCCAGGAAATGAGACTTTCTGCACGAAAGTAAATGTAAATTTAACATTGTACTGTTGTAAGAAATATCCTTCTGGGTTCAGTTCCAAGTGGGGAAAAAGACACTGGAAACATGGAGGCTGTTTGGAAGGTTTAATGGTGGACAGCAGGACCACATGGCTTGGAGCTCCAAAGAAGGATTATCACATGCTCCAAGGTGAAGAAAAAGAGAATGAAGGGACTGAAATGCTGAGAGTGCCTGGGTTTTATAACCTTTGTTGGGATTTGAATTGACGCTTGTTTCTAATTGGTTGTCAGACTCCCATGAGGCCATGCAGAGGCAACTCTATAGGCTGTCCCAGGCTTGGTTGAGCCTTGCTGGATGATGATGCACTGAAAAGGGCTTTTGAACAATTGCTATAGCTTTACCTGGAGACCTTTGTTATGTAAAGTATTCTGGCCCAGCCCTTAATGGCCCACCCATTAACAAAGGTGGGGGTGAGCTTCTACTTCTGAGGTGAGTTTCTGCTTCTGAGTTTCTGCTTCTGAGTTTCTACTCTTTTTGGAGGAACTATTCTGCTTTTTAATATTTCCTAGGATATTTCAATTTTCTAGGAGAGGGGTGGGTGCTAACTTCCTACAGTATTATGGACCTTCCCCTATGTATGTATGTGTGTATGTATTGTATGTATGTATGTATGTATGTATGTATGTATGTATGTATAAACAACATGTAATGTAAACAAAATAATTGTTCTTGAGCAGTGGCCCCCAACGTTTTGGGCACCAAGAACTGTTCCATGGAGATAGGTTTTTCCATGGACTGAAGTGGGGCGTGGTTTCCTATGCTGCCTGCATCCCGTGGATGCGGCTTCACTTGTTGGTGTGGCCCAGTTTCTGGCATGCCGCAGACCAGTGCTGGATTCTTGAGGGCTCAAACCTGTATTTCTGGGGAACTTCAAAATATAGAGCAGCTACGGCTGTTTATTGGTGGTATTCTATAAAATTATCCCGGGGGGGGGGGGAGAAATAAACCAAAGTAGAACAGTTTTCAAAGCTAAATCTGGAAATTCCAGATGCTTTGGATTATAGCTCCTGTTTTCCAAATCAGTATAATGCTACTTCCTGGGAATACCACTGCCATGGAGGTTCTGTCTTTCCAGACTGTGCACAGAATATTTTTGAAAGGAAGAAGTAGGAGAAAAGAAAATGACAACACCACCAATAAAAGTAATATAACTATTAAAGAAATAAAACATAAAAAAATCCAGCAGAAAGAAATGCCCAAGCTGAGCTAATGAAGTCTGAAATGATGAGAACCTGCCATTTAAGAGAAAACCTCTTTCAAGTGATATTTGGCTAGTAAGCAATATAATTGTTCAGTCCAGTAAATAGAACCAATTAAATTCTGAAGAGGTAATTGTTTCAGTTACTTACAACAACTGATGCATGCCATCTCCATAAAGAATTCATAAAGTTTAACAAACTTTGTAGTGCTATACAATAAATATGGGAGTGTTGGAACTGTGGAGTTCTTGGTACTTCCCTGAGCTTGGTTGTTTGCTGTCCAACGTTTCATTGTCCAACAAAGTAACATTACCCATGCTAGTGAGTGTGTGGCTTGTTCTCTGACAATACTATCATAGTCTTGCTTTTGCCCCTGTATTAAAAAAAAAGTCTATAGTTCTGAAGTCTTTTATCCCTGTTTTAGGTAATAAATACTGCAGAAATAATTTATATAAGTACATTTAAAAATGTTTGGAAATTCTAAGAATTGTCGTCCCTATAGATTTGAAGGGTATTTGGGAAATATGCCTTATGCATTTGTAGAATTGTAAGCCACCCAGGGTCACTTCGATGAGATGAGTGATTATAAAAATTGAACGAACAAACAAATGAATAAAAGCTGCAACTCTGAATAGGAATCAGTCCTGCACATATTGTATGTACTTTGGACTAAATTTACCCAATATCTCAGTAGCTCTACTCTCCTTACCCTTCCACCTCCATTAATTCCTGGTCGCATTGATGAAGTAGGGTTGCCATCATTTAAAAAGAGGAGCTAACCAATATGCCTGCCTTCCTGACAGAGCCAACACACTGTATCAGAGCAAAAGCATCATCAGTGTGTCTCAATAAACTGCATATATCCTCTGCTTGATGGGATACCAACAATGTTGGTTGGCAAGATAATCTCTGATTTAGAGATACTGTTTTGCAAAGAGTAGCATAAGCAAGCTTGGGATAAAGCTAAGCTCTAGAGGAGCTATAGTGGAGCTTGAGCAAAATCTCACAAAACCTGCTTAGTATTTACCATTAGCAAGGATTGCTGCATGTTGCTTGAGTACAACTAAAGCTAATGCCTTCTTTTCTATGCCTTCTTTAGTACAAGAAAAAATATGTGTGAATTTTTTGATTGACCAAAGTAATGGAATTCAACATCCATGGGTCCATCTGACAATGACCATGGTTTTATGGAAGATTGTAACTTAGACTGTAAGTGGAGCAAGTATAAAGAAAATGAATTAAATGAAATGGAGAAAAAAATAAGAAAATGGTTATATTTTGTGTTTTGGAAACTAAGAGAGGAAAGGTGGTGATAGATTTTGAATGAACGAGATGTGATCTTATGGAATTGACAAATTTGCATAGGGAAATCAGGCTGTAAATTTTATGATGAATGAAAGGCCTAAAATGTATATCAGAAGGTATGAATTTTTGTTAACTCAGTTCTTGTGAGTGCATACAAAAATTAGAATTCATAAATTGGAATGATAGTCGCATGTTACACTCCAGTGAATTGTGGTATTAGAAGCAGCAATGATGAATTTGAAGAAAAATTGTGCAACATTTTGGATGAATGTAATCTGAGGCAAAAATTATTCTTTTAGCTGGTGGGAATGAAACAACAATATAGAAAAAGTGTTTGGATCATGAATGTATGATAATAGTGACTGGTATATAGCTGCTTAGTAAAAGCTCTTTATTTTAACAATATGGTTTAAGCAAAGTATGTATGTATATATACACACACATGGCAAAGGTATGAATGTAGAGCTAAAAGACTGTTTCATTTTAATACTGTTGATGGCAGATCGGGAGCATTAACACACAGTTATCCAAGAATGATGAGAGATTTTCAGTATGAGAATCATTTTTTGATAATGTCAGAAATGGAAAAAAGGAAAGAAATTAGAATGAAAGTAGAATGACTGCAGGAAGGGAAAATAAGTACATGTCGCATACATCCCCACCCATCCACAAATGCATACTGAGTCATGTACATATATATACAGTTGAATCTCCCAACAGAATGAATGGCTGTAAGATGTAAGTGGGTGTAAGAAAATAAATTATGGAAGCTGTTGTGAATTGAATAAAGGAATTCTTCAGTCAGAATGCCTTAGAAATATTTGAAGTCATGCTAATGGAATATATATGAAAAAGGATACTTACTGGAATAATAAGTGAAAGAAGCTGTGAATAAGCAAAAAGGATATAAGGGTGTAATTTCTGCAAAAAAAATATAAATAGTTGTGTAATAAGCACAGAGAGAAACAAAATACAAGGAATTAATCAAAGAGAGTAAGAAACTATTAAGATTTAAAGGGCAAAAATAGATGGATGTTGATAGAATTTTTTTTAGAAATATAGAAATTGGTGAAGAGAGCTGAATTAGGAATGTTTTAATGTTAGTTCTAAGAAAATGAATAAAAAAATCATGTCCTGTGAGAATGTCAAAAAAAAAAAATGGTAAGGTTGCAGATATTGATGGCATGACTGGACTTGAGAAATGATTATTTTAAGATATAGTTTGGGGTTTTGCCTCTGCAAGCCTAGAAGTCCCATGAGTCACCATGACTGAATGCAGCAGCCATATACATTTTCTTAATGAGATAGATAGATAGATAGATAGATAGATAGATAGATAGATAGATAGATAGATAGAGGGAGTGGCTCTGTGCTTGGTTTAAAGAATGTGTGAAGCCTGCACATATCCATGCCTCACAATTGGAAGTGTCATTATTGTTCCCCTGTGCAAAATGAAAGGGTGAATGCAAAACCCATGTGTCCTTGGGAAGATGTTTGGCAGAACTGAATATAAAACATGACAATATTCAAGACTTGGGAAGTGCAGTGCAGTTTATACAAGGCAGGGAAAGTACAGACCAGATTTTTGTTCTTCAGCGGGTCATTGAGAAATACATGAATGGGAGAAATAATGTTTATAATACAAAGATAGTTTAGAGTAAGATTATGATAAAATGAATGGGCTTGAATTGTGAAATGTTTTGCGTGAACATGAAGCTGTTGTTGAACACAGTAAAAGCAGTATATGATGGAACTAAAGTGAGAATAAGTGCGGTATTCATCAAGTGCTTCTACATAGAGCAAAGTTGTTCTAAATTGCCCTGATTGTTTATGAATAAATGTATCAGGAATGCTTGTGGTAGTTATGATCAAAGCCTGATGATTGGACACATGAAGAGTGATGTACATTTGTTTCGTATGAAGGTAATTGTCGTGTCCGGCGCAGGAAGGAAGCTCGGAGTCAGTGACAAAGTTCAGCTCTTTATTGTGCTCCAGTACATGCTTGGGGAAAGGAAGGAAAAACCCGGCTTTTATTTCCAAGCGCAGGCCGCGTGCCAATGACATCGTTAATCTCCCGCTCTTGGCTCGACCAATAGCGGGAGATTCTTAACGGACAATCCGGGCGGCTTGCCCGACCAATCCGTTGCCGCGCGCAGCCAATCGCAGCGCGGGTTTGCAAGTATGTTAATTCTTTGTACAGAACACCCCTCCCCTCTTGGTTCGTTCTACGTAACGTAGTCCCGTAAGTAGGCGGGGCTCCGTACTTGTCTACTGGACCTGCGCAGGTCAGTTGTTTCCTGGTTCCCGGCCTGTTCGGTCGGGGTTTTTGTTGCTCTCAGTCTATTTGATGGAATCGTCTGGAGTGTGGGCCTGCTGCTGCAGCTCCCTCCCGGTCTACCCGGGTTGGTCAAGCTGCGGCTTTTGCCGCTCCCGCTTGGTCTTTCCGGGCTGGTCGAGCTGGCTTGGCTGCTTTTCCTTGGTGCGGCTTCGAGTTGGCTGATATCTGGTGAGTATAGTTGGTTGTGTTCTATTCTTTCTTGGTCCCCTGTATTTTCCCTCCCCTTGGTTAGTGTTAATGGGGTTGTCTGTGTTTGCTTGCGTGTCGGTTGTGTTTTTATTCGAGATCTTAACTGATCTATGTGGCGTTTCCATGCTTGTCCGTCCGTTGTTTGTAGTCTGTATGAATGGGGACCTGTTATTTGGGTTATAGTTGCCGGTACCCATAGTGGGTCTCCGGTAAGGTTTTTGCGTGAGACTGCATCGCCTGGTTTAAATGCCCGGTGTTTGCTTGATGAGTCCGGGGGCTTCTCCGGGTTGTATGTGGGGTGCAGTCTGTCAAGTGGGGACCTTAGTTTCCTCCCCATCAGTAATTCTGCCGGGCTTTTGTTTGTTGTCGTGTTAGGGGTTATATGTTGTATTAGAAGCAGTTTATTTATTTTTCCTGTATATTCCCGTGCTCGATTTTCTGGATGGTTTTCTTTGTGAATTGGACCATCCGTTCTGCCCTACCGTTGGCCGCCGGATGAGCCGTCGCTGTCAAGGCGTGTCGTATGCCCTTTTCTGCTAGGAATTTTTCGAATTCCAGCGAGGTGAATTGGGGCCGTTGTCCGACACGGCGACATCAGGAAGGCCGTGGGTCGCGAACAGTTTATTTAGTACCCTGGTGACGGCTTCAGTTGTGGTGGTTTTCATGTCGCTTACCTCCAGCCAATTGGAGTAAGCGTCCACCGTGATGAGGAATGTGTGCCCCTTGTGGGACCGGCAAAATCTATATGTACTCTAGACCATGGTCCCCTGGGGTCTCCCATTCTAATATTGGCGCGGCAGGGGGATTTGGTCTGGTTTCTTGGCAGCGTGAACACCTGGCCACCCACCCTTCAATTTCTTTGTCTATGCCTGGCCACCATGCGTAACTTCTGGCCAAGGCTTTTGTTAATACGATGCCTGGGTGCCCGTCATGCAGAAGTTTTAACACTTTCCTCGCAACTTCTCTGGTACGACCACCCTGTCCCCCCATAACAAACAACCTTTCTGTAGCGATAGTTCAGTTTGCCTGTTTCTGAAGGGTTTGAATGATTCGTCGTTGTCTTTTTCGCCACCCTTTCTCTACCCAGTGCAATACCTGCGCCAGACGTTTGTCTTTATTTGTTTCTCGGGCAATGTCTGACGCGGTTATGGGTAGATCGGGTAGCGCCTCTATGCTGAGGGTGGTCGCCGTGGGTGCTGGGTCGTCGCCGAGGTCGGGTAATAGTGAACGGCTTAGTGCGTCTGCATGGGTGATTGTCTTACCGGGCGGTGTATGAGCCAGTAGTCGAAGCGGCGAGGAATTCGGACCACCTTGTCATCCTGGGGGATATGATGTTCGGTGTGGCCCTGTTTCCGCCAGGATTCCTAGCAACGGTTTGTGATCTGTGATAATTGTGAATCGACGGCCGTAAAGATACTGTGGAATTTCTTTACGGCTGCGACGATGGCAAGGGCTTCCTTGTCTAGTTGGCTGTAGTTTCTTTCTGGCTTGCTAAGTGTTCTTGAGAAAAATGCAATGGGTGCTTCTTTTCCGTCCGTTAGGGTATGGCTGAGGACGGCACCGATGCAAGGTGAGGCGTCGCATGTGACGGTAAGGGTAGAGTCTCGTTGTATTGTATGAGGGACGGCGTCCGAGGTTAGCAGGTCTTTTGTTTTCCTGAATGCGGTTTCCTCACGCGTCCCCAGGACCATTTTGTTGTTTTATCCAGTAGCCTATGCAAGGGCTCCCGCGGTTGCCTTTTGGGGTAAGAACACGTTATAAAATTGAGTAGTCCCAGAAATGCCTGTAACTCTGTCTTGTTTTTGGGGGTCGGGGCTTCCTTGATGGCTTTTACTTTGTCCCTGGTCGGGTGGATGCCATGTCGGTCTAGGAGGTATCCCAGAAACTCGACTTTCTCTGTGTAAAGTTGGCATTTTTCCCTTTTCACTTTTAAACCGGCCCCTTTGAATTTCTCTAGTACTTCCCTTGGCGACCTCTAGTTCTTCCCGGTTGGTTGCTGATACTAGTACGTCATCAAGTAAGGACCACCCTTTTATTCCTTGTAGGAGTCTCTCCATGAGGCTTTGAAAAATCCCCGGGGCCACGCTGACTCCAAACTGGAGTCGGTTACAACGAAACGCCCCGGTGGGTAACAATAGTCTGTGCTCAAGGCGGGAAGCCTGTCATCGACCGGCAGCTGCTGATAGGCTTGTGCCAGGTCGAGCTTCCATGACTTTTCCCCCCAGTGAGTGAAGTAGATGTTGCACGACTGGGACGGGTATGCGCTTTGTTGCAGGGCGCAGTTGAGGGTGGCCTTATAGTCCCCACAAATCCTTATTGACCCGTCTGGCTTAACTGCGGTGACTATTGGGGTCTCCCACCGGGCGTGATCAATTGGCTGCAGAACCCCCTGTTTGACGAGCTTGTCAAGCTGCTCGCCTATTTTCCCCCGAGCGCGAAGGCACCCGCCCGGCTTTAGGCGGATGGGGTTGACGTTTGGGTCTAAACTGAAAGAGATAGGGGTCCCCGGTACTTGCCTAAGGTGCGCCGAATACTTCCTGGAAGTCCTTAGCCAGCTGCTGTTCCCAGTCGGTTTCCTCAGTGCGGTTTATCCCGTGACCCCGATGCCCAATGGTGCGAACCATTGGAGTCCCAGGAGGCTTGGTCGGTTCCGGTCCACTATTGTGATGGGAAGTTTTGCGGTGCGGTCCTTGAAGGCTACGTTGAACTGTCCGGTCCCGATGACGGGATGCGGTTCCCTTGGTAGTCTTTGACTATCAATCTTTGGTTCTCTAGCTCAGCCTTGTGGAGATTTGGTACTAGTCGCTGATTTCTTCCCAGGCGATCATGGAAAGGTAGGACCCGGAGTCCACCTCCATGCGGCAAAGTTCCCTCGATGCTTACTTCCACGTAGACCTTACGGGTATCGTTGGTCTCGGCGTGGCCAATTGTGAGTGTCTGGTGGGTTTCTCCTCTGTTGGTCTCCCCGCTTCGTCGGCCCGGCTGTCCCTATTCCAACGAGTGTCGGGTTGGTGCTCTCGGTTCCTGGGGAGGTGTTGTCTCGCTGCCGGTTGCTCGGCTCTCGGCGCCGGGGCTGTAATTTTTCCGGCCGGCAGACTCGGGCGATGTGGCCCCTCTTGTTGCAATTCCGACAGGTCGCGTGAAAAAGCGGCAGTCTGCTCGGTAGTGGTTGCCCCGCACCCGCACACTGGGTCCCGACTTACGACCTCGTTGGTCTCGTCGTGTCTGGAGCCGATGGACGTCTTCTTCTTCTCCTTCGTCTGGGGTGTCCGAGGCGGAGTCCAGGTCGCCATGGTGTGTGGCGGTTTCTCGGCGGTTAGCCTCGGGGTTGTCGGTGCGGTCCCGTTCTCCGCTTTCCGTAGTCGAGCTGCCGATTTCTTGGTGGCTTCGGCGGCGGACGCTTCTGCCAGGGCGACATCGAGACTGATGTCCCCCTTTGCCATTAGACGGCTTTTCAGCGCCTGGTCCCGGAGACCTAGGACCACGCGGTCTCGGAGGACGTCGTCTAGTTCATGGAATTCGCACAAACCCCGAGGTCCCTTAGAGCGGCTATGAAGTCGTTTATGCTCTCGTCCTGCCGCTGATTCCGCCGGTAGAATCGTCTCGCCGGATGAGGATGGGCACGGTAGGAGCGTAGTGGTTTTTTAGCAATGGCGCAAGGTCGGCCCAGTCCATCGTCTTTACGTCGGCGGGTTTGGCGAGGGCTTTCGCCATTTTGAACACTGCGGGCCCGCAGTGTGTCAGGAAAACAGCCCTTTTCTTGTTTCCGTTGGCATCCTTCAAGTTGTTACTCTCGAGGTACATCTGGAAACGATCAGCGTACGATTCCCAGTCCTCGGCAGTCGGGTTGAATTGTGCGGGCGGAGTGAGGCCGGCCATCGTGTTGGTCTTTGTCTTCCTCCGGACACGTGCTTGGTGGTTCCTTCTTGTATCCCACCTTCGTCGCCAGTGTCGTGTCCGCGCAGGAAGGAAGCTCGGAGTCAGTGACAAAGTTCAGCTCTTTATTGTGCTCCAGTACATGCTTGGGGAAAGGAAGGAAAAACCCGGCTTTTATTTCCAAGCCGCGGCCGCGGGCCAATGACATCGTTGAATCTCCCGCTCTTGGCTCGACCAATAGCGGGAGATTCTTAACGGACAATCCGGGCGGCTTGCCCGACCAATCCTGTTGCCGCGCGCTTAGCCAATGTGCAGCGCGGGTTTGCAAGTATGTTAATTCTTTGTATCGGAACACCAATGCTACATGGTGACTTGCAGTGAACATTTTGCTGTATGGTAATACAGTTTTACCATGCATTATCACACCATACATACATGTACAGTATGCGAATGTATATTATATTGTATAGATCTGAAAATTAATGTCAGTGGTGGAAAAACTAGAGCCAGTGGGTGAAAATGTACCATGATAAATAGGAGGTAGATGGAGAAAAGCTGAAACATGTAAAAGTTGGCAGCAAGGTCATGTATGATCTGTTGAACCCAGAATTAAAGTAGTAAGTTGTGGTGGTTGTTAACAGGATAACATGTGATTGCATCCAACTGGTTGTTAAGCAAACAACATAGTCATTAAGTGAATACTGCAGTTGTTAAGCGAACCTGTTCTCCTCATTGAGTATTTTTTTCCAATGGAAGGAAATGTTGAAAACTGGCCAAAAAATGCCGAAAATCTCTGTCATGTGACTGTGGGATGCTGTAAACATGAGCCAGTTGCCAGTCAACCAAAATGCAATCCCGGGATTGTATGCAACTGTCAGAACTTCAAAAATGAATCATCAGTAGCTCCAGGGAGATCTGTCATAATTTCAAATAGTTGCTAAGCAGCCTGTTGTTGAGTGAGGACTACCTGTATATAACAGCATGCTTCTGATCACTTATGCCAGTGATGGCTAACCCTTCTGTCCTCGCGTGCCAGCACCCATAAGGCAATGCATGTGTGGGGGCCACACCCTCTGCACATGCACGCATGTCATTGAGGTCTTCTTTGTCAACGATGATATCATGAAGCTGATTCATCAGTTGAGTAGCTGCATAGCCTTGATGTAGGGAGAACAAATGAAGATTAAGTAACAGAATAAAACAAATGAATGAGAGGATGGGGAAGACCGAGAAGATCATGTTTGGATGGAGTTGACCAAATTCATAAGAAGAGATAAGTGACAAATTTAAAAACTAAAAAAAATGGTGTATGGACATAGTGAAAGTAAGAATGATTTGGACTGACAGAAAAGTATGGACATCTATGGAGATTCTCAGCCATCCAGGTCATGGCTGTCCCAAGAGGCAACTGGACTTTCTGGTTTTTCTTTGAAGACGTTTCACTTCTCATCCAAGAGGTGGATGACGGGGAATGGAAGAATTTGTTCTCCTTGCAGGCAGCTGGTCATTTGCATTTTTTAAAAGAGTTGTTGAGGCTACCTGTATGGACCAATATAGTGAACAGTGTTGGCCGGTGTAAAATAGGAATATTCCCTTTTCTCTTTATTTGGTTTCCCAATTGGATATGTACAGTATGTACAATATGTACACCAGACCCAGTCTAGAGCTTGCTAGCTTTGATTACTTGCAAGTGTATGGTTTTTCATATGTTTTCCTGCTGAACCTGATTCAGGTCATCCTCACTTAACAATGGTAATTGGGACAGGCAACTTTGCTGCTAAGCAATGCTATAATAAAGCGCTATGACACATGACTGCGCTGACTTAATGGCAGTTCCAGCAGTCCCAGTTGCCGTTGTTAGGAGAATCCCACGTGGTGGTGGCATTCGGTAGTCACATGATCACCGCTTGCAACCTCCTCATTGACTTTGCTTGTTGGGAAGCCAGAAATAAAGCTTGTGAATAGCGATCATGTGACCACAGGATGCTGTAGTATCATTGCAAGCCAGTCGCTAATTATGACCTCGTGACCATGGGGACACTGTGACAGATGCAACTGTGAGGATGCAGCATACTTTTGAACAACTGCTGAACAAGTGGTTGTTCAATGAGATCTACCTGTCTGTTCTGTCTCACCTGTAGCCACAAAGTGAGAGTCCAAATTTCCAAAGGAAAATACACAAACAGACAGGGACAGGAACGACAGAGTTAACTTCCTTTGGCTGAATCCGTCTTTGGCAGTTTTCCCAGAAGCTGCCTACCAAGTCTGATAACGAGCAGAACCATAAATCAGAGGCAAACGCCACACAGAATAATTTTGTCCGAACTGCTGACTCAATAAACAAGTTGACCCGAACAGGGATTCAGAGCTAACACGCCTCCTTATATTCCCTGAGGGGCGTGTCAGTCTCTTTTCTCAGTCCCTGATTTGACATTTCCTTTTACGCTGTATTTCACGTTTCTGCCTGCGTCTTTGCCTTGCATCAGACCAGCATTGCTTGATCTTCAGCCAATGACTCCGGCACGCTCTCCTGATTATCTGCCGACACCTGAGGCACAATCAGGGAGGAAGATTCTGGGGAGGAAGACGACTCTGAAACTTCCAGCAAAGCAGGCTCAAATCTTAGAGCCAAGTCCTCCTCTTCCTCCTGACTCCCGTCTATGTCACTCAACAAAGCAGGCTCAAACCTTAATGCCAGATCTTCCTCATCACTCGAGCCTATGTCTTCTGACAGAGCAGGTTCAAACCTCTGAGTCACAACACTGTCGTACACAATGCTAGCAACTCCAAACACAAAGGAACCATTTTGTGTCTTGCGTTGTGCCCCAGCAATAAGGCTGTTGCTCTGTTAGCTTTGAGTAGCACAATTGCCAAGTGTTTAGGACATGGCATATTACTTCACTCTCCTTCTCCCTCCTGCAGCCTGAATCTTACAACATTTGGACCCGAATTACTCAATGGCATATTCGCCTGCCCTCAATAAATTCTGGGTGGATTGTTACTTTACCTACTGGCTTCTTCTTCTCTTCTTCTCCCTCCCCCACTACCTCCATTTCCCTTTGAGATAAGCCAGACAGCCTTTAAATGGCAAAACGTTACAATTTTCCACCTCATTTCCCATCTCCTCTACAGTTAATTTTTACCAGCCCTCTCTATTTATTTCCTCGCAGTGCTCCAGAGTGGGAAACATGGAGAAGAAGGGAAGGTGCATCTGGAGTGGGCCCTGGGTGGGAGGGTGGGTGAGGCTGGGAGAGAAGCGGGGCCTCCCCACCTCTTTAATTTAACAAAGTGAATAGAACAACTTAATTAGAGTCATCTGGAAAATAACAAGTCACGTCAGGCTGCTTCTGAGGGATGCAAATAGCAAGGCCGAGGCAGGCTGGGAAAGCTGAATGAGCCACAGGGGCTGCCTGAGCTTTGCCTGCTCCTCCATCACAGCCTGCAGGCTATTTGCCTTTTCCTGCAAAGGAACAGAGCAGATGTCGCTAATTATTGGCAGGGCCTAATTGGATTTATCAGCAGTTAATAGGAAATTAAGCACTAAAGCTTCAGAGCATCCCTGATGGGGGTGGTGGTTATCATGCAAGCCTCAGGAAGCCGTGTCCTGGGGCTTTGTGTAATTCCACACAATCATTTTACTGTTGCCCACTTTCTGGTTTTTCTGGTCCTGCCTTGATTTCCACATGGACAAAAAGCCCCCCCCCTCTCTCGTTTCGTTCCTGTTTTTAAAGATACCTTTATTATGTAATGCCTTCCCCCGGGGCTTATGGTTTGTGGTGGCAAAGAGAGACAGAAAATTCAAACTCTGCCCTGCCATCTATTGGTCATTTGGATTTTGGATTCTACATAGGTCAGCCTGAGGGTCCCACTCTTTCCTTTGCTCTCTTTTGCTTTCAGAATTAATCAGCTTAAAGACAATGGAACATGACTTAACTAACCCGGCATCTGAACTGTTCATCTTTTTCTGTCTTGCATTAAAAAAAAAAATCCCTCTTTCTTTTCACTCATTCAGCTGGGGATCAATCTGGCTGAAAGGCAATTTTAAGAAGTGGTTGGGCAACACTTCGCGAAGATTCAGAAACAGAGTGGTAAAGCAACCCTCACCCACTTTATGAAAATTGGTTGCTTTGCTCATTGTATTCAGATCTCCAAGAAACACTTAACTGAATTTCCTTGTCTCCACATATCCACAAGAAGTGGATTTCTTCTAAAACAGTGTTAGGGAATATATCCGATCATCTTTAAAATTAGAATGGGAAGGAAGAAAGACTCCGCTCATGAATTTAGGCCCAATGTTGCAAACTCTTGGAAAAATAAGATATGAGAATATCCTAAGGAAAATGAAATAAGTTATAAGATGAATTGGAATTGGATGAGATAAGTTTAATATTTAATACTAATAAGGTTAATGTGATATGAAATTGAATAAATAAAATGAATAGGTAACTATGATCATGTTTGTATTGAAATGTGAAACCTGGAACCATACTGCTTGCCAAATGAGAATTTTTTATTAAAAAAAAAAAAAAAATATTGGGGAGGAAATTGAATAATGAAATTACCAGGTATGTTTAACTGATATGGTGGCTGGCATTAGGAGAGTGTATTGAAATGTTGAAAATAAACAATGAAGGATTATGATTTAATGGGAATATGTGTACTAAAAGATATGATTGGCATTAAGTTGTACATAAAATGTATGATATATTGAAGCCACACTGTTAAGGTATTGTTGTGTATGTATAGATTGAAATTAAAAAACTTGATTAAAAAAAGAAGAAAGATGACAAGATGTGCAATTCATATTTGCAGTGCTTAGCGTAAGTTGTGCTATTCAGTGGTGGGATTCAAATTTTTTTACTACCGGTTCTGTGGGCGTGGCTTGGTGGGCGTGGCAGGGGAAAGACATTGTAAAATCTCCAGTCAGAGGTGGGATTTGCCGGTTCTCCGAACTACTCAAAATTTCCGCTACCGGTTCTCCAGAACTGGTCAGAACCTGCTGAATATCACCTCTGTTGCTATTCATCCCATGGGTGTTTTGACATCCTTGCCTCCTAATATGTTACGAAGGTCAATTTAACTGAGCTAGATTGCATGAAAAATCCCTCAATTACTGTGTCACTTTCATCCTTCTTCCTGGCAAGCTTTATGTGTGTGCTTGCATGCATAAGTGCATACCTGCATGCATGTCTTAAAGAGTAGGCTATTCCTCCATATTGCCATCTATAAGTCCAAACCTATTTGATTAATCACTCTTATTTCTCTTGACATCTTCGCAAAAGGTCAGGAGACATTGCAAGTAATTGAAAATACCACACTGCAGGCTGATCTATACATCATTAAGGGGCGTGATTAGCACCTGCACTTTGCATAAGGAGTATAGAGGGGGAAGAATGGTTAGGTGATGTGAGAGAGAAATCAGCACAATGCCATATAGCCTTCCTGTTTAGCTAAAGTATGATTGACATGAATGAATGGCGGTTTCCATATTTGCACATGCAATTGTGGTAGGTGTTTTGTGTACCCATCTATGGTCAAAGACTTTTATACATATTCACAGAATACGAATCCCAGGCAGGATTACTAGATGTGATTAGTTGATTGGCGTCTTGATGTTGCTGATTAAAACCAAGATCATTAGGCAAGGAGCTCAGCTTTCACACTGAAACAGGTGGCGCATGAAATGGAAATGTGGGTAGGCAGCAAACACATGTAGTTCGCAAGTTATGACCATAATTGAGCCTGAGATTACAGTCATAAACCGAGTGTCAGGATTCCAGCAATCACTCTAATTAAATCCTGATTCTCCAGCCAAACTTCAATAAACTTCAAAGGATTCATTAGAGGCGACATACTGGTACTGCCCTGTATGAAGCCAACTCTGGGATATGTAATTTAGTAGTCTGTGACCCTGTTTCCCCGCTTCCCCCTGGATGTCTCATAAACCAGATTCTCCAATTGAGCACGTTCACAGGCTGGGTGTCATTATTCACGTTCTCCAGTTAAATATGTTTGCAGGCAAAAACTCTGGTATTTTAGTTACAATCTTTTAAAGATAAGGGTTGGAATGTACTTTCGCTCCCCCTCCCTTTTATGGCAACTACTAAAACAGGCATAGGAATGTTTTATGAGTAGACACTGAGACAGCTGTAAATTTGCTCAATGACTGGAGCCAATTTTATGACTTTTTTTTTTTCAACATTTGATCTGGGGTCAGGAATGGCCAAGAGGCTAAATTTTTATTCAACCCAAATGGATGCAAGGACAACATTCGGGGTGGAATTTCATACTTAAAAATGCTGCTGTTTGCTGTTTTTAAAAATTGATCATATCTGGTGCAGGGGAAGAAAATTCCTTCAAGATCCCTTGAGGGTCAGGGATGTGGGTGGCTGGGAGGCCAAAATTTTTTAAAATCCGAATACAAAAATGGCCACCGAGATTCGGGTAGAATTTCATGCTTAAAAAGGGTACTGGTTACTGTCCATATTGATCGTATCAGGTGTCCAGGGAAGAAAATTCGCGATGCCAGGGTCAGAGATGGTGCTGCGGAGGACCCAATTTTTTTTCCAATCCAAACACAAAAATGGATGCTGGGATGAGATTCGGAATGGAATTTCATGCTTTAAAATGGTGCCGGTTGCTTTTTTTTAAAAAAAATGTTCAGAAATCCTTATCCCTTCAGCATTTAATTACCTCCAATGCAGGTTTTCCGATTTCTCTTATAGTTCCATCCGCTGTCACGTTAGGAAGGAGAGTGAAAAGAAAAAAAAAACTTTCCCTTTTAAAATTCCATTCGCCGCCTGTAACTCTCTCTGGAAACAATTTATCTTTAGCAACTTTCAAATTCCAGGGTACTTTCTCTTACTTTGTCCCGGTCAAAAACCACTTTCACAGCTCTTCCGACTTTCTTCCTCCTGCACAATCTTGTCCGGCTGCAGGTTTCTTCGTGGCGGCCATTACTGACCGCCGCTCCTCCGCCTGTGCTATGAGTGGCTTGGAAGCCAAAAATTGTTTCAATTTGAACAAAAAAAAAACAGACACTGGGATGAGATTCTGGGAGTTGAAGTCCACAAGTCATAAAAAGGGCCATAGTTCCCCACTTCTGGCCTAAACGATTTTGAGATGCTCACTTTTTTCTTTTCTCTTTGCACGGCATGTGGTTGTATAAAACAAATATATACATCATGTATACATATTTGATAGTGTCAAATAAATACGTGCATCAAACAAGTACATCGCTGGAAAGTTAGGCCTCTGCGAAGGAAGAAATCCTGGCTTCTAGGTGTATTTCTGTAGAAATTTGAAACTATTACCCCCCTTACAGAGTTTTTGTTTCTATATTGTAAGATTTTTCAAAGCACACACACACACACACACACACACACACACACACCAGTTGAATCACAGTGCCACACTTGATTTCTGGCAAAGACTTTCCTTGGAAACAAAGGTCAAGCTTTCTGAACAGGTTATCTAGAAAAGGAAAGAACGAAGAACATCACTGCAAGGAAGGGGAGTGAAACAGAAGCCCAGGAGCTGTTTTCCAGATAAATCAGCATATATGTAATCTGCATATTCATGATATTTATCCAGAAGCTGTCCTCTCCCAGGAGATGAAATGCCCCTGCAGAGAGCAGAGGGCTTATTATATCGGTTCTCTTTTAGAAATGACATTTCTGGTTGGGAGGAGCTGGGTGGTTATTAGGAAAATCAACACTGGAATGCTTTTAGATCTTAAGCAAACAAAGTTTTCTTGCATCTTCCCAAGAGAACAAGGTGTGAGATGCTTTTGATGGAGAAAGAAAGGAAGGGGTCCCGGATTCTCCCCTCAGGGAAGAGGATTAGATACTTTTGATGGAGAAAGAAAGGAAGGGATCCCAAATTCTTCCCTCAGGTAAGAGGATCACTGAATAAATCCTGGTTTCTAAGTGTGGGAGAAAACTGGAGTCACCTCCTGCCTTTGTTGCCAACATTCAGCTGCACTGTAGACACCAAAGAACAGATAATCCTTGACTTACGGTTCATTTAGTAACTGTTCAAAGTTACAACTGCATTGAAAAAAGTGACTTATGACCATTTTTCACACTTAAGACCGTTACGGCACCCCCAGGGTCATGTGCTCAAAATTCAGACGCTTGGCAACCGACTCAATATTTATGATGGTCGCAGTGTCCAGAGGGGGTCATGTGATCACCTTTTGCGACTTTCTGACAAGCAAAGTCAATGGGGAAGCCAGATTCACTTAACAACTTTTGTTACTAATT
The DNA here is from genome assembly GCF_049901735.1 of Notechis scutatus. Lineage (NCBI taxonomy): Eukaryota > Metazoa > Chordata > Lepidosauria > Squamata > Elapidae > Notechis > Notechis scutatus. Next base: position 143,773,247 of record NC_142010.1, read on the forward strand.
TCACAACTTCACCAATCCACTTAACAACGGTGGCAAGAAAGGTCTTAAAGTGGGGCAAAAAAATTCACCTAACCAATGTTTCACTTCACCACAGAAATGTTGGGCTCGATTTCGAGCCGTAACTCAAGGGCTAGCTGGATTTGTTAAGTTTGCTGGTTTTGTTTTAAAGTACAGGTTGTCCTTGCCTTACAAACACAATTGAGCCCGAAAAATTCTGTTGTTAAGCGAGACATTGGTTAAGTGAGTGGTGCTCTATTTTACAACCTTTTTTGCCACTCTTGTTAAGCGAATCACTGCAGTTGCTAAGTGAATCATGCAGTTGCTAAGCCAATATGGCTTCCCCCATTGACTTTGCTTGTCAGAAAGCCGTCTGGGAAGGTTACAAATGGAAATCATCACATGACCCTGGGACAGTACAATCATCATAAATACATGCCAGTTGCCAAGCGCCCAAATTTTGATCATGTGATCATGGGCAGAGGTGGTATTCACCAGGTTCTGACCAGTTCTGGACAACCGGCCAATACCACCTCTGACTGAAGATTTTACAGTATCCTTCCCCTGACACACCCACCAAGCTAGGCCCACAGAACCGGTAGTAAAATTTTTTGAATCCCACCACTGATCCTGGGGTCGTAAGTGTGAAAACAAAGTTCATAAGTCCCTTTTCTCAGTGCCACGGTAACTTCAAGCGGTCACTACATGAAACATTATAGGTCGAGGACTATCTGTATGATGCTTTTCTTCTTGGAGTTTCAAAGAATATTTGGTATTTTAAAAGATGTTCAAGTTTTATTGTTTTTTAGATTTTTTTTTTCCTGTGGCGCTAACTACTTTTCTCTCCAGTTTTGGTGTGGTGCCTCAGGCTCTGCACTGAAAAAACTTTTAGCTTGAGAAAGGTTGACTCCGATTTGACTCCATGTCTATAGGCTGGGAGCTCCCGGCACCCAAGTTAACAGTGCAGCAATCCCGTCTTTGTCTTGTGGTAAGGAAAATCACTGAGAGAAAAACCATATGAAAAACAGGGTGTTAGCAAAATGTTGGCTCTGTAAAAACCCATGCATGTTCCTGTGGGCATTATTCAAGTTGCCTTTCCTGTTACTCAGCTACTTTGATAATGGTGGAAACTTCCTCCGTGGTTGTAAGGGGTGGGAAATGGTATAAGAGTTGCTCAAATTTATTTTCAGAACCTTCCAGGTGAAAATAAATATTTCACTAGGAACGAGGAGGGTCCTCCTCACCCACCCCCCTTGAAAATTCATCTCAGGTTTTCATGTTCCCTTTCCAAAAATGGTGACACCGTACTACCTCTTTGACAGCTCCTGTCATACCTGACAGAACAGTCTGGACCAGGAAGAAACTTTGACACCAAAGATCTGCCAGTTAGCAACAACACAGGGCAACCTTTGATGGCCAACAGTTCACAGCTCTTTAGACCTTCTAGACAGCAACATTGCCTAGCTGTCTAAGCCAAGTGGAAGAAAACATGATTCTGTAATAATAATAATAATAAAGAAGAAGAAGCCAGACTCCTAAAATTTTTAAAAAGAAGAAATAAATCTGTGAAGTATCATTGTTCCTGTCTAGCCAGCTGCTTCAGAAAGTACCAAAAATCACTCCCCCCAACCCCAAGAGATCAGCCATGAAAAATCACTTCTGCTCCAGAGGCATTGGGAGGCCCTTATAGCCAAGCTGAAGTTCCTCTTCCTGCCTTCGTCGTAAAAGAAAAACGAAAGAAAGGCACGTCCAATCTTGCCTCCCTATAGCTTCTTTTGGGGCTGTATAATCTTTGGCCCCAGGGCTGCATGTGAACGCCCCTGGAAAAAAAAGCTTTGGAAATAGCCTTGAGAGGCTCTCTATCAGTTGCCAGCAAGTTATAATTTTTAACAACCCAAAGAGAAAACTATTAACCACATGGGTAGTAATGAGCTCTATTACGTTTAATTGAATTAATTTTACTTGAAGATCAATTAAGATGTAATTAAATCAAAATTAAATTTTCTTCTCAACCCTACAAACACAGTTCAAAAACAACAGCAAAACGGACGATAGCACATGGATGTAATTCAATTCAATTCAAATTCAAGTCAATTCAATTCAAACCTTTATTGTCAGAGGGCAACATGTGTACAATGAGATTGGCTGATTCTAACAGCTGTGGGTGCTTTTGAATTGGGGTGTTGGAAAAGACAGTTGAGAGCCCCCAGGATTGCAAGGAAATCAAATTGGTCAATCCTAAAGGAATTTAACCCTGATGGTCCTTTGGAAGGACAGATACTGAAGTGGAAACTCAAAATACTTTGGCCACCAAATGAGAAGAGAGGACTCATTGGATAAAACCCTGATGTTGGGAAACATTGAAGGCCAAAGGAGAAGGGGATGGCAAACTATGAGATGGTTAGATAGTATTGTCAACTTATTGAACATGAATTTGGGTGAACTCTGGAAGACAGTGGAGGACAGGATGTTACGGTCCACGGGCTGTGAAGAGTCAGATACAAATTAGCGACTGAGCAATAATATTTATGGGATATTGGTCAGGAAAACCAATGTTAAACACTGGTTTAAACAACATTAAACACTTGGGTGGGATGTCCGGTCTCAAAATCCCCCTTTGAAACTCTTGGAACCAGTCTTCAACCTTCAAACTAGCCTAACCTGCAGGGTTGCCATGAAGGTAAAACTGAGTATTGGGGACACTATGCACCATTTTAATTTCTAGAACAACTTCCTTGAATACTGTTCAGCTGTGTTGGGGTTAAGCTTGCAGAATTCCCATCAGTCAAAAGACTGGAAATTCTAGCAGGAATACCCACACTGTTATATGTGGGTATTAAGGAGAATGCTCCTTAAAGGAGATGTGAGCCATGGTGGCGCATAGGTTAGAATGCAGTATTGCAGGCTAATTCTGCCGACTGCCAGCAGTTTGATCCTGACCGGCTCAAAGTTAACTCAGCCTTTCATCCTTCCGAGGTTGGTAAAATGAGGCCCCAGATTGTTGGAGGCGAAATGCTTACTCTGTAAACCACTTAGAGAAGGCTGTAAGGCACTGTGAAGTGGAATATAAGTCTAAGTGCTATTGCTATGTGAGAGGATCCAGCAAGATCCTGGATCCATGTCCTGCTTGTGGGCATCCCGTTGCTGTTTTATTCGAGTTGATGGGAACAGAAACTTGGGTTTTTGCTCTAATCCAGCCAGGCTCCTATGTTGATTACAAGGCAGGTCAGCTTTGGAAAAGGAGAGAGAGTTTTAAAAAAAGATTTTTTTAATGCTATCTCTTTCAGCAGATATTTTCCAGAAATGCCATTAACCGGCTTGCTTTTGTTATTAGACACATTGGTAGAGTATGGTGTGCCCTAATCCCAGTAAAAATGTTCAATTGGCAAAGATATTGTTCCCTGATTCTCTTCCACAACCAATTTTGCTATATGTTTTGCCCTCCCCCTCCCCGCCCTTCCGCTGCATTCCTCGATTGAAAGCGCATGAAATCTGATGATGCTCTCCTGCAAGAGGTTTGTGAGCACATTATGCTAACAGGATCGGGATGGCGGCGGCAGAGCAGCTCCAGGGGGTAATACAAATTTCAACACTCCGGCACTTAAATCTCAATCCGTGAAAGGCCTATTAGTCTAATCACAGTGCTTCCCTGCCTTATATCAGCTGAAGTAGCAGTTTTCTGTTCTCCCTGACAGATCAATAGCAGCAGGATAATAAATATGCCCAAGCACTTGTGTCCAAATTTAATTTCCATTACAAGGCCCAAGGAAAGCAGGAGTGATGGAAGCTCCGCCAGGGATGGGACTCATCACAATCAGCGCTTGGATTTTCAAGCTGTTTCATGCTTTTGTGGCTCTGTTTGCGGGTTTTATGGTTTCTTTTTCTTGTTGTTTTTTTTTGTTTTGTTTGCCTCTTGCAATGTCTTTATTAGATTCAGGGAAGCGGGCGAGGTGGAGGGGGTGGAAAGTAATTTCGAAGCACGGGGAAGAAAAGGTGGTTACAAAAAGACAGCTCCACAATGTCTGCCCACCCTCAACACCAAACGTGCCTTGCTTCCCTTCGGTAGCTGGCACACGGGCTTCAAAGTGCCCATTTGCACAGCCGTAGCTCTCAATTAATAAGCAGCGTGCAACATCTGAGATGGCTGGATCAAACGGCAGGGTTCAGCTGCTGGGCAAGCTGATTTTCGGATGGGGGGCGCGTGTGAGGAGAGGGGGGGAGCAGAGGAAGTGTGTGTTTCATCCAGGAGAGGGGTGCTGATGAAAACAGCATCCCTCTGCCCTAAGTAAGAAGTGCAATATTGCAAGGCTACTGGATCTGAGTTCCCCTTGTTGGACCCCACCCTTAGGAACAGGGCCAAGGCCCCTTGGAAAGGACTTTGAAACTGTTCCATACTAGCAGGCTTGAAGACCTGCAATCCTATTGGTCCGGGAAAGCTGGACCGTGATTGGATTTTGTAAAACACTCCTGATTGGCTCGTATGGGGCTTGCCGCGATTGGTTAAAACTCAAAGAACTGTCATTGGCTGCCTAGCCGCGGCCAGCTCTATAAGAAGAGCTGCCGCGGCTGGGGTTGCTGTCTCAGATATCTTCCTCTAAAATAAAGAGCTGTTGTTCACTACTCTCGCCTCGTTCTTATGGGACCCTCCGACCATACCTAACAGAAACTAAGATATGCCGTGAACACAGTCCTGGGTAAGCTATCACACTTGAACTTTGGTAGCTGTGGTTTTAAACATCTTGGGCAGGAGAAGAGAGCGGTGATCATCCTTCTTGCAGAACTCATTGCCCTCTGCAATAATATAACAAGAGCATTTAGGGTTATATACTGCCGCATAGTGCTTTTCAGCCATTTCTGAGTGTTTTACAACAGCACAGCGATCCCCAACCTTTTGGACACCAGGGACGGGTTCTGAGGGGAGAGGTTTCTCCACGGACTGGAGGGGGCATGGTTTCATGTGCCGCCTTCATCCCGCGGATGGGGGGGGGGTCGCTTGTTTAACGCAGTCCGGTTTCTAGCGTGCCAAAGACTGGTGCCGGTCCATGGATCGGGGGTTGGAGACCAGGGGTGGGATTCAAATTTTTTTTCTGCCGGTTCTGTGGGCATGGCTTGGTGTGTGTGGCTTGGTGGGCATGGCAGGGGAAGATTACTGCAAAATCTCCATTCCCTCCCCACCCCACTAACCTGCTTTCCAGCTCCGTTCTCCTGTTCAGGGCAACAAAAGAAGACCCAGCGGATCAGCTGGGACTCAGGAGGCAGAGAATAGATGGAGGTGGGGCCAGCCAGAGGTGGTATTTGCCGGTTCTCTGAACTACTAAAAATTTCCGCTACTGGTTCTCCAGAACTGGTCAGAACCTGTCGAATACCATCTCTGGCATGTGGCCCTCAGAGCTCTGTTATCGCTGGCTGCAGGAGGCCATCGCAGCCAAAAACCCAGGCCACCAGACCCCTGGTTTACAGTATAAGCATTATTTGCATATTATCCCAACAATCCCCATTTTACTGATCTCAGAAGGATGGAAGTCTTAGTCAACCTTGAGCCACATCAGGATCCAATACAAAGCTGTGGGCAAAGTTTGCCTGCAACACTGCATGCTAATCACTGCACCACCAGTGACCAATATCCCCCTGAGATTTCTACTGCCACTGACCACATTGAAAAGGGCCCTCAAAACCTAGCTCTTTTGGGGCTAGGTTGGATGATGGGGCTCTGGTAGAAATGGTGCATGTTACAAAAAGGGCGTGTACTTCTCTTTTTTAATGTTTACTACTCTAAAAAAAAATCCTATGTTTTTAATTGTTTTTTCATACACCATAAAAATATTGCCTGCGATCATCCTGGAGTTGGACAACCTTTTATATTTGACAAATAAATAGATAAGATAATATGCTGTAATAAAATGAGTAGCCAGTTCAGGAGGAGAACTGAGTTCTGTTCTGCAATCCTTCTTGTCCTGTCCCTATATCTCAGTTTGTTGTACTGTCCAAGGTAATTGAGGGAAGAGGTACATTTTTCAGATTCTTCTGGAAAAAATGGGAGTGGCATCAGAACTGGCACAATATAGAGACTAGGACAGAGTGCTAGAAATCAGAAATTCCCAAATTCTCACTTCATGCTACCACAAATTTATACTATAGATTGCATTCACACAAGATAGTAGATGGGTCAGGTCACCGGTGATTCAGGAGGCTGTAGAAAACTAGCTATTATCTTAGCAAGTAGTATGAACCATACTGTCACATACTGTCTAATGCTCTTTCTTCTGGTATAGCATCTTCGGTTTATCCAGGTTTAAGATTTAGCCTGTGGTATGAATCCAGCTCCAAATATGGAGGTACTTCTATTTACCTCGGTCATCAACTTCTGCTGTTAGCAAGGGAGGAGAACAATATCTTGCAGAGTTGTTTGCAAGGATAATAATGGGTAGCTAATTCTTGTGCAGTATTTTAAAGTACTATTAAAGGAGAATATTTGTAGCTCAGGGATGACATGAGGTGCCCTCTGAGCTTGTTTGTTTTCTTGCAGATGTTTCATTACCCAAACTAGGTAACAGTGCTAGTCCTGATGATGTTACCTAGTTTGGTTAATGAAATGTCTGCAAGAAAACAAGCAAGCTCATATTTAAAAGTCTCACAAATACTGTATTAACATTAACTATGACTAAAGCTTTGGAGAGCTGTTGTTAAGCAGGCAGCAATGAGTTTAATTTGAAATGGGCAGAGGCGGGACAACATTCCCAGGTGGAACAATGGCCAGTATTGATAGTTTCAGAAAAGAATAAGCATGAAGGGAGGGAGGTCTGCTTTTCTCTGTGACTAGTTAGGCCATGGGTGTCAAACTCACGGCATCGCGTTGCCGTCACGTGACGTTTCGTAATGTTTTTCACATTCGTGGAGCTGGAGTGGGCGTGACACATCCGTCCCACAGGCCTCCAGTTTGACACCCCTGAGTTAGGCCATAATTGCTCAGACAGAAATAAGAATGCTGTTGCTTCAGTTGGACGTCTGTTATCCTTGCCACTAGGAAGGGGAGCCAGAGATCAGAATCAGAATTCAACACCACCCATAGACTGACCTCACAATCTATGTAGGTGTTCCAACACTGAGAGAGAGGAAAAAAAGTCAGGGATGTTTTTTTACTCATATGTCAGTCACTGATGAATAATCCAGTCCCTAATGGCTTGAAGACTTGACTTTAAGTCTTCGTTGGTTCAGCCTTGTAGTGGAATAAATATGACAACCCAGAAGGCTTGGACCCATCTCTAATTTGAGCAAGATCCAACGGTTCTTTGCTTCTTCAGCAGGTTTAGGGGAGAACTCTTCACCCTGTGAGGGGAAGAGACTGGTTTCCTATCAATAAGATGCTGTGTGGGGTCATCACAGGAAGAGGGAGGAAAAGGGGAGACCCTTGGAGAGCTGTATTGCAGCTGGTAATAACTAGCACCAAGTTCTGCCTAAGGCCTCGGAGCCCAACAGTAGGCTTGTTAAGTACGTTAACGAAGGAAGGACATCGGCAAAGCCCCTGGCTATTTGCTGAAGTGTCATATGTCTGTTGGCTGGATCTTGGAGCTGTGCAAATTCTCTTCTCCCTCCCGTCTGGCCTCCATCTCCCAGCTGCAGGGTTTGCTTCACAGAACTGCAAATGTCCTAGATATTAAAAATTGGAAAAGAGATCCGGAAGGCGACAGAGGCTATCGGATGGAATTATTTCAGTAGTGTTTCTCCGCTGACACCATCCAGTTGCGGGCCGTGCCTGCTTGCTCAAGGGAATGGCTACACAATCCGAGCACCAAGGGCTCCCTCAGTAACCTCCCTATTTTCAATAAATATGATTAAGCTGTTTTAAGGGCAATGAAGCAGGGGAGGGCTTTCAGGAAGTAAATGGATGCAGTTGAAGAACAATGGGGGTTTGATTCTGCAGATGCCCAGCCTCTACTGGGGCGACACCCACTGGCTCTTACCCCAACCTGAAGCATATTCCTGAATGGTTCCAAATGGCAGTATAAGCTTTGTACTCGGTGTTCTGTCGCGGGAAAGATCTGACTCGAGACCAGTGTGAATTCAGCTCTTTATTTGCTCTCAGTAACTTCAACAAAACCGGAGCCACGGCAGCCTCTTTTATTAGCGGCTGCTCGCGGCTCGCGACAGCTTCTTAAACTTCCCGCCGTCAGGCGGACCAATTATAAACAGTATTCAAGTATTCAGTATAGACCAATCAATAGGTGGCATTGGCGGACCAATCAGAACGCAGTATTACGAGTATGAAAATATATACAACACTTGGGATTACCAAGGCCACCACAAGAAGCAACACAATGTTGAATGTTGAACTTGGGATGGGTTTAGTATAAGCCACTGCGAATTTTTCAAAGGAAAAGCAACGTGTATTTCTAGGTAGAAAATTAAATTTCCCCATTGGCATGACTAAAAGATACACCATGCATATCCCTGAAACAAATTTTCCTCAGGATACTCTACCTGTACTATACAACTTCCTTCTGGAGATTCTCAGGGTCCCCAATGCACCTTCGCTGTAGGGAATAATTAGAATATCAGCATTCTTTATCTTAGAAAGAAGGTAGCCGAATGTGAATGTGTTTGGGGTGAATAAAATCATACATGGCACGGAGAAAGCAGACAGGGAAGTTCTCTTTTTCTCTCAAAAGCTATTTGGAAGATTCAGAATAGTAAGAAGAAAGCACTTCTTCACACATCGCATAATTAACTGGTGGAATTCATTACCACAGGATGCAATGGGAGTCACTAACCTGAATGGCTCAGAAAAAAGAATTGAATGTAAATTCACGGAGGACTGATCTGTCAGAGACTTTTGCTCTTTAAAATTCAGTGTTACTGTCGAGTTGAAAGTACACTTGCAGGGGAAGAGTGGCAGGAAAGCATCTGTCTCATAGCTCATGCTTGGAACCACCTTAGGAGCATAGAATTGTACAACCTGGAGGAGAACTTAGAGATAGTCCAATCCAGAGTTCTCAAACTAAAATGGCAGAATGTGGGCCATTTCATGCAATCTCAACACTTCATTGGCATGGAAGGACAGTGCAGCAGGACATGGCACAGAATACCATGTTGATATGCAAATGGACCCAGGCAGAGGTGGTATTCAGCAGGTTCTGACCAGTTCTGGAGAACCGGTAGCGGAAATTTTGAGTAGTTCAGAGAACTGGCAAATCCCACCTCTGACTGGAGATTTTACAGTATCCTTCCCCTGCCACGCCCACCAAGCCACGCCCACAGAACCGGTAGTGAAAAAAAATTGAATCCCACCCCTGGACCCAGGGAAAGCCGTCCAAGAAGACTTTTTAGTCTGTCAGCAATAGAGGAGCATGGTTGGCCAGTCTAGGCACTTGGACTCTGAAGTCTCTCACACCAAGCAGGGTCCCCTTCTGGATTTCCTCTTTCTCATGCTCTCTGGGGAGTGGCAAGACCATGGGTAGGGGAGTGTTGGCCAGGGAAGCTGGGCTGAGAAGCTGGGGTTTCCTGGAGAGGAAAAGAGAAGGTGACAAAAACATATTAATTCTGAAATAAACCCAAATATCGCTGTGGTTCATGTTCTCTATACGTGCACTGACCAATGCAGAAGAACTTTTGATCTTGACACTAATACTTCTGCCCCTACAACGCTTGCTTTTCTTATAGCTGCTTTTCACTTTATCCTATGCTCAGAGGTGGTACATTCAGCAGGTTCTGACCAGTTCTGGAGAACCGGTAGCGGAAATTTTGAGCAGTTTGGAGAACCGGCAAATACCACCTCTGACTGGCTCCATCCCCCATCTATTCTCTGCCTCCTGAGTCCCAGCTGATTGGCTGGGTCTTCTTTTGTTGCCCTGCACAGGAGAACGGAGCTGGAAAGCAGGTTAGTGGAGTGAGGAGGGAATGGGATTTTGCAGTCACCTTTCCCTGCCACGCCCACCAAGCCACACCATGCCCACCAAGCCATGCCCACAGAACCGGTAGCAAAAAAGTTTAAATCTGCTTATGATCCTCTGAGACACTCAGATCCAATCTGCGTGTTTTGCTCCCCAATATAGTCCCCATTCCACACTCAGTCCTTTGATTTTCCCCCACACCCAAATGTAAGACTTTGTTTGGTTCCCCATTGACACTGAGAGAAATACATTACTGGACTATGATGGACTTTCATCTGTGTTCTCTCCCTTTTCTGCACTAGCTTATTACGTTTTTATGGAAATGCCTACATATTTTAATAAATCTTTCCCTTAAAAAACATTTCTGCACACATCCTTTTATAACAGAATAACAAAGTGGGAAGTCCAACCTCCTGCTTAGGCAGGCAACCCTATACCATTTCAGACAAATGGTTGTCCAATCTCTTCTTAAAAACTTCCAGTGTTGGAGCATCCACAATTTCTGGAGGCAAGTTGTTCCACTGAATAATTGTTCTAACTGTCAGGAAATTTCTCCTTAGTACTAAGTTGCTTCTCTCTTTATTTATTTATTTATTTATTTATTTATTTGAACCCTTTGCTTCTTGTCCTGCCATTCATTATAAAAACATCTACTTTGTCATACATTCCTAATGTAACCTATTTTTATGTGCCTATTTCCTTAAGACCGGGAAAGCGTGAGAGACCATTTTCTTTAATTTACGCTAACAGAAAATTGCAGAAATATTAGTGCGATGTATCTAGACGTCGGAGAAACCAGCCTTATCACATCTGAGTCTGATGCCTTGTTTCAGATTCATTGTTACCCAAAGTATAAGAGCATTCTTTATTTCAAGTCTCTCAGCTGTACCTTTCTGAAAATTTGATCTGGCTGTCTTTACTTGAAAGAAAAAGGGTTAAGGAGTAGTTGCTAGTAACAACTCAACTGCCTGAGAGATCAGATGAATTTACATGCATTATCCATCGTGGTGGAGGCTTTGCTAACAGGGACTGCTGGTCCCATCTAGCCGCAGCCGGCTGCACCATTTATTTATTTATTTATTTATTTGATTTGCCAATTGTTTACAAGATAATAAGTATAAATGTATACATAGTTGTGAATACATGAAATGGGTACATATAAGAAAAATAAAAGAATAAGAGAAACAATAGGACAGGGACGGTAGGCACGTTGGTGCGCTTATGCACGCCCCTACAGGCCTCTTAGGAAAGGGGTGAGGTCAATAGTAGACAGTCTAAGGTTAAAGTTTTTGGGGTTTGGGGAAGAAACTACAGAGTCGGGTAGAGTATTCCAGACATTGACCACTCTATTGCTGAAGTCGTATTTCCTGCAATCAAGTTTGGTGCGGTTTACTTTGAGTTTGTATCTATTGTGTGCTCTTGTGTTGTTATGGTTGAAGCTGAAGTATTCATTGACAGGTAGGACATTGCAATGTATGATTTTATATACCATGCTTAAGTCAGACCGAAGACGGCGTAATTCAAGGTTTTCAAGTTCTAGAATTTCAAGTCTGGTGGCATAAGGTATTCTACAACGAGTAGAGGAGTGGAGAACTCTTCTTGTGAAATATTTCTGGACTTTCTCAATTGTGCTAATATCAGATACGTAGTGTGGGTTCCAGACTGATGAACTGTATTCGAGTATTGGTCTAGCAAATGTTTTGTATGCTCTGGTTAGTAGTGTGATATTACCAGAGAAAAAGCTACGTAGGATTAGGTTAACAACTCTTAATGCCTTTTGGCTATGTAGTTGCAGTGGGCTCTAGCACTTAGATCATTAGAGGTGAGTATTCCAGGTCCTTTACAGAGCTTGAGTCATCAACAAGATCTTGACTATTCAGCTTGTATTTTATTTTCTGATTTTTTTTGCCAATATGTAAGACAGAGCATTTATTTGTTGAGATTTGAAGTTGCCATTTGTTTGACCACTCTGATACATAGTCAAGATCTTTTGTAGGGTAGCAGTATTGTCTGTGGTATTGAACAGCTTTACATCATCAGCAAAGAGAACGCAATTTCTCTTAATATGATCACAGAGGTCGTTTATGTAGAGTATGAAGAGAGCTGGTCCTAGAACACTGCCTTGGGGAACACCACTATTGACAGGTACTGGATTTGATAGTACGCTCCCGATTTTGACCATTTGTTGTCTGTTTGACAGGAATGCTTCTATCCAGTTATTTAGTTGTCCAGAGATACCATAGGATTTTATTTTTAGGAGTAGTTTGTCGTGTACCACTGAATCAAAGGCTTTACAGAAGTCTATGTAGATTGCGTCTATTGCTTTGCCCTGGTCGAGTTGTGTCGTCCATATGTTTTTGCAGTGTAAGAGTTGCAGATTACAGGATAGTTTTTTTCTGAAACCAAATTGTTTATTGGAGAGTAGGTTATTTGTCTCTAAGTGAAGGATGATGGATTGGTTAATAATTGATTCCATGACTTTACAGATGACGCAGCATAAGGAGATTGGCCTGTAATTTTCAACTAGGCTTGGGTCTCCTTTTTGAAGATGGGGATGACTGTGGCTTGTGACCATAGGTTAGGCAAGGAGCTGGTTCTGAAAGATTTTTCAAAGATTATGCTTAGAGGTTTGGCTATGGCAGAGGATAGCTTTCTTAAGAAGTAGGCACATATTCCATCCGGTCCAATAGATAGAGATGGTTTTAGGTTGCGTAGTGCTTTTTCAACATTGTCTTCTGTGAAATCGATATGTATTAGATCATTGTTGTTATCTGTGTGGCTAGGAAATACTGGGCATGATCCATTGCTGTTTACAAATACTGAGCCGAAGAATGTGTTAAAGATGTTGGCTTTAATGGTGTCGTCGTGCAGTCTTTACCATCAGGTCCTATCAAGGAGGGATGGACCTTGAGTCTTTTAGTTTGTTGTTTACAAAATTGTAAAAGCACGGGTGGAATTGGTGCTTAGAAGGTTTTCCTCTTGTTTAATGTGATAATTGGTGCATTCGGTCTTTATCTGGTGGCATAAATTTTTGTATCGGTTTTTGAAATTGGCAACGTGACCAGATTTGTTTTTCGCCAAGTGATCTCTTTTTGGATTGGTTTCCTTATTGATATGGGTAATCTGCTTTTTTTTTTGTTTTGGGAGTTGTTGTTGGTACATATAGTTTGATGACTCTTTTGAATTCAAGTAAAAATATGTTGTAATGGTTTTCAACAGTATTGCATCCAATGAATAGAGATTGCCAATCAAGGGATGAGAGATCGTTGTGTATAAGATCATAGTTGCCTTTTTGAAGTTACAATTGGGAATTAATAATTGTGGTGTTTTTTTTATGTTGAGCAATAAGAATAAGTCACAATAAGTTTTAGTATGTAGTTAGAAGTAGTTGTAGTAGTTGTTCCAGTCCAGATTGTAATAGCATGTAGAAGTTGTGTGTATGACATGACACTTAGGGTCCGTCAATATAGGGATTGAAATCAAGAAAGAGGTATGGGCAGGAGACCCCATGTTATAATGTATATGGCTTGTTTACTGCATATCAGGTGCTCTGTAACATAGTAAGAATGACTTGTGATACAAGGATGACGATTGCCCTCAGGAAGCAAGCTCTTTCCTTCCATTTCTTGATGTAAGGATTTGTTAAGGAGGTTTGATAATAATAATAATAATAATAATAATAATAATAATAATAATAATAATAATAATAATAATAATAATAATAATAATAAGTAGTAGTAGTAGTAGTAGTAGTAGTAGTAGTAGTAGTAGTAGTAGTTATGGGGACCCCAAAATCTGCTTCCAAATGACTTTTAAGACCCCCACGCCCTTTCTTTCCTTCTTGACTGGTTTTTAAGACCCAGGAAGAAAGACCTACAGGGGAAATAAATAATGGTGGCGAGGAAATGCTGCATTCTAAAGCCAAGATATTGCACAGCCAAGAGAAATAAAAGAGATGGAGGCTGTGAATATGTTGTGCCTATTCTTGTCAACAGCTCTCCTGGTAGTTAAAAAATTCCTCTCCATGTACAGAAAGCATAAGCTGAACAACCAATTTGGGACCCCCTCTTTTTTTTTGGGGGGGGACAGATTTCCTTCAAGTCATCATTGACTTCTGCAACTGCTTGAACCAGGCCCTGCAGGTTTCTTGGTCAGGTTTTTCCAGATATCTGGCTTGGTTCCTGGCTCCTTCCTAGAGCGAACGGAGGGAGTGGCTGGCCCAAGGCTTCATGACTCAGGTGGGAAACCAGTCCCCTGGTTTCTAGCCTGGTGACTTAATCACTACACCAGCCTGGCTCTTTTAGAAACCCACAATGACATTGAAAAATCTTGAGTCTAGTGGGGAAGAAGGGATCCCAAAAAATCCAATCGATTCCTTGGATTTTCACTTTTATCAGAGCCGATTTGGAAATAAGGTGGAACGTGCTCTTTTCTGGGGCTCAAAGTCCAGAGGTGGGTATTCAGGAGGTTCTGACCAGTTCTGGAGAACCGGTAGCGGAAATTTTGAGTTGTTCGGAAAACTGGCAAATGCCACCTCTGACTGGAGACTTTACAGTATCCTTCCCCTGCCACGCCTACCAAACCACGCCCACAGAACCGGTAGTAAATCCCACCACTGGATGAAAGGATTCCTGTTAGCAACTGCAAAATTTAAATAATGCATTTTCCCTTTAAATTCTCTAAACCACTACCATACACACACACAAGCCACCCAAATTTTTGGCATTGCCTCTGTGTGTGTGTGTGTGTGTGTGTGTGTGTCTGAGAACCACAGAAGGAAGATTGACTAGCTCCCTATGACTTCCAGGCCAACTCTCATTCATTCCTGTTGTAGGCAGAGATTGACACCTGATAACAGGTGTCACAAAGTATACAGTGACGAGTGCCTGGACTTAATGTAGCAGCATCCAAAGGTTCGGTTTCCCATGCTCCCAGAAAACCAAGAATATCTTCATAATTCCTGCTGTAAAAAGTCAAAACAACAGATTCTTGCTAGAGGCCACAAACCAGCTTTTGTTGGAACTGAGATTTGTATTCCTGGTCTCTGGATGCAGCTAGCTGTCAACTAAGCAGGATATTGCACTGCTTCCCCCCCCCCCCCACTGCCCTTCCTAAGGTCCTCTGTGGTGTAGGAGGATTCGTTGGACCACAGTGAAGCCCTCTGGGAATCGCAAGCCTTTGAGGGGATGTCTTGTCCGAGAATCTTCCGGTCTTTATTCTTTGTGTCTCGCCCCCCAAAAATGATGAGACTTCAGGCAATCGAAGTGCCAGATCTATCTTCAGGCCTGCCTTTGGTTTCATTTGAAAGCGAGCTTGAATAACATAAAAGCCAGGAGGATCAACCTTCAGCAGCTGGGTGCTGAATGCTGAATCCTTTTCATCTTATACAGATCCTAGAATAATCAGAAGCTCCGACATACGGAGATTGCATTTCAAGCCCTCCCTGTTTTCGATGAGGCGGGGACCACCACCCCCTACAATACAAATGTAATTGTTTCTTGTCCAGAGGGGAACGGTGTGAAAATAAGAATCTGAGGTGACCGTGTGTGTGTGTGTGTGTGTGTGTGTGTGTGTGTGTGTGTGCTTTATTTGGATTGTTATTTTTCCTCGCCTTTTTCAATGCATTAAGGGTATAGCATATTCGTCACCTCAATAATCTCCCTATTATTACAAAAACCGTGGTGTCGGGTCCAATTACGTCAAAAAAAAAAAAAGCTCCCCCCCCCCTCATTTCAGGTTTTGTTTTGTTTTGATTTTTTTTCTCTTTTTGAATGGAGGGTGAAGGAAAAGCTGAAAAATAAATATTATGTGAAATAAATCCAAATCTTCTTCCAACCCAAGGCCTCCCCCAACCCCGACACTCAACACACACATCTTGGTATGTGTGTGCTTTCCAGGCCCCAGAGCACATGTGGGGAATTGAAAAAGCATCTTTGCATAGCACAGATGGCAGGGGTGAGTGTTAACCTCTCTATTTCCCCCCCCTCCCCGTTTTCTTCTTCTTTTGTAATTCACATCTGCCTGACAAATGCAGTAGCTGGGAATCTATACCTAAGGTGGCAAAACTGCATCAGAAAGGGAAGCGTGTTTGCTCATCAAATTGATTGTTAAATGTAATTCCACTTTCTATCCCTCACTCTGTGTGTGTGTGTGTGTGTGTGTGTGTGTGTGTGTGAGAGAGAGAGAGAGAGAGAGAGAGAGAGAGAGAGAGGGAGAGGGAGACAGAAGGAAAATACCAATGTGGTGGAGTGGTTAATGAGAACTAAAAGTGGAAAGTCTTAAGGTATTATCTATCTATCTATCTATCTATCTATCTATCTATCTATCTATCTATCTATCTATCTATCTATCTATCTATCTAATGTTTTTATTACTTTTATAAATAACTCAAGGTAGAAAACAAACCTAATAATTCCTCCTATTTTCTCCACAGTAACAGCCCTGTGAGGTGGGCTGGACTGAGAGAGAATGATTTGACTAAATTCACTCAGTCAGCTTTCATGTCTAATGCAGGACTAGAATTCTGACTCCTGGTTTCTAGCCTGGTTCCTTAACCATGATTAGACCAGGGGTGGGATTCTACCAGTTCGCACCTATTTGCTAGAACCAGTTGTTAACATTCTAAGCAGTTCGGAGAACCGGTTGTTAGAAGAAATTACTGGTCTAATCCTGAAAGGAAGGCAGGAAGGAAACATTCTGGTGTTGCTTACAGAAACTGCCTCTCTGTTAACCCTTATTACATTCTTGGCAGGACTAGACTTCCTGTCTCAGGAACGTCTCTTGAGTTTTTTCCCCTCCTTTGCTGGTACTTTGCTTGTGTGGAGTGACCATTCAAAGTTACAATGGCACTGAAAAAAGTGCCTTTGTAATGGCACTGACTTATGACCATTTTTCACACTTATGACTGTTGCAGCATCCCCACAGTCATGAGAGGCTAGGTGAGGAGATGTGTGCCTTGATGTGAGTGATATTGAGTTGGCCACACCCAGCCAATAACATGACCACCAAGCCATGTCCACCCAGTCACATGACCACCAAGCCACGCCCACCACCTAAGCCATGCCCACCACCTAAGCCACGCCCACAGAACCAGTTGTTAAAAAAATTTGAATCCCACCCCTGGATTAGACCAAACTGGGTCTAGTCTTCTCTCGGGCACAGCTCAGTGATTTTGGATTTAGCCACTCTCTCTGTCAGATTAGAAAGCTGAAAAACACCCAACGACCCACCGACACAAGATCAGTGTGAATCAATTATAATCCATAACTTTCAGTAAAGAGGCCCACGCCCAGCAGATGTTGGATTCATATTGATCAACATCACCATCACAACACTTTATTGTGATTGAAACAAAATTACCGGAGTTTCTAAAGCTGCAGATATAGAATACATCCTTAGGGGACCAAGCTAGAGATGTCACATCATCATGTTTTTTTCCGCCACCCCACTCCTCAAGTTGCTTGCCAGCATCAGTCAAGTGGCAGGTCAACTTGTCACAGAAAAAGGAAGCTGGTGTTTTTAACGGAAAATGTGAGGGCATCATGAGGTTAGAAAATGATGTCTGGTTATGCAGAAAAACTTTGACTGGAACATGGGATGTAGGCACATGATGATCTGCTTCAGGCAGCAAAAGACTTGAGCTAGCACTAGGGAAAGGCAAAGCACAAGTTCATTGGCAAAGCATATTTTTGCCTTTGGCTTGGTCAACCATTTCATTTCCTGGGATGGATTTAGTCTGATTTCAAACCCTGGAGAGCTTCTCTTAACCAGCAGCTATGTTCAGTGTCAATTGAACCCCAGCTTATAAATAAACCCAATAGTCTCAATTCATACAACATACTGGACCTCCAATTAGCTGTGTTTACTCAGTGTTACTCAACATACTCTACTCAATGTTGTGAACAATCTTGCACTCTTGGTTAGGGGATGGATGGTCAAGGTGACATGTCATAAGTTAGCATCTTTTTTCCTTCCTTTCCTTTAAACTCCATATTGGATCAGTTGCTTCAAACTTCTCTTAAGTGTGTTTAAAAAGGGGACAGAGAAAGGCAACTTCTGCCCTCTATCCAGGGGTGGAATTCAAAGTTCTTAACAACCTGTTCTGTGGGTGTGGCCTAATTTGTGGGTGTGGCTTGGTGGTCATGTGGCTGGCTGGGTGTGGCTTGTATGTAAATATTATAAATATTTATGTAAATATTGATTTTTTTTATAAAAAAAGAGCAACTTTTACCTAAAATCAGGCAAAGCAGGCAGGCAGATTGAGTTGCTCACAGAATCACAGATTCACTCAGAGATCTATCCTTCTGCCATCTGCTACCTGAATCTGCACTGAAAAATAAAAGCTTCAGTCTTAAGGAAGGTTCAGATCTGCTTTTAACAATTTCCTGCTTTCTAGCTAATCTAAATCTCCTGGCACAGCAGAACAGCTGATGGTTGGAGGTGAAAAAAAGGAAAAATAGTGACTTACCAAATGCAGGCAAGTTTGATGGCCCACATGCCAGGTAAGGGGTGAGTTGGCAGGGTGGGGCAGGGCCAGCCAATGGCGTGGTTTGCTGGTTCTCCAAACTGCACAGAATTGTAACAACCAGTTCTATAGAACTGGTCCGACCAGGTAGAATCCCACCCCTGCCTCTATCTTTCTCTTTCTTCTTGGCAAGAAAAAAAATGACCAAATTGACCAGGCTGTATCAGGTTGTCATACAATTCCAACACATATCACACAACAAATGGGTAGATGGAGTTGGAGAAGATTGGTCAGCT
Organism: Notechis scutatus; assembly: GCF_049901735.1. NCBI lineage: Eukaryota > Metazoa > Chordata > Lepidosauria > Squamata > Elapidae > Notechis > Notechis scutatus. Next base: position 143,791,891 of record NC_142010.1, read on the forward strand.
AAAGGCAAACTGAATGATTCTTGCTTGTGCCCAATCCTACTGAACAAATCCAAAGTACATACAACAGTCACAGTTCCTTCTGCTTCCTTTCTCTCTTGGGTCAGGGAATGCTCCTTTCCCCTATGTTGCTGGATCCTCCCCATGCTGTCTATTGTAATTGGCTTGCTTTCCTCCACAACAAGATGGGTAAACAGGAGCCAAAACATGTGAGCAGGTAGTTGTTAATTAGTTAAATATTTGGAGATGGGCTGAGGAGGCAACTGGGACTCTTATGACAGTCATTGCCAGGATTGTGAGCCCCCTGGAGGGATGGGTGGAGCTTTCTGCTGTTTGCTTATTTCTCATTTTGCCAATGGCTTCGGGGATCTCCTGTTAATTAAAATTAAACAGAGCTGGTTGATACCTTTCCCCTGCTCTGCAATTTGTTGTTGTCATTAAGGATCCTGGGATCCTTACGCCTCTGTGCCCAAAACGGAAGCTAAGAAGGAAGGTTCAACGTTCCCCATCTAATTGCTTCCTTTCCCATCCTGGGAAAAGCCTTGAGTATAGGTGGTCCTTTGACTTACGACCACAATTGCGCCCAACATTTCTGTGGCTATGCGAGACCTTTATTAAGCGAGCTTTGCCCCGTTTTATAACCTTTCTTGCCAACGTTGTTAAGTGAATCCTTGTGGTTGCTAAGTTAGTAACATGGTTGTTGAGTGAATCTGGCTTCCCCATTGACTTTGCTGGTCAGAAGGCCACCAAAGGGGAGCCCAGATACTGCAACTGTCCATAAATAAGAATCAGTTGCCAAGCACCTGGACTTTGATGACATGACCGTGGAGATGCTGCAATGGTTGTAAGTTTTTTCAGTGCTGTTGTAACTTCAGCACAGTTGTGGACTACTTGTAATTAAGTGTCCCTTTCTCTGTTCCCAACTGTCTCAAGGAGTAAAGAAGTTAACAAGTTGGAACATATACCAATATTAGCGGTGGGAAGGCCGGGGTCTTGATGAGGAGTTTTCTATAATGGAGGGCTTTAGATTCCACAATGCTTAGCTGGTTACCACCATCTGGAGGAGGGAGCTCAGAAATTTCTCGGAAAAGCTATGGTAGGTTCAGAGGTTATTTCCAACTCTACAGCAAAAGATTTGGCCAATACTTAAGTGGAAGGAATTTCAGGCTTATCCTGTAGACTTCTTGTAGAAAGGCAGAATATAAATTTAGTCAGCCAATGAATACATGGAGGCAGGCTTCTGTCCATATTGATGCATCCATCTGAGTGACCTATAATCAGGCTATTAGAACAGCAATGGTACTTTACTAAAAAAAATTTACTACCGGTTCTGTGGGCATGGCTTGGTGGGTATGGCTTGGTGGACATGGCCGGGGAAGGTTATTGCAAAATCCCCATTCCCTCCCCACCCCACTAACCTGCTTTCCAGCTCTGTTCTCCTGTGCAGGGCAACAAAAGAAGACCCGGCCGATCAGCTGGGACTCGGGAGGCAGCGAATAGATGGGGGCGGGGCCAGTCAGAGGTGGTATTTGCCGGTTCTCTGAACTACTCAAAATTTCTGCTACCGGTTCTCCAGAACGGATCAGAACCCACTCAATATCAGCTCTACTACCTTCTATTCTCCACAAAGATGTACAACAGAACTTCTGGGGCTCTTAAACATCTATCCCACATTGCAAAAAAGCAGAGGCTTTAATACCCAGCTGTCTACCAAGGAGATCAGGAAGACAAAGAGCTGGTGTGATATCCGCAGCCTTCATTAGCTTGATTTTTTTTTTCATGTTTTCCAAAATATTTTAATTCTTGTTTTTAGGGTTGGCTTAGCAATGCTTACTTCCTGGAATGGTTTTTGTGCTCCAGGATTGCTGTCTTGCGATGAGCTGCCGTGCAAGGGTGCACTTTATCTCCCATCTCAAATGTTTGGTCCTGTGGTGTCTCTGTCACATTTCAACTACCTCAGAGTAGTTTGCTCAGTGGCAAGTTGCTTCCTACACAAAGGCAAAAGACCGAGTCTTCGTTGTACAATTAGGTGTAGCAGCCAGTCACAAACATGCCTTATTTGGCATACACTCCTATATTGCTAAGAATATGTGGGTTTAAAACAGATACTTTTATATATATATATGAGAAGAAAACACGTGCAAGCTTAAGAATAGGCCAGTGCTTCAATTTCTTGAAAGGTCACCAATATTGCACAATATCCAATTGAAGGCCTGCTCACTGCTGCTAGACTTACTCAAGATTAATATTTGTTGAACTGTGGCCTGTGGGTGAGATTAATCTGGGTTAACCAAATATCATTTTTTGTGCCCGAAATGCACCTCCCAAAGGGACAATTTTTTACTTAATACCCAGTGTTTTCCTATCAGTTTCATAACATATTGGCACAAACATCTTTAAAGTTCAGAAATCTAAAACGTGTTTCATTATGGTGGATGAGAGGTAGGGTATATGGTGGATTAAAAAAAAGGGGAGATGTCATAAGATAAACTTGCAGGGCAGCAGCAAGAAAACAAAAACAAAGAGCACAATAGTGCCCCAAGGGTGGATCATCCCCCCCCCAAAAGTGCTAAGGACCCCAACTCGATTGGTATTTTGGTGCCTATTAAAAAACCTAATGCTTTCAGCGGGCAGGTACCAATTGTTGCGGCCATTGGGAAAAAAGCATGCAAGATCACTGTATTTTTTTTCCTGCTGTAGATTTTCCCCCCCTCAACACTATTGTTGTTTTTTAATGGTTGACTTGAGTATATTGCCAGCACTCAGACTCTTTTTTAATGAAGGGAGAGGGAGAGGGAGAAGAGAAAGAAAAGAAGGAAAGGAAAGGAAAGGAAAGGAAAGGAAAGGAAAGGAAAGGAAAGGAAAGGAAAGGAAAGGAAAGGAAAGGAAAGGAAAGGAAAGAAAGAAAGAAAGAAAGAAAGAAAGAAAGAAAGAAAGAAAGAAAGAAAGAAAGAAAGAAAGAAAGAAAGAAAGAAAGAAAGAAAGAAAGAAGCCAAATAAGCTCAAAGCCTCAACTGAGTTTTTAAATTCAGTTCCTGAAATTTAGTCTTTGCAGCAACAGGGATAATAGTAGAGAGCCAAGAAAAATTACCACAGCTATCCCATTCTGGAGCTCTTAACTTGAGCCAGCAGCACTGGCTCAAGCTATTTTATTTATTTATTTGATTTGCCAATTGTTTACAAGATAATAAGTATAAGTGTATACATAGTTGTGAATACATGAAATGGGTACATATAAGAAAAATAAAAGAAGAATAAGAGAAACAATAGGACAGGGACGGTAGGCACATTGGTGCGCTTATGCACGCCCCCTACAGACCTCTTAGGAAAGGGGTGAGGTCAATAGTAGACAGTCTAAGGTTAAAGTATAGCCTTAGACAAAGACAAAATGGCACCCTCCCCACTCCATTCCATATCATGGAACCTAATAAGACTGGCAATCAAGTCATACTTCAGCCCTAGTGTGTTCCAGCAGCATCCTCACCTGCACTTGGAGGCAATATGGTGACTTCAGGGATGGAGGAAGGACCACACAGTTCACACCATTCTGTCATCCAACCAATGGAATGAATGGTGAAGTTTAAGAAGGAAGAGAAAGTTAAGAAGGAAGAGAAAGAAGCTTGAGGTGGCTGCTTCTGTCTCTGATGTGGGGCTGTTCTCGGATACGAAAGGGATCAAAAACAAGAGTAGATTGCTTCGGTTTCAAAGGACGCATGCCAGTTTGATAGTGTTGAATGAGCAATTCTTTCCCCCACGGTGTGAGAAAAGTTAAATGTGAAATAGCAGGAGTGTCAAGATGTGTCACAGCTGATGGGGGAAGAGATATGGAGCTTGAGTATCACTGACCTCCAGGAAGGCCTGTGGAGCTGCGGGAATCTCAAGAATGGATTCAGAATGAATTGGATGAAAGCTAAGGGACGTTGGATAACGCCGTGATAAGTGTCAGTTTTTCATGCAATTAGTTTCCTGTGCCATGTGCCTGGTCTGTAGGATTGCCGATTTGTACAAAGTCATTATCTCAGAGTTAACAAAGGAAACGCTGATAGGTAGAGCTCATCTCCCTTGCCTCTGTCATCTCAGCCCTTGCCATGTGAACCAAATCCATCCTAATTATGGCTGATTTGCGTTGGGAGATGAACATTAATCTATCCTAAATTCTAGTCATTTAGTGAGTCTGCTTGGGCTTGTCAGAAGCACTGTGATTTGGCCAAGGTGTTGCATGTGTGAGTTACTAGAGGTGTGTGTGTGTGTATGTGTGTGTGTGTGTGTTCTCATTGCTAAGCCAGCGCTAGGCACCCTTATCCAAAGTATGCAACAGCTATCATCAAAGACAAGTCGCTGTTAATTTCCCCAGTGAGCTGTTCCTCAAAGAGTAGCCAAGATATGCTCTGCACAGATGCAGAGGAGCAAATATTCTTGCCTCAGAGAGAAAAGTCTGGTTCTTTTGCAAAGGGAAAGTTTGGAAGTATAGATTCTAGAAGCGAGAAGGACAGTTGGAATCCTTGTGTATACACCGGAACTATATATATTTCATTAGGATCCCTGGATTTAGGCCCTGCTGATGGTTGGGAGATCTTACAGAACTTGCTGAGCTGTATCACTACCTAATTAATGAATGCCAACTTCAGGGCTGCCATATTCCAGATTACAGTCTCCACTCCTATGTTGGTTCACCTACTTCTTGTTGTGTTCCCTGTGGCATAAATACTCTGTACATACATAAAACATATGTGTTGTTACGTAACTTCACCCCAGTTTCAGAATTCATTTTCCTCAGATAAATGTCTCCTAAAAATTGATTGTGATGACCCCGAGCGTGACACAAAAGCAACGAAGTCACAAAAGTAGGTAAAGTCCCTTTAATACCTCCAACTTGGCCCCCAATGTCCAGTTATCATCGGCTGGAGAAAAAACTCTCCCAAGAACTGTCCAAATGCAAAGTACATATAAATTATAAATAAAAACCAACACAAACCACGCTGCAGTAATTAATGAGACAGGGCAGAATAAGGAATTGCAGACTTCAAAAGGTAACGAAACACACACAGTTGGGAGGATGCCAGAACCCAGATAAGACTTGACAAACAAAAATAATTCACACTTTGCTTCCAGCAAGGTGCTGTGCACAAATGCCCTTTTTAAATCCTGTTTTCCCAGCTGCAGCTAATGAAGGGAATCAGGGCCTTTTTCTCCCCTGTAACCCACATAACTCATATTGCTCCCTTCTCTGTTCCTCCTTGGGTGCCCTAGGATGAAGAAGGGATGGCCCTGAGTCTTCCTCTGAATGCCATGCCGGACTGTGCCCTTCCCCAGTTTCTTCCACAGCCACCGGAGCCACACTCCCACTCCCTGTCAGCTGCTCGACCTCCCCCTCGGAATCAGATTCCAACAGGGGCATGACATTGATGGTACTCTTTTGGTGCCTTGATTTCTATGTTAAATGTACGCCATGTACACCCCACCTTTCATCCAGGAGCTGGGCATATGATGGAATTCTACACCATTAGTACCACCAATATATCTCTATCTCTCTATTTCAGGATGTCTTCTTCATGCTGACTGGGGAATTCTAAGAGTTGAAGTCCATATAGCTTAAAGTTGCCAAGGTTGAAAAACATCGCTTCAGTGGCACAGTGGTTAGAGTGCAGTACTGCAGGCTTCTTCTTCTGCCTGCCGGCTGCCTGCAATTTGGCAGTTAAAATCTCACCAGGCTCAAGGTTGATTCAGTCCTCCATCCTTCCAAAGTCAGTAAAATGAGGACCCAGATTGTTGGGGGCAATATGCTGACTCTGTAAACCTCTTAGAGAGGGCTGTAAAGCACTGTAAAGTGGTATACAAGTCTAAGTGCTATTGCTATTGTTCTATTTGTTTTCTACAAAAGGCCGTAGTTCTACAGGATAGGGATGGGAGGCCATCCTATGATGATCTACAAGTTGCTGAAAATAAATCCTAGCAGCCAGAGGCAAGGAAGGTAGAGATCAGCAACATATAGATAATGCCAGATGTCCTATCCAATTGGATTTCAATTTTTTCTGGGTATTGGGACAACTATACATACACATACACTCATACAGTATATATACCATTTTCTCCCAGCAATGTGTCAGGGTGGTTCACGATGGAATATGATTGAAATGTTAACATTAAAATTGAAATGACCACTCTTTAAAGTCTAGGATCACTATCTAAACATCCAGTTTTTAATGAATTAAATTCAAGCAAAAACCAAAAAAACAACAAGCCTAGGTTAAAATACAGTACAGTTCCAAGAATATAGCTAAATAGAAGCAAGAAAAAACAGAGGAGATGGTTCTGTTAGTTATCCTTGTAATGCCTTTCCCAGGGCAGAGTATACTGATTTTAATTTGAGGTGAACTTTTCAAATGCTGCCTAAAATGTTCATAATTTGAGGGGTAGTCCCTGGCTCACAGCTCATGCTTGATGAGCAGGTGGCAGCTATGGCTAGGAGGGCCTATGCACAGCTCCATCTTGTATGCCAATTATGACTTCTCCTGATACAGAAGGCTCTTAATCCCTTCTTGCTTAGACTATTGCAATGTGCTAGACATGGGGCTGCCCTTGAAGAGCATTTGGAAGCTTTCATCGGGTTGCCCATATAACACTACTATTACAAAAGCTAAACTAGTTGCTAGTTAATTTCCAGATGAAATTCAAAGTGCTGGTTGTCAGTTTTAAATCCCTTCATGCCTCAGAACCTAATTATCTGCTGTACTCATAATAGTATTTGCCCGGCCAATACTACCTGGTAGGGTAGCCTCCCTCCAAGTCCATTCACTCAGAAAATGCCATCTCCAAGGTCAAGGAAGAGAATCTTGATGATCTCCCTCTGGAATTAGCATTTCTCAGAAATCCAGATGACTGCAATGTTGTTTTTAGGAATGCCAATTAATCTTAGAAGTTCCAGCAGACTTTGGAAGCTGAGATGTCCAATGTTGTTTCCTCCGGCATTGGAGTATTTGTTTAATATATGCAGATGTGTTTTGGTAGTTATTAGTATTGTTCTATTTTGGTGGTTACCTGATCTACAGATATTGGCAATGTATGCCACTCAAAACCATCCATGAGTAGTCCGGTTTGGGTTTCTTCAGCAACAGACCGAAATCCGTGATCGTGCGTGGTTTCGATCTGTGCTTGCCGCTGGAGCACCCCGATCCTTTCAATTCAGGGCTGAAGCCACCCCGTAGATGTGGTGAAGAGGGGAGAGATTGCTAGCCGAGTGGAGGGGAGCCGCATCTCTCCTCCTTGGCTGGTCTAAACTCCCTTTCCTGAGGCGGTTGCAGCGGTGGTCAGAAATGGCCACCTCAAAGAAGAACCCAACTAGATAAGATTGTGCAGGAGGAAAACAAAGAGGAAAGCAGGACAGACTGGGCTAAACAACAGAGAATATCTAAGCAAGGTACCCTGAATCTAAAAGTACATAGAGGAATACTTCTGAAAGAAGATTTCTAAGCGGCGAAGGAGAGAGAAAAGGAGGTTAACCCCCCCACCTTTTAAACCTTTATATTGACAATTACAAATGGTATGGAAAGAAATTTATGTTAATCTATTTTGACACTAATAGGCAACTTTAAGCTGAAATCTGAGTGTCAAAAGGAGAATAAAGATTTTGGGGGGGTCATTTTAAAGCCCTAAAAAGGAGAAGAGTGGAGGCAAAAGGGTGGAACTTGGAATAATGAAAAAATGGAGTGCCACCTGGAAAAATAAAGACGATTAACAGTGAAACTTTGAAAAGACTCCCGAGGATACATTGTAACTGAAATCTTATTAAAAGATACCGTAACCCACAGAAAGGAAGAGTAAAGGAAAGAAACAAGAAGGAACAGTCTGGGATCATTTGGTGATTTTAAAAAAAAGTTTTTGGTATTTTTTCTTTTTCTTTTTCTGTTTTTACTTAAAGTCAATCGGGTGGTTGTTCAAAAGTGTTTAAAATGGCATCACTCCTGGAGTAATTGAAGATGAGTCTTAAAAAACAGAAAGAAGATGCAGAAAGGGGATGAAGATCCTTTGGCTTTGTATTTGAATTTTTTGAAATGGAGATCCTGAACTATAAAAAGCAAAAGGAAAAGCTTCAAGAGCAAGAAGGGTGGGACAAAGAAGAAGCCATTTTCAATGATCAAATAATGCAAAGTGTGATAAAAAGGGAAAGGGGGGGAAAGGAGTTAAAAGTTTGAGATCAAAGGAAACAGCCAAAAAGAAAAATAGTCCGAAAAAGAAGTATAACAGCAAGGAGAAGCAGAAAAGAAAACTACAGAAGGGAAAATTAGAGAGAGAAGGGTATAAAAAAGGGATGAGAAAAAGGGGGGAAAGATAGAAAGGGAAAGAACTTATGAGGGACCAAAACAGGAAATAAAGAAAAAAGGGGAAACCTACTAGGATTAAAGGTATTTCCTCAGCTAGAAAACACAGTGACAATGGTTAAATTAAGTTAAAACTGGGGATTCTGCAAAGGTACAAAAGATAGTGTTGTGACAGTAGAATACAGTAATGAGGTAGAAATGAACACACTTCCTCACTAGTCCAACACATGAAAGCCACAGGTCATAGTATCAACTTCAATGGCACCAAAACCCTAGCCACTATAGAAAACCCCAGCCACAGAATTATCAGAGAAGCCATAGAGATTGAAAAAAGACCTGAAAGCATGAATAGAAGAGATGACTCCACCAGACTGTCAATTATTTGGAAGCCTGCACTCACAAACAAACAAATCTCCACACCATAAGCCAGGCAAACACCTGGGCACAAACAAATCCCCCCTGATACCTCCAGCTCAAACACACCTCAACCAGGCACCCAGATGAAACCTAGCTTCCTAATAAATGATAGCCGTCCATTTACTCGGATCCAAGCTGCACTAAAAGCCTCCAATACAGGAACACAATGTTGCCACCCAATCAAGACAAAAAAAGCCACAAAACAGACAGAAGATATTAGAAACACCAATCAAGCAGAGCACAGCAAACTCCAAGACCAATAAACACAGATCAAGACTCCCAACCAATCAGGATGAAGAAAAAACCATTCTGGCACAGCAGTAGGCTTGCCCCAAATTTAAAACTGAAACAACTGTAAAAGTTTGACTCAGACGAACACAATACAGAAGCCTGATGATGGCAGATGAGATTCTGCCGAAACGTTGCTACAACTTTAAAAGCACAACTATAATGACGTGGGAAAATACCCAAAGAAAGCTGAATACCATACATGTAAGTACCCGCGAAAACTTAAGAAAACATATATATATATATATATATATTCACTCTGAGAAGCACAGAGCTGAAGACAGAAGCCTGAAGATGATGAATGAGACTTCATCGAAACGTTGCCTAGATACTTCCAATCTTACGCGGGAGAAAACCCGAATAACCAAAGATCCAATATATATATGCATATATATATATATATATATATATATATATATATATATATAGTTTTTGTAATGTTTTTACAATTTTTCTTTTTACATTTTCAAGGGGAAGTACCAAGCAGAGTCTGAATGATGAGATTTACATGATATAAAATAGATATTAGAAATTTGAACGTTATAATTTTAGAATGCACAAATTTAATGTTTAATGAGATTTCATATGATAATAACAATAAGACTTAAAGGTGTTGCACTTCGATTGGCAATCATAGGGGGAATTTTGCTTTTTAAGAATGTTGGAAGAGAACATGAAATTGTAAAGAAGACAGATGAAAGTATAAGTATAAGTATAAGGAATAAAAAGATATAGAAATTTAGGTAAAAGAAATACAATTGAATAAGAAGAAAATGAGATAACTATAAAAGAAAATTAAGAGAAGTAAAGGGAGAAATAGTGAGAAGTTGGAAAAAGAGTAATAAGATATGAAGTTGAATACATAAGATGAATATGCATATGAAATTGTGTCTGTATGGAAATGTGATAACCCGGAACCATGCTGTACTCAAATAAGATGTTTTATTTATTTTGTTAAAACTCAATAAAACTTTATTAAAAAAAAATCCATGAGTGGAGCAGCATACTTGGTGTAAATGACTAAAATAACAGATAAACATTGCTAAGCATTTCCAATTTTGTTTCATTTATAATATGAGAGTTGTAATATCCATGGTGGATTAAAATATAAAGGTTTTCAATATTCTTAATAGGCTTTTGGTTTTTTTAGAATTTTGAAGAGGCATACCCGATGGGCTTAATTGGGAGGAAATTCCTGTTTATTAAAATAATGGTACTGAGTTTAAAAAGTATAAATGATAGCAGTTGAAAATAAAACTTACTAATATTTGAAAAAAGTTCTGTAGAAAAGACTAAATAATGCAAGCTAAAAAATAAAAAGAAATGCAATAATACAATAACATTTCTCTAATTTTATATCATATAGAAATGGTAATACCAGAACTATTACCAATACAGTAATATCATTACTGTTATATAATTTGAATGCTCCAACACTGGAAGTTTTTAAGAAGAGATTGGACAATTATTCGTCTGAAATGATATAAGGTTTCCTGCCTGAACAAGGGGGTTGGACTAAAAGACCTCCCAGGTCCCTTCCAAATCTGTTATTCTCTCAATTAAGCCTAGACCATACAAAATTGTGTTGTTCCCCAATTCAAAAGCTGAGAAGAAAATTCTGGGACAGAAGAATCTCAGCTGAGAAAAAGGTCAGGAAATATAGGTAGCTGCTTTATAGCAAGTGAGACCCCTGGTCTGTCTAGTTCCGTATCTAGAACTAACCTATTATTCAGCAGAATAAGACTTCAGCTTCCTGCCAAGTGTATACAGTACCTCTTAATTCTTCTTCCTTGGCTCAGAAGGCATATAGTCTGCTTATATAAACCTTCAATAAGCTTCCTTCAACCTCAGATAGAATAAATGCCTTCCTGTTGTGCCAGTCCGTTCTCTTCCAACTATGAAAAATGGCTGCATCTTGTTCTTAGTTTAGAAACTAGAAGTCCTCACCACAAAGCATCAATGAGAGATCTTCCTCAATTCAATTGGGGACTAAGTCCCGAACCCTCCATTCAAAGTAGGAGCTTTAACACTAAAGCCTTCAATTCCATTATTGATTGGAACAAAAAAACATATATATTTACTAAAGTGAATAAGAATATTTCATATTTCATAATATTTCAGAAAAAAACTATCCTGTAATCTGCAACTCTTACACTGCAAAAACATATGGACGACACAACTCGACCAGGGCAAAGCAATAGATGCAATCTACATAGACTTCGGTAAAGCCTTTGATTCAGTGGTACACGACAAACTACTCCTAAAACTAAAATCTTATGGTATCTCTGGACAACTGCATAACTGGATAGAAGCATTCCTGTCAAACAGACAACAAATGGTCAAAATTGGGAGCGTCCTATCAAATTCTGTCAACAGTGGTGTCCCCCAAGGCAGTGTTTTAGGACCAACTCTCTTCATACTCTACATAAATGACCTCTGTGATCATATTAAGAGCAACTGCGTTCTCTTCGCTGATGATGTAAAGCTATTCAACACCACAGACAATACTACTACCCTTCAAAAAGACCTTGACTATGTATCAGAATGGTCAATCAAATGGCAACTTCAAATCTCAACAAATAAATGATCTGTCTTACATATTGGCAGAAAAAATCAGAAAAGAAAATACAAGCTAAATGTCAAGACCTTGTTGAGGATCCAAACTTTGTCAAGGACCTTGGAGTACTCATCTCAAATGATCTAAGTGCTAGAGCCCACTGTAACTACATAGCCAAAAAGGCATTAAGAGTTGTTAATCTAATCCTACTTAACTTCTTCTCTGGTAATATCATACTACTAACTAGAGCATACAAAACATTTGCTAGACCTATACTTGAATACAGCTCATCAGTCTGGAATCCATATCATGTATCTAATATTAACACAATTGAAAAAGTCCAGAAATATTTCACAAGAAGAGTTCTCCGCTCCTCCACTCATTGTAGAATACCTTATGCCACCAGACTTGAAACTCTAGACCTAGAAAACCTAGAACTACGCCACCTCCGGTCCAATCTAAATATAGTATATAAAATCATACATTACAATGTCCTACCTGCAAATGAATACTTCAGCTTCAATCATAACAATACAAGAGCACACAATAGATACAAACTCAAGATTAACCGCACCAAACTTGATGACAGAAAATACGACTTCAGCAACAGAGTGATAAATGTTTGGAATACTCTACCTGACTCTGTGGTTTCTTCCCCAAACCCCAAAAACTTTAACCTTAGACTGTCTACTATTGACCTCACCACCTTCCTAAGAGGCCTGTAGGGGGAGTGCATAAGCGCACCAATCGTGCCTACCGTCCCTGTCCTATTGTTTTTTATTTTTCTTATAAGTATCTATCTCATGTATTCAAAACTATATTTATTCTTATACCTGTATCTTGTAAGCGATTGACAAATCAAATAAATACTAAATATAAAACACTGGGTTTTTTTCAAGACAGGTTAGCAGTTTGACCTCTAATAATAAAGATATAGAAGGTACATTGATTACCTGATACTTGAAAGTAAAGCTGAGAACCCAAGATAAGAGTTAGTGCAAATTATGGTTATTATTTATATACCCTCATACACATCTTCCCCTATGGCTTAATGAGACCTCTTGATCTTGAGAGACAGATGACCCTAGCTGTGGGACTGTAGTCTCTGTCCATGTGAAAGGATATCTCTGAATTGTGGTACAAAATTGTCTACTCCTACTTCTGACAATTCACTACTAAAGAGCTGGAATTGAGATACTGACCTAGTATAAAGATCCTTGATGAATGAAAATAATCTTTTAATCTTTGCTAATCTCATAGGCTGTTGAGACTATCCCATTATGACAGAACACAAGCGTACCAGATGACTGGAGACAAGTCATTGCTTCATTGATGATGTATATCACAGTGATGTACATCTCCCGACCCCCTCAAACATACAGCCTCATTAGTGCCTCTGGTCAAGTAGACTTTGGGTTGTTTCAAAACTGTGTAACGCTTGTTTATTCACTGAATATAGGTCAATTAAGAAATATATAAGACTCTATACAAGTAATGGTGCTTCTAGTCTGTTGTCTTTGTCTCTATGGTGGAAAATATCCTACTTGTTATTATGATGCATTCGAGGGAAGATTTGATTTTGCCTGCCTTGAGTTAAGTAGATGTGGCAGATTCTAGTAATATATCAAAACCTATAAAACCTGAGTCACAAAGGGAGATTGGTGGGCACCAAGGAGGCTTCCTAGAAGTTTTGGTATCCCAAAATATAGTGTAGTGACTTTGGTCCAGTCATTCTCCCTCAACTCACGTCATCTCCCAGGATTGTTATAGTGAAGAAAAATAGGTAGAGGGAGCATTACCTATTCTGCCTCGAACTGCTGTACAAAAGGTGAGTGGGCTAGAAATGAAATGAAATCAGTCATCATATTGTCCACTTAGGTAACAATTCTCTAAGGTTAGAAAGTTTTCTGCTTGGCTTGTCCCTGAAACAATCTGGGAAATTTCTGAATGCAAAGCACAAGCTCCTCCATAAGCAGGGTTTGGAGCAGTGGTGGGATTCCATTTTTTTTAACTACCGGTTCTGTGGGCGTGGCTTGGTGGGCGTGGCAGGGGAAGGATAGTGTAAAATCTCCAGTCAGAGGTGGTATTTGCCGGTTCTCTGAACTACTCAGAATTTCTGCTACCGGTTCTCCAGAACTGGTCAGAACCTGCTGAATATCACCTCTGGTTTGGAGGCATCAGATTTCTGGTTTATATTGTAGCAGGAGAGGACTAAGCAGGGCATAACTGTGCCCATTTGATGCGTGCCATTTGAATAGTTCTATCTGCCATCAGTTAAAAAAAAAAAAAAACTAGATCAGGAGAGACACCATGAGCCAATTCACCTGGATTCTAAAGACAGCACATTTGGAGCACATTCCAAACAGGAGGTCAGGTGGATGGGGGATGCATGGCCAAATAAAGGCAGTGCTTGCATGCCAAACAGCTTCCTTCTATTCTCATTCAGGATGAAGGCTCTGGGTTGCGTCCTCTTCAGAGACCTCTTGGCAGCTCGAAATATATGCACTCCCATGATTAACTTCTTCCCCGTGCTGGGTGTTTTTTAAGCGCTTCATTTGTATGGGATGCAGGCATGCGGTTGCTCGGCCCTGTTTATTATCATAATGCTTCATGAAAAATTAACCAGCAGGGGAGGATGGAGATTGCTAGCCTCTGCCACGCTGCTTGGGAAAGAGAGGCGACTTTGATCTTGCTTGTGACGGGCGAGAACCCAATGGGATCTGTACTCGGTGGAGACAGCTGTGGGAAGCATATGGGTGCAGAAAGGGCAAGCAGTACCAGGGGCAAAGGGGAAAAAAAAGAGAGAGGCAAAAGTTTGTTCCGCATAGAAGATGAACTGCTAACAAAGATGGTGGTGAAGAAATAGAAAGTTGTAAGAAATTAGGCCGTTAGAACTTCTGAATACATTAGGGCTATATATTGTATTAGACTGCAGTATGTAAAACTCAAGTATGCAAAGCCAGGGCAGTGAATTTGCTGAACGTTATGCCTAGTGTATTTTCTTGATTCTGGTGAGGTATTTGCAACCCTCCAGAGGGTGCTGAACTTCAAGCTTCCAACAGCCCAAGTTGGTAAGAGATTGCCAAAACATCTGGATGGTTGCTAGCGCCCAACCTCTTGTAGAGCAAGACCATAAGCTGGTGAAGTGACCATGTTGTTAAACTATATGCAGAACAAACATGTATGTGGGCTGCTCGATCCATTCTGAGATGGACGCAGTCAACGTAACGCAATGGCAGAAGCTTGATAAATATAACCCAGCATCCTCGGCAGAAGACTAGGATCAGGACTCTCTTTGCTTATTATACCTGAGTTTGTATGGCATAAATCAGGGGTGTCAAACTGGATATCTTCGAGGGCCGGATCAGCATTCTAGTTCTCTTCAACATGCCAGCTGGTGGGGGGAAGGGGAGGTGGGATGATGCCTCCTGCAGCACCCTGCTGGCTGAAACGGGATCTGGGGTAGGGGCATTTTGGCTGGCAAAGTGCTGCAGGAGGCTGTCCAGGCTGAAAATGGGCTGCATGGGGACCACATGTAGCCTCCCCCATGCCCCATTTTGGTTGCCAGAGGCACCACAGGCCGGTCCTTTGCTATTTCCAGACCGGCTCCACATGCCAGATTTAAGCACCCTGCAGGCCGGATCCGGCCTGCGGACCTTGAGTTTGACATCTCTGGCATAACTACAGGGAAGGGACATGCAATCCAGTTGTGCGTCCTTGTCAGAGGTGCATTTCAAAATAATTTGCCACTGGTTCAGTGGGTGTGGCTTGGTGGGTGCCACTTAGCATGCATGTACACACTTTGCATGCGCGCACGCGTCAAATGCGTACTTTGTGCACGTGCAGAAAGTTTCCAACTCACCTCCTGCTATCCTGCACTCTCCCTGTTGCTTCGGCAGCTGACGCGCGCGCAAAGCAGCTGTGCTTCAAAAGCAGGAAATAAAGGTCAGTATGGGTGGGTAGGCCCAACAGCAGCTCTTTAGAGAGAAGAGAGAACCAGTTTGGTCTCCGCTGATCTTTGGCTCTACCGCTAGAACCGGGCCAAACCAGTAGAATAGTACCACTGGTCCGGGTTCAACTTCAACTTCTAGTGATGGGAGGGAGACATGTGATAGAAAACCACAATTATCAATCCTTTGAAATGCTGTTTTCAAAAGTTTGGATTTGTATTGTATTATGTCATGTGCTATAAATTTCCTTGAAAATACGTATTTGGAAAAGCATTGATTTTAAAATAATATTTTCTGGAAATGATCTGGAAGGAAAATAGGGGAAGAATACCATCCCTTGCTGCTCCAATATTCCTACAGGATGGTTCATAAAACTGTACAATCATTATATTGGAAGATATAATTTAGGCCACCAAATCAAACCAGCTATTCAGCAAAGGAATCCAGAATGAATGCACCAGAGAAAGGAAACTCACTCATATTGGTGGCTGTAATCTTTCAGAGTGTTTACTATCTGACAACTTCTACTTGTATCTGCTTCCTCTAATACCAAAGCGGACTTACTAACAGAAGACTGATACAAATGCCATACACTTAGAATTACTGTATTCTTTGCACATGACTTATTTTAAATAAACAGAAGTAACTATTTTCACACAGAAAAATCTATTTTTGATTAATCCCAGTTTTCTTCGCTTCAACAGTATAAACAGTATAAACCAGTGTAATGGTTACAATGCTGGTCTAGAAACCAAGAGAATGTGAGTTCTACTCCCGCCGTAGTCATGAAAGCCAGCTAGACCAGTGGTGGGATTAATTTTTTTTTTACTACCGGTTCTGGGGGCGTGGCTTGGTGGGCGTGGCAGGGGAAGGATACTGTAAAATCTCCAGTCAGAGGTGGTATTTGCTGGTGTTGTAGAGCAGCGGTTACAGAGAGAGACGGAGCCAGGCTAAGCTAACATACTTTATTCAATGAATAAAGGGTCGCCGCGGCTTCAGAGGCAATCTGACAGCCAGCTGGCGGCGACAGCTGATGCCGTTTGACAGCTCCCTTTTATAGCCGGCCGTCAAACGGCATCAGCCAATGGGAGCGATCGGCGCTCCCGCTCTGACGGCGGACCAGAAGGAGAACTGCTGGCAGGTTCTTAATACATAACACTCCTTCCCCTGGCTGCGAGCATGCGTAGTCCTGCAGCCATAATGGCGGCCTCGCTCGCGGCCTGATCTGGGAGGCTGGGCGGCTGCCACACAGTCCTTTTCTACTCCAGCGGTGCCAGGCGTCTGCGGAAGGTCGACGGCCATCCCGGACCTGCTATCCGGCGGCTGCTCGGGTGAGTCTTCATGCGGTGGACGGTTGGCTGGGAATTCAGGCGGCTGGTAGACCGGGTAGTTCTGCGGGACGGCTGCGGCAGGCGGCGAGTAGACCGGGTAGCTCGGCGGCTGGTTGTCAGGGCCTTCGGCGGCAGGCGAGGTCCAGCGTCTCCTGAGTTGGTCGATATGCCTTCTCCAGATTCTCCCATCTTCCAGGAGGACTCTGTAAGACCTGGGCCCTGTAACAGAAACTATCTGCCCTGGCAGCCATAACGGGTGCCCTGCATAGTTCCTGGCATAAACCAGGTCTTGCAGGGCAAATTCCCTGGCATGGCTGTCAGATGCCAGGGGTGTGCTGGGGGTGTAGTGAGGGTGCAACCTGTCCAGGGTGGTCCTGAGTCGCCTGCCCATCAAAAGTTCCGCAGGTGACTTGTTGGTTGCGGGGCATGGCGTGGCATGTTGCGTGAGTAGGTAAGTGGATAGCTTGAAGTGCCAGTCTGCCTGGCCCAGCTTGGCCAAAACTTCCTTGACTGATCTAACAGCCCTCTCCGCCATCCCATTACTAGCGGGGTGAAAGGGGGCTGTGAGGGCGTGTCTGATGCCCAGGTTGGCAGTGAAGATGGCGAATTCATTAGAGCTGAATTGAGGCCCGTTATCTGACACCAAGGTGTCTGGCAGTCCATGAGTAGCAAACAGTCTGGTCAAAACCCTTGTGATGGCTTGAGTTGTGGTGGAAGACAGCAAGGCCACTTCAGTCCATTTGGAAAATGAGTCTACAACCACCAGGAATGTCTTCCCCAGCATGGGGCCAGCTAGGTCAATATGTAGCCTGGCCCAGGGTGCCCCGCATCTTCCCACCTGGTGGGTGGAGCTGTGGGTGGAGCTGCCCTTGTCGCCTGGCAGGCCTGGCATGTGTTGACCCAGCTGGCAATTTGGGCATCTAGTCCTGGCCACCAAACGTAGTTGCAGGCCAAGGCCTTCATCCTTACCATGCCCGGATGTCCCTCGTGCAGTGCCCTTAGAACTGGTTCTTGCAAGGTGGCAGGAATGACCACCCTAGTCCCCCCATAACAGACAGCCCTGAATTGCAGACAACTCCTGCTTGCGGATCCTAAAGGGAATTAAATCCGGGGCAAATTGCATATCAGGCCACCCCTTCCCACCCAGTCCAGGACCTGGGAAATCAATGGATCTTTTTTTGAGTGCGCAGCAACATCCCGGCTGAAACTGGGAGGTCAAGTCCAGTGCACTCGAAGATTGCGTGGATGGGAGCTGGGTCCTCGACTGGTGTAGGCAGGGGCACCTGCTGAGGGCATCTGCGTGGCTCAGATTTATTCCGGGCGATGGATCAAGGTATATGAATAAGCGGCCAAAAAAAGAGTCCACCTGGTCATTCTAGGGGAAAGTACCTGTGGGGTTTGTTTGTCACCAGCTAACAGTCCTAAGAGAGGTTTGTGGTCTGTTACCAGTTCAAAAAAAATGGCCATAGAGAAACTCATGGAACTTTTTTACAGCAGCTACAGCTGCCAAAGCCTCCTTATCGATCTGGCTGTAATTCCTCTCAGCAGCAGAGAATGTCCTTGAAAAATAGGCAATGGGTGCCTCAGATCTATTTGAAAGTCTGTGGCTTAAAACTGCTCCTATCCCAAAAGGTGAGGCATCAGCGGCAAGTACTAGGGGCAAGTCCTTGTTAAATTGAACTAACACTGTGTTTGAAGTTAAAAGAGACTTCACTGCCTGGAAAGCGTTGGCTTCTTTCTGTCCCCAGTGCCAGGAGACCTTCTTGTCTAGGAGCCTATGTAGGGGCTCAGCTACAGAGGCTTTGTGGGGTAGGAAGGATGCATAAAAATTTAAGAGCCCTAAAAGGCCTGTAATTCAGTTTTGTTAGAGGGAGTGGGTGCCTCGTGAATGGCTCTGACTTTACTTTCAATGGGGTGAATCCCAGAGGCATCAATTCGATAACCAAGGAAGTCTACTTGATTGGTAGCTATGGTGCATTTGTCTTTTTCAATTTGAGCCCATTTAGTCTAAATCTGTCAAGAACAGACCTTACTCTGAGTAGCAGTTGTGCCTTGTTAGAAGCCGATACTAAAATGTCATCAAAGTATGGAACCACCCGGGTAGGCCCTGGAGGATTCTTTCCATGAGTGATTGAAAAATGCCAGGAGCTACGCTGACCCCAAACTGTAAACGTTTACATCTGAAAGCGCCCCTGTGTGTTACTATGGTTTGAAGGTCAGCAGTGTGCTGGTCCACTGGGAATTGTTGGTATGCCTGGGACATGTCCAATTTTGCAAAGATTATGCCTGGTTCAAATGAGCGAAGCAGGTGTTGAATAACAGGTACTGGGTATGCGCTAACTTGAAGGAAACGGTTGATGGACGTCTTATAGTCCGCGCAAATTCTCACGCTACCATCCTTTTTTAAGGGGGTGACTATGGGTGTTTCCCACTTTGCAAAATCTACCTGTTCCAAAACTCCTTGATTAATGAGTTTGTCTAGTTCAGTGTCTAATTTGGGCCTAATGGCGAAGGGAACCCTTCGAGGTTTCAAACGGATTGGGGTGGCTTGTGGACCTACATTGAAAGATATGGGAGTGCCCGAATAACAGCCCAGTTCACTGCTGAACACATCAGCGTAGTCACTAAAAAGGGCATCAACTTCAGAGTTTATCACAGAGTGAATCCCTGTAATGTTAAGACCTAGGGCAGGGAACCAATCTAGTCCTAGCAAGCTAGGCAGGGCACCATCCACAACTACCAGTGGCAAGTAACCTCTAAAGTTTTGGAATTGAATAAGGAATCTTCCCTTACCCAGGACTGGGATGGTCTTCCCCTGGTAGTCCCGAAGATTCAGGTGGCAGGTGATCAGCTTCCTCCTTGAGAACGAAGGCAGAATTTTCTTCAATGTGGACCACGCAATGATGGAGAGGGTTGACCCGGTGTCCACCTCCATGTGGCAGGGCTTACCTTCTATAAGAAGAGAAATGCTTATTTTGTTAGAGTTACAGGTGAAGCTGCCCGCGTGATAACAAGTGTAGCAGCTTTTTACTTGCCTTTGGGAGGAGGCAGAAACTTGAGATTTTTGAGAAGGGGCCTGCTCGGCTTGACATACTCTGGCTAAATGCCCTCTCTTCTGGCAGTTCAGGCAGATAAAGTTTCTGAACCTGCATGTGGTTCTAAGGTGGTTACCCCCGCAGCTCATACAAAAGGGTTGTTGTTTGGTGAACTGGCTGCTGTTTCTCCTTGGTGGGGCTAGAGGTGTTCTGGGACGTGTGAGGCGGTTTACCTCTAATGGTTCTTCTATTTCTTCCTGGGAGACCTCATCATAGTGGACTGTAGCCTGCCCTTGTTTTGTGGTAGCTCCCTGAATCTCAGCTGCAGATACTTCTGATAACTCAGCAGCTTGAGCTTCTTCAATGGCTAGGGATAAGGTTAGGTCTTTCTTTGCTAATAACCTTCTCTGAAGCTTCAAATCCCTAACTCCACCTACAATTTGGTCTAGCAGCATGTCCTCAAGGTAATCCCTGAACCTGCAGTGTATGGCAGCTGATCTTAGTGCTGCCATGTATTGACTCACAGTTTCCCCTTCAGCTTGAGTCCTTCTCCTAAAAGCTAGCCTCCTAGCTATCTGAGAGGGTTTTGGGGAATAGTGGTTGGACAAAATTTCTTTCAACTCTTCCCAGGGGATAGCCTTAATGGGTCGTGGGGACACTAGCGCTGAGGCTGTGTCAAAAACGGTAGCCCCACAGAAGCTTAAAAAATAAGACCTTTTCCTCAGGTCTGTAGCCCTGGACAAGTCTATGGCATTTAAAAAACATTCAAATCTGTTAATGTAAGATTCCCAAGTCTCTGTTCCCGGCTGAAAATGCGGGAAGGTCGGAGTAGATGCCATTGGAGTGGCAGAGTAGGTCTGCTGGGCAAGGAAAAATTAGAGGTCGCTTTTAGAAAAGCGTTTCTGGTAGCGCCTGTCAGCGGCGTTCGGCTCCTCAGCTGCGGAGCTTTGAAGTTCGCGCTCTTTTGGAGAGTGCCGGTGGCGGTGACTTCACTCAGCCCTTAGCGGCTTCAGCTCTTTCTCGGTGTGACTTCGGCTCAATTGTTTCGCCTGGACGTCTTTACTGCATCCCACCTTCGTCGCCAGTGTTGTAGAGCAGCGGTTACAGAGAGAGACGGAGCCAGGCTAAGCTAACATACTTTATTCAATGAATAAAGGGTCGCCGCGGCTTCAGAGGCAATCTGACAGCCAGCTGGCGGGCGACAGCTGATGCCGTTTGACAGCTCCCTTTTATAGCCGGCTGTCAAACGGCATCAGCCAATGGGAGCGATCGGCGCTCCCGCTCTGACGGCGGACCAGAAGGAGAACTGCTGGCAGGTTCTTAATACATAACAGCTGGTTCTTTGAATTACTCAAAATTTCTGCTACCGGTTCTCCAGAACTGGTGAGAACCTGCTGAATACCACCTCATGTACTAGATCAGGGGTCCCCAACCACCGGGCCGCGGACAGGGACCGGTCCGTGGATCACTCTGTACCGGGCCGCAAAGAAAAAAAAATAAAAAAAATGGCGGCTTTCTTCGCTTCGGTGAATGCTGCTGGGATCAGGGATCAAGGACACAAATGAAAGAAGGGGAGGGAGGAAGCAACCAAAGCCTGTCCTGCTCTCCGGCTCAGCGGCTTCGGTTTCCTCCCGCCTCGTTCCTCTCTCAGTCGCTCTCTCGCTGCTCCACCAGCCCAGGAAGAAACTGCTTCAAAGGAGCCGGCAGGGTGGCTTTTCCTGTCGGCGCAGCTTCCCGAAGTGCCCGTTCACCCCCACCCCTCCGCCAATCAATCCAGATTCAATCCAGTGCTCCGTTCTGCCTGCCTGCCTGCCTTCGTTTCTGGTAGTTTCGGAGCAGCTTCGCTGAGAATAATAACTATTCGCCTCTTTTACTCAGTCAAGCTGCTCCGAAACTACCAGAAACCAAGGCAGGCAGGCAGGCAGGCAGAACGGAGCACTGGATTGAACTGTGGGGCGGCGGGTGGGGGTGAACGGGCGCTCGGAGGAGCTGCGCTGACAGGAAAAGCCACCCTGCAGGCTTCTTTGAAGCAGTTTCTTCCTGGGCTGGTGGAGGAGCGAGAGAGCGACTGAGAGAGGAACGAGGCAGACACCTGAGGGATGAGGCTGAGGGAGGGAGGGAGACACCTGAGGGATGGGGCTGATGAAGGCAAGGCCGAGAGGCGAGGCTTCTCAGCCGTCCTGCAGGGACTATCTGTCGCTCAGGGTTGCAATGAGGAGGCATTGGCGTTCCTGAACTTGGTGGTTTGCTGGCAGACGTTTTATTACCCGACTAGGTAACAACATCAGATGTTACCTAGTCAGATAATGAAACGCCTGCAAGCAAACCACCAAACTCGGACCCGGTCCTTGAAAAAGTGTTTCTGCGTGAAACTGGTCCCTGGCACAAAAAGGTTGGGGACCACTGTACTAGATGACTTTTGGTCAGTCATTCCTGCCTTAGTCTGTCCTTTATTTCTGCAGTTTTGAAGCTCAGCTGAGGCGCGGCACAGTGGATTACCGTGCCTCAGCTGTTTTACTGACCGGCGTTGCAGTGAAAAGTAAGTTGTATAACTGTAAAATGGTGGTTTTGTATTGTGCTGAGTGTGCGTGCGTGTGCAAAGCGTGCACTCACTGAACCTGTTGTGAAATCGGTAGAAGCCCACCACTGAGCCCAACCCACCTCACAAGATTGTTGTTGTTGAGAAAAAGAGGAGAAAAATGGAATATTAAATATGTTCACGCCTGGAGTTTACTTATACAGTAATAAAGGGATGGTAAATAAACAAATAATAAAATAAAACGCTCATATCAGTAAAGATGCATAAAGAATTCAAGTAAAATTCTTTGCTATCCGTTTTTGGCTTAAAGTAGTCATAAACATTGATTGGTGTAAATATTTTAAATTACAAATCCATAAAATGCAAGCAAAATAGCAATGTCATGCAGAGAACGGGAGATAAACCACATGAGATTTTTTTTCGACATTTATGAGAAGGAGTTGCAAAACACGATTCTAGTTCTGCTCAAATCTCTGATCCTGACTGGGTTGCCCACAAGGCTTGTGGCTATAAATTTCCTTTAAAATACATAATTTTGCTTGTAGCCAATCTCTTCTTCCCAATGGTGAGACGGGAAATGAAAGCTACCAGGCTCTTTTGTTCTTAATTGATTCATTAGGCCAAGAAAAAAAGGATTGCAGGAGAAACACAGCAGAGAATGGGATGGGATGGGGTGTGGAATAGTTTTTCAGTAAATCATCAGAAATTAGAGTTAGAGGGGGAATTAGAGTTTAGTGGGGAGGCACCCCACTAAAAACCTTGCCTCACCCCAATTCAAGTGAAACAGATGCAAGAGAGAACAGGGCTGATCTTTTACAGGTAGTCCTCAACTTATGACCACTTGCTTAGCAAATATTCAAAGTTATCACAAACACTTCCAAAAGCTATTTATAACCCAATTTCGAAGCTACAGTGTCCCTTTCCCACCCTAGGCAACACACACACCCTGCAGTCATGTGATTGCATTTTGTGTACTTGGCAACCGACTCACTTTTACAGCCATTTGCAGCATGGTGTGGTCACATGATCATGATTTTCAAGGGTTGTTTTTTTTTGGTTGATTTCCGTGATTTATTTCTGGTTGCTGGGGAAAAACACACATTGGGTAAAATGGATATGTTTTAACAACTGTGACGTTCAATTAATGACCACTGTGTTCACGTAAAATTATGATGTTCGCTCAATGACTGCCATAAAATAGTCGTAAAATCAGACCTAGTCACATGATGACTCATTTAACAACTGCAATGACTTATGACTCCAACTTGGTTAGAATCGTAAGTCAAGGTCTGCCTTTACTTTTAATTATTGGCCTGATGTTTGCCCAATGCTAATTTATAATGTGGCTTATTATTTTTTTGGCTTGCTATAGCAAGAAAATCCCCAAAGAGAACCCATGGCATATTTTTTTTTTTAAATATATAATCATGATTCATTGCTGGAATGAATGAAGACTTTGCAGTTCAATTGTAGCACTTATCTTCTGTTCTTTAAAGCAGCAATGCCACTGGGATTATAGGACTGTCCCCCTCTATATCCAGACAATATCTATATATGTGGCTGTTTTCAAGTGTTGTCGACAGGCATCACATTTTGCAGTCTCATTTTGGGATCAAATCTGTAGGTAGTCCAAAGACAGAACAGAGGCAGTCCACAAAATCAGCAGCTGAATTAATTAAGGTTAGTTGGAGGCGAAAAGTCTGTATCTCTTTTCTGTCATATAGTGGTTATCTGGATTTTTGCATCTCAAATAATATCTATTGTTTAAAAGGATTTTTGCATCTCAAATATTGTTTAAAATGAATCACATGAAAAAAAAAGTAAACCTTTTATAAAATGTATCTGCATAGGGATGTGCCAACCTTTTTTGAGGAAGGCTGTTCCTTCTCTTGCCATGAGTGGCAGGCAAAATAGGGGAAAGAAGGAAGAGAAATGGATCTTCTTATCAAGGATGGGGCTGTCTGAAGAACCATCTGTTCTCACTTCCCTTCCGCCTAGAGGCCAAGAGCCTTTTCCCATGGAGGAAGGTGAGAGAAATTCTTCCTTTATCTGTGTCAGAAGCATCTCCAAATTCTACATATATAACATTCAACACTGAGCAAGTAAAAACAAGTATAGAATAGATCATGGAAAAATAGCACATGTAAAAGCTATGTAAAATAAATAGGATTAAAACTAAATGTCATTCGTCCAGTACAGGTAGTCCTCATCTAGTGTCATTCTTCTCGTACAGGCAGTCCTTGACTTATGACCACAATTGAGCCCAACATTTCTGTTGCTAAATCAGATACTTCTTAAGTGAATTTTGCATCCCAAAGACGACCATTCTTGCCCCAGTTGTTAAGTGGATCACCGCAGTTGCTCAGTTAGTGTCATGGTTGTTAAGTGAATTCCCCAATGACTTTTGCTTGTCAGAAGGTTGCCATATGACCGTCAACCCATCATCAATATGAGTCAGTTGCCAAGCATCTGAATTTGGATCACGTGACCATTGGGGATGCCGCAACAGTCATAAGTGTGGAAAATAGTCCTAAGTCACTTTTTTCAGCACCGTTGTAACTTTGAATGGTCACTAAATGAACAGTTGTAAGTCGAGGTCTACCTGTATTGGGACATATTGACCGCATTTCCTCTTGCCAGCATCAGGTCTTCCTCTGTTTGTTTGTTTCTTTTGTTTTCAACAGAGTCTTCCATTCTTCTTTGTGAATATAAAACACCCAGAGATCATTCACAGGTATTATGGGGGAAATATTCTTTTTCCTACCAGGTAAAATAAGTACAATACATGTTTTCATTTGCCACTGTGGGATGCTTATATGTTATATGAAGGTCAACGTTCAGGAAATTGAAAATAAGATTGAAGAACACAAAAACAGTATTCTTAATTTAATTGAAAATGACCCTTTAATAGAACATTTTAAAGCAGGGAGTTATAATGTTGAATGTATAAATGTTTTTTGACTGGGAAACTTTGATTAAGTTCTGGAAGATCATATTGAACAATATTGTGATTGTGAAGAGAGGCTTTCTAGACTGTTGAACAGGATAAAGTTCATCTTAAAGGTCTAAACAATTTTTTTTTAAAAAAATATAAAATATGGGAATATGTGACTGATATGCCGCTGATTGAAATAAGAGGCTGATATATATTTTTAAATCTTGTAAAGCATTTGTGCATGTATGATGGCTATTACTTCTCAACAGATGGACTATAAGTAGGTTTTTAAAAAAACGTTAATTTGCAAAAACAACAACAACAAAGAAAGAAACCTTGAATTGTGAACATTTATATCAAGTGAAGCTAGATATTTTGGGGTTATATTGAGATTTATGAAGCATCTGACAGATATGTTTATATTCTCACTGCTGAGAATTTACATGTTATCATGGTCTATCTCCTGAGCATGTGTTTTGAAGTCATTAAACACTGCATAGTTTTAAGTAATGTGAATATGAAATGCAATTGTCTAAAAAATTGTAATTAAAGGTTGCAGAAACTCTACACCTGGTATATTTTGTATTGTGGTTTTATATGTTTAATTGAGGATCAAGATATAACTTTCTATGTCTTTTGGAAAAGTTCAAATACAGGTAATCTCTGTATATCAAAAGCAACATGAAATATTGCCCCATTGCACAAAAATGCAAAATGTTCTTGCATTTTGTTTACTAAATGCCTTTATTTGCTGTAAATTAGTGTGCAGCCTTTTCTATATAGTTTGTGAAGTGAACTCTGGCTTGTTTTAATCATATCTTGCCATAATGCCTGGACTGAGAATTTTAACTTACACTTGGTTTGATTTTGTGCTCGATCCATTATTTTTGGATACTGGCAAAAGAAGTTGAGAAATCCAATCAAGAATTGGCCTAAGGTTATGAATGGTCTATATGGGTCTGCAAAGCTCATTTGTCTGCCAAAACAAAGTCAAAGCAAACCTTAGTATATTATTTGTCAACTATTGTGGAGAAGTAGGAATGTTGCCTGAGGAAGCTTACTTGATAGTTAGTGATTAAGGTGTTGTACTAGGTTCCAAGAGATTGCAGGAAGACTCTCTGTCTTCTAGTCTATTTACCTCACTGGGACATACACAGAACCTTTGGAGATCCCCCCCCCCCCGGCCGCCTTTCTCCACCAATCCACCCATCAAAATCTATCATCTACTTGTCTGTCTGTTTATCTCCTGTCTGCATCATTTTTATAAGTAACTCAAGGTGCAAAAATACATAATGCTCTTCCTCTTCCTATGTTCTCCAGAAAAGCAGCTCTCTGAGTGAGCCAAGGTCACTGACCCAAGTCACCCAGACAGCTTTCATGGTTAAGGCGGAACTAGAACTCACAATCTCCTAGTTCAAAGGTCTTCAAACTTGGCAAGTTTAAGACTTGTGGACTTCAACTCCCAGAATTCCTGAGCTAACATGACTGGAGGAGGAATTCTGGAAGTTGAAGTCCACAAGTCTTAAAGCTGTCAAGTTTGAAGACCCCTGTCTTAGTTTATAGCCTGGTGTCTTAACCACTAGACTAAACTAAGTCTTTCTTTCAGTTCCTAAATAAAAATTCTGTATCTTTCTTTATCAGCAGCAATTCTCCAGAAAAAAGAATAACATCTTCCATTATTTTTTTAAAAAAAATTAGGAATAGCTTATTAAAAAGTACATGCTTGAGGGCTCCCCATAGACTAAAAAAAATATCTGAGAACACAGTGTAGCTGTTCTCAGGATAAGCATCCTTAACATCAGATGTGGTACAGGAATGAGAAATTACAAGAGGTGTTAGATCACAATTAATATGGCTGAGGTAGTAAGAAGCACGTACTTAGACTATTAAAGTTTTTGCTACTGTAAAATGTTCAGGTTTTTTTTAAGTGCACTACTTCAAACTAATTAATAGAAGAAAAATATATATACAACAGTATTAGTAACATAGTGTAAACTCAAAATTTATATTGACAATAGAAACAGGCTGGGGGTGTGGGTAGATCCTGAAAAAATATGTTTTTCATCATTTACATTTTTAAAAATATGTACTATGAGAAAGTCTTCCTTGGAATTTGGTTGAAATCAAACATCAATACAAATTTTGGAAGACATATATCAACAATCCACTGATGAAAATTATTTGTACATGTCTCTTTCCAACATTGCTTGTTAATTTGTTTCACTAGTTTTTGGAATAGTGTGACATAATATTGAGGAAAACTATAAAGAATAAGCTTATGAATGATTCTTTAAAATTATTACTATGGCTTACTTACTTACTTATGGAATCATGTGTAGGTTTTTAGGCCAAATCATCTTCATTATAGCCAGAAAATTTTGTTAAAAAACTAAAAGGCATTAAGATCATCATCATCATATATACTGCAATACACAAGTGCTTACTTGGTTGTCAATTTGTCAGGCCCTGACAAGTTGCAGAGAAGAACAGAACAAATGCAAAACAAAGAAAGCCCAGTTGCCCAGTTGCTCGGAAAAAAAACCCTTTGGGACTCAGTGCCCAAGGTAATGTTTAACAGCAGAAAGTAAGGCAGAGACAGGGATTGTTATTAGGTGGCCACATATATTTGTTTATAAATACACCCTATTGCTTTTCTGAAAGACATGGTTTTGCCAGTGGGCCTAGGAACCATGGATGGAGATGGAACCAATGAAGCGGTTGACTTGATTACCTTGACTTGATACCTCTGCCCCTCTGGGGAGGGTTATCAGGGGTGGGATTCTACCAGTTCTGTCCATTTCTGTAGAACCGGTTGCTCTGAAAAGCAGCAAACAGAAAGCATACATAGAATCGGTTCTATGTCTGCTGCTGTTTTGGCCCACCCGCCCTCCTGGGCTCTTACCTGACCTTTATTTCCTGCTTTTTCAACTGCAGCTGCTTTGTGCGACACAGCTGCGGTTGAAAAAGCAGGAAAAAAGGGCTTTTTCAACTGCTGTGCACCCATGTGCAGCACTGCTCAGCTGTCCAGGCAGCTAGATGACGACAATATACACGCGCGTGCAGCAAAATGTAAAATCACCGAACCGGTCGTTACACCGGTCGGATCCCACCCCTGGGGGTTATGCTGTGGATTTTTAATGGTATGAGTTGCCCAAAGTCACCTATGGGTGAGTTGGGCAGCCATATAATT
Organism: Notechis scutatus; assembly: GCF_049901735.1. NCBI lineage: Eukaryota > Metazoa > Chordata > Lepidosauria > Squamata > Elapidae > Notechis > Notechis scutatus. Next base: position 143,820,448 of record NC_142010.1, read on the forward strand.
CTATAATTTAATGAATAAATTAAAAATACGCTGATAGTAAAACAAGATATGAGCTGCTGATTTGATGACATAGGCAGTGCATGAGCACCGTTGGTCCATGTATGGAATTTTCTTGAAATTTTCTTCTATAACTAACATAGAAGAAAATAATATTAACATAGTTTAAATATTTATTTATTTATTTGGCAGGTTGATATCCTCGTGATTTTGTTCCCCACCCTACACGCAGATTTTAGAAAGAGTAATTGCTGTTCCACCACTGCTCATATGTGTAGTTCATTTTTCTATTTTTCTATTTTTATAATATTGCATTAAGGTGTTTTTTTTATTATCATACCTATAAAAGTTTATAGCTGGAATTGTATGGTATTGATTTTATATGATTGTATTCAATCCTTGGACTTTTCAGTATACTATTTTAAAATAATTGTGAGGAGGCCTCTTTATAGGTTTCTAATAAATATAAAGGCACCATAAATAGCTAAATCTCAATGACCTTGTTTAAAAAAAAATCAGATGTACATGTTATTGAAGACATCACAGTATTTCTGTAACAACAGAAGATCCTATCCAGTCAACACGGAGAACCTGGGCAATTTTTGCTGCAGAGTGATTGGATTGATTTCCCTTGGGCAACCTACGTATATTTATATATTGTATTTATATTATACTTAGCAAAATTGGAGGCAGTTATGTTGACAGCCTGCAGCGATTCCTATTTTTAAGCATGTCTGGAAGGTAAGTGAGAGCTTCCTCTTCCCGCCTTATACCAAAGCAGCAAAGATACAGCAAAAGCCTCCTGTGGATCAGATTTTTCTAGCACGTTTATCCTAATGCTTTTTGATGACTGCATTTTGTGCTTGGCAAATATATAAAGTTTACTGTGATGGTTAAGACACCAGACTAGAAACCAGAAAATCATTTTGGCACAAAGTCAGCTGGGTGATCTTGGGCCAGTCACACTCTCTCACCCCTAGGAAGGTGGCAAGGGCAAACCACTTCTGAAAAAACCAAGCCAAGAAAACTGCAGAGATTTGCTAAGCGAGAAGGAACAATAAGCTTTGCATTTTCCTGTTGTTTTCTCCCCTGACTTGTTTTGCTGTGCCTAGATTCTAATTTAACAAGAAGAATATTTCAAGCTGCAAATCCTGGGCAGTTACCTTGAAATAACCCATAATAACTACAGTAAGATTTACTTCTAAAAGACAAGCAAAGGGGATGGCACAGGAAACATTATCCCAAACAGGTAGAGAGATACTTTGCTCGTTCCAACTTCCATTCTGGCATGTCATCACTTTAGGGCTACTTTTTAAAATTGTTTGAATGAAAGTTACAATGACATCTAAAGCATATGTTTTGTACACAATTCAGCATTTTTTTTTTTTTTTAAAAAATCAGCTTCCAGAGCTACTTCAAAATCAAGAAGGAAGGAAATCAAAAGATTGGAAATTTGAAAGCACTGCTCCGAGATCAAAGTAAAGGTGGTGGTGTTTCTGTGGGCAGGAGATCTTTGGTTCAAGTTCACATCATGCAGTCAGAAGTAAGCGTTGGTGAATTCTGAGGTGTTTATCAATAAAAAGGACTATAATCAGTGGTGGGATTCAAAAATTTTTTACTACCGGTTCTGTGGGCATGGCTTCGTGGGCGTGGCATGATGGGCGTGGCAGGGGAAGGATACTGTAAAATCCCCATTCCCTCCCTACCTCACTAACCTGCTTTACAGCTCTATTCTCCTGTTGCATGGCAACAAAAGAAGACCCAGCCGATCAGCTGGGACTCGGGAGGCAGAGAATAGATGGGGGCGGGGCCAGTCAGAGGTGGTATTTGCCAGTTCTCCAAAGCAGTGCCCCCCAACCTTTTTTGTCCCACGGACCGGTACCAGCATCACAAAATGATCCACGGACCGATACCGGCATCAGCACGCACGACCAAGGCAAGGCGATCCGAGCGACCGGCCAGCCAGCCGTCCCCCACTTCTCCCCACCACCTTCAACTCCTCCTTTGTACCTTTGTCGATGGGCTTTTCAGGCTCTTTCTTAATCTCCTCCTGAGTAATGCGAGACTCCACCGCCATCGGAACGGCTCTTCGTTCGAAGCCGTCCCCCCCAACGAAACTAAGGTGCGAGGATTCCTTCAGCACCCAAACGCCGCTTTCCAACCGATGACCGACAAGCTCACCCGGAAGCACTTTCTCAAGCGCCGTCGAAACAAGATGGCGGCGCCCACTTCTTTGCGGACCGGTAAAAAATGATCCACGGACCGGTACCAGTCCGGGGCCCGGTGGTTGGGGACCACTGCTCCAAAGTACTCAAAATTTCCACTTCTGGTTCTTCAGAACTGGTCAGAAGTTGCTGAATACCACCTCTGATTCTTATCACTGCGCCACCATGATTCATTTCCAGATTTTTTTCCCCCTCTCCATTCTCCTTCTGGGTGTGTTGAGACACCTCACTTGATCTTTTGAGGCTTCTATCCCCCTCTAATTTCTGATCACTATCATTAGTAGTCTGCTGCTAATGGAAAACAGCTATTTTTAACCAAGATTTCTGGGAAACTTTGCTGGTAAACTCTGCTAATTATGGCAATGAAAACCAGCAATCTTGGTTTCCCATTGTGATTTGCAACCTCTTCTCTCTCTGGGTTTATCAGGGGCTGTGGGGAACCTGCAATTTTTCCCCTGCCAGTCCCGAGTTAGCTAGTGTAGGCAAAGCTTCTGGAAGTTTGGTTGGCTTGCAGAAAAGATAGCTAGTCACCTATAGGGACCTTAGGTTGCAAATCCCTGGTTTACAGAATACACAGGAGAGATATGCTTGCTGATTATGATTAATGATTAGTGTTTCATTGAAGAGGGGTGTTGAGCTACCCAAGAGGCTTTTGAAGGGTGGCATAAACAATTAATAAATTAATGTTTTACAATAAGTGCTCATTAGGGTGAGGCATATCATGAATGTTTTCAAGCATCCCATTCTTGCTTGGTGTGTTTTTTCAGAGGGAGCTGAAAAGCCATGAAAATGGGATTGCTAGGCATGGCTGGGATTGTTTCTTTAAGCCAATCATGTATGTCCATTGGTCCAAAGACCAAAAAAATATTTTTTTAAACAAGGATTAAGGTACCTTATTGTCAATCCACATTGGATAATTGAGAAAGCCAATTAAACCAAAAAGTCAATATGTGCTTCATTGGTTATAGAAAGGTCTTTGATTATGTCATCATGTCAAGCTGTGGAAATTTGATTTTTGAAAATAGGAATCCCAGAACATCTCATTGTCCTTATGTATACACAGATCAGGAAGCCACACATGATTCTCTACAGAGACCATATGGAAAAGTAGACTGACTCCAGGCTGGCAAAAGAATGAGGCAAGGTTGTACATTACCGCCTTATTTATTCAACCCATATGCTGAATATATATTAATGGAGAACTGGATTTGAAGAAGATCAGTGTGGTTTTAAAACTGGCGGAAGAAACATTTTAAAAAAACCTATGTCCTATTCTGATAACATCACTACTGAAAATGCAAAGGATTTCCAAGATCATTTAAAAGTTAGTGAGCACAGTGAAAAAGTGGAACTAAAATTAAATATAAAGAAGACCAAAGTAAAGACAAGTACAACAATCAGCTTTAGAAATGACAATGAATATATTAACGTGGTAGATGATTTCTACCTTTTAAAATCAACCATCAGTAGTAAAGGAACAAGCGGTCAAGAAATATGCTGCAGAGTAGCGCTTGGTAGGGTAGCCAAAAAGGCCTTGGAAAAGACATTTAGATGCCATGATGTATCTATATCTAAAAAAAATCAGAATGGTGCGGGCAATGGCATTTCTTATAGCACTCTGTGGATGCAAAAGTTGGTGCTTTAAGAAGCAGGACAGAAAGAATATTAATGTACTTTAGTGTTGGTGAAAATATCTGAGACTACAACAGATAGCCAAGAAGACAAATAGATTGTTGAATAAATCAACACGTTTGAGACACAAATCACTAGGTTCAAATCAGTCTACTTATTTATGTGAAGACTTAGCTCTCTGGAGAAGGCCATAATTCTGGGAAAAGTAGAAAGAAGAGAATGACCATCAGCAAGAACTCAGTTGCAATGACAACAAATACACTGTTGGAAGAGCTGAAAGATCAGGCTAACGACAAATCATCTTGGTGTACATCTATATATGTGGTCACTAAGAGAAAACACCAATGTGTAGGCACATAATCAATCTAGCTAAGCACCGTAGGCTGTCAGGTGAAAGGTTAAGGCAACTGCATGCAACAGCAGCTGTGAAATGTATGCATACATTTCATCTGGAATTACTAACAAAAGGGCAAAGCTCGTACCATTTTTGGAATTTCATTTGTATCACCACATCAAGTCGTTTGGAATAAGAAGAGTTACCTTTCTCTAGCAGCAGGAACAGAGTTAACATAAATCATCGTAATTCGTGACCGCTGTATGATTTCTTCAAAATGCCACCCAGATATTGCATTGATGCCTTTCAGGAAAAGAATGGGCAGCCAAACAGGGCAGGCATATCATTTTGGAAGAGAAGGGCACAATTTTTCCTTCGTAAAGTCTACTCTGGCTGTTGGATTCCACCTCGATTCCTTCCCAGCTAGGCTGGTAAAAGCTGATGCAACTTGGGGGCACTGGAGGGTGCAGGGTTGGAGAAGCCAGCCTAAAGTCATGATATCATAAGAAGAGCCACGGTCATGCGGTCGTTAGGATACAGTATTGCAGGCTGACTCTGCTCATTGCCAGGAGTTCGATCCTGACTCAGGGTTGATTCAGCCTTCCATCCTTCCGAGGTCAGTAAAATGAGGACCCAGATTGCTGGGGGCAATATGCTGACGATGTAAACCACCTAGAGAGGGCTGTAAAGCAGTGTGAAGTGGTATATAAGCAGGGGTGGGATTCAAATTTTTTAACAACCGGTTCTGTGGGCGTGGCTTAGTTGGTGGTCATGGCTTGGTGGTCATGTGACTGGGTGGGCATGGTTTGGTGATCATGTTATTGGCTGGGTGTGGCCAACTCAATATCACTCACATCGAGGCACGCATCTCCTATCGCCTGGCCTCTCATGACTGTGGGGAAGCTGCAACAGTCGTAAGTGTGAAAAATGGTCATAAGTCACTTTTTTCAGTGCCATTGTAACTTTGAATGGTCACTCCACACAAGCAAAGTACCAGCAAAGGAGGGAAAAATAACTCCAGAGATGTTCCTGAGACAGGAAGTCTAGTCCTGCCAAGAATGTAATAAGGGTTAACGGAGAGGCAGTTTCTGTAAGCAACACCAGAATGTTTCCTTCCTGCCTTCCTTACAGGATTAGGCCAGTAATTTCTTCTAACAACCGGTTCTCTGAACTGCTTAGAATGTTAACAACCAGTTCTAGCGAATAGGTGCGAACTGGTAGAATCCCACTTCTGTATATAAGTCTAAGCGCTATTGCTATACCAGGGCAAAGCAATGCCCAATAAAAATGAATCTAAGCATTGCAACAAAGCACTTGTGCAAATGATCTACAAAATGCCCCCAAATAATTACATTTGACTAAACAAAAGACTGATTTTTCTTTCCAGGGAGGTGCGTACTATAATTTTGGAAAATTGATTTGTCCTGGGTATGTTGCCTGCAAGCTAACGAAATAACAGAATAACCAAGTTGGAAGGGATCTCAGAGGTCTTCTAATTCAACTCCCTCCTCAAGCAAGAGACCCTGTATCATTTCAGACAAATGGTTTTCCAATCTCTTCTTAAAAGCCTCTGGTGATGGAAGACCCACAACTTCCGAAGGTTTCCATTGATCAATTGTTCTAACTTTCAGGAAATTTCTTGTTTCTACGTTGCTTCTCTCTTTCATTAGTTGGATTAAACAACAACAAATCTGAACTGAAACAAATCACCCACCACAAAAACCAAACTGAACCATTTCCATATACACCTACCTGACTGGTGAGAATAATCCAAACACACTGAGATTATCGCAGGGATTCAAGAAATGGTTCCTTCTCTTTCTTTTGGGGTGCTAATGTTGGTTTAGTAGTGGCCCTATGCATGAGGGATGGGGGGGAAGGCTGTTCAGCACAGCCAAGGGGGTGGTCATGGCAATGTGACTGGTCTAAGACCGTAATAAAGTTATATTCATGTGTCCCACCTCTTTGTTTTTGTTGACAACCACAGGGGCGGGACTTTGCTTCATTTGGAAGTTCCATTCAACATTCTAGGACAGGGGTGTCAAACTCGGGGTGTCATGTTGTTGTCATGTGATGTATTGTGACTTCCCCCCCTTTGCTAAACCAGGGATGGGCGTGGCCAGAGCATGATGCATCTGGCCTGTGGACCGCAAGTTTAACACCCCTGTTCTAGGGCCTCAATTGACTTCTAAAGCATTTCACTGATATTGTCAGGTTCCATGTCACGTTTCCTTAACCCACTCCTTCCCCCCCTCACCCCAAAACCCTTTGACACAATTTACATTTGGGCACTGGAACCATCAAAATGTTGAAATCAACATCTTTGACTTATCTTTAGATTCTCCATCCTCCCTTTTGATTCCCTACCTACATTTCTGCACCTTGTTCATCACAGTCATTTTCGCACTATATAGTTTTATATAATAGTATGCCTCTTAAAAGTTATAGTCATATTCATAGTTGATTTTGAAATCATGAATGAAATAAATCACTGATGGATTATTAAGTTATATGTTTATTTTTTTCTCTCTTTTATTGTCACATCAACTCACCTAAGGGCTATAAAATGGCAATAACCCAACATACACATGTTAATAGGGGGCTATTTCAAGATAGGGAGGTCGTATAATGAAAAATGTAAAATATAATTGTTCTGGACTTCAACATACCATGATTTCATATTATATAATCACAATGTTATCTTTGCCATTTCTTTGGAGACTTATTTAACTCTGCCTCTCTCAAATGAACTACAGAAAGACCAATCTTTTCACTCAGCATTTTGCATGCTCTTCACATGCAAAAAGTACATGTGAGAAACAAAATGGCAGCCGCTCTGATTCTCTTCCTTCTGCCTCTAGAAAGAATTACATTTCACCTCTTCTCCTTGAAATACAGTGAAAACAAACCAAGGTGGGAGCTAAGAGTTGAGGAATAATGTTGGCCAATTTAGTTCAGTCTTACACATGTATGTGTCCTCTGTCTGCCATTGGTCCTAAAATGGTTTGTATCCTTGGGCCAGGAGATGATACTCAAATGTGATCCAGAGTTGTTTCCCTTCAGAATAGTGCAATTATTCTAGGACAAACTGCTGAGGAGGGCAGACCAAGAGAGCTGTGCCCCTCCTAAGATGAAAGAGGATGGTTATGGGTCTCCAGCTTTCCTTTTATGGGGATGCATTTCCGTTAAACCTGACTGCACCTGTCTGCCAGAAAGAGAAAGGACATGCAAGAACCACCAGAAAGGGGAGTGAGGTGGCCTGTCAAGTGACAGCCACCCCAGGAAAGCCTGCAGGGGGATTTCAGCCTGGCTGACAGGCACCCAGACCTTTGCTACAACAGCTGTGGAGGAGACTCACATTAGCAAGTCAAATGACAGTCACAGAAAAAGAAGGGGGAAGGCATCTACCAAGGTGGCAGAAATAGGTATCTGATGGCTCCTGAACAAAACTGATTTAGTTAGAAGGAGGAATCAACCAAGAGTGAAGAAAAGGGAGACTTCACACAAGGGCACATATTTTAAAGACATCTGTGTGATGTCATAGAGACAGTGTCAGGAAGACCACGACTCCAATGGTGGTCCCACTCAACCAGGAAGATTATTGAGTGACTTTTGACCACCAAAAATGACTACTGTCACAAAAAAGAGTAGCCAAAATGTCCAAGCCTCAAATTTCAGAGAAAGTGAAACAGATAGCTTTATCTCTTAGCTGACAGGGCATTAAGTGCTGAACAATTAAAACCGAGTTTCTACATATCCATGTTTGTGATCCTAAATTAAAATGGCAAGTTACTTTTTCATATGAACTTCCAGGCACTTGAAAATTTCTTCATAAATGGGATGGAACAAATTTCAGACGTAAAGTGTTGGAATTAAGCAGAAAATACTCCTGACTAATCTGCTGTTTCCCACCACTCTGATTCTAACTAATGCTATAGGATTGTTTTTAGAAGACAAAACAAGAAGAGGGAAATAAACATACTTTATACTTCCTCAACATGGATTGCAATCACCAAATATATTCCCTCCATGTTTGAATAATCTCAGATGAACTTCGTCTATTGTCCTAAATGCTGAGCTCTTTATATCAGTGGTGGCTTTCCAAATGTTTTCCTACTGGTTCTATGCATGGTTCTCGGAGCATGTGCTTTGCTTGTCTAAGACCGACCTACAGCTGTTTCTTATCTCTGCTGAGGTGCGCCAAACATGTGATCTGCAGGCGTACAAATGAGTCTAAGACTGACCTAGCACAGACATGCTTTTCTGAAAGCTCAGCTGTGGTGCACCAAATGCAAATGAGTCTAAGACCAACCTACAACTGTTTCTTAGCTCAGCTGAGGCGCGGCAATCGGCTCTGCTGTGTGAATCAGCTGAGGTGATAAACAACAGAATATAGGAGAGGTGAGAGGTAAGAGCGGGGGCAGGGGGGCAGGGCCAGCCAGAGGTGGTATTTGCCAGTTCTCTGAACCAGTCAAAATTTTCACTACCAGTACACCAGAACTGGTCTGAACCAGCTGAATACTACCTCTGTACACTCTGGTTTATATTCTTCAGTTTTGTTCAGTGAAGAGGGTGATAAGAATGAAACTGAATGCTGGGGAAAGAGGTGATATAACAGAATAACAGAGTTGGAGGCCTTCTAGCCCAACCTCCTGCTTAGGCAGGAAATCCTACACCAGTTCAGATAAATTGTTGTCCAATCTCTTCTTAAAAACCTCTAGTATTGGAAGCACCCATAACTTCTGCAAGCAAGTCATTCCACCGATTAATAGTCCTAACTGTCAGGAATTTTCACCTTGGTTCTAGATTGGTTCTCTCCTTGATTAGTTTCCATCCATTGCTTCTTGCCCTGCCTTCAGGTGCTTTGAGGAATAGCTCGACTCCCTCTTCTTTGTGGCAGCCACTGAGATATTGGAACACTGCTATCACATCACCCATTGTCATTAAACTAGAGTCATCATTCCCAATTCTTGCAATCATTCATTGTATGTTTTAGCATCCAGTCCCCTGATCATCTTTGTTGCTCTGGATATGGATTCCATCTGGAATTTTGGAGAGGTGCTAAACTAATCTGCTTCAGTCTTTGTTCTCATTTTTAAAAAGTATCTGCATATATTTGAAACAATGCAAACCCTTTGCACCATCATATTCCTTTTAATAATGATTATCCGGAGCCATAGGCAACTAGATAAGATCAGGGGAATCACTTGCAATGAAAAAGACAGATAAAGGTAGCTCTCAAGTCAGGGGGGTGAGATTGTGTGGCAGCAGTGGTGTGCTAAGGAATAAAACATGGGAGAAGAGGGAAATGGATTCATCAACAGAATAGCGTGACCTTCTTCCACATTTTTTTAAACAGAATTAATGCACACTCTGATTCAGCTTGACATTAGTTTAACTTGACCATAGTACTTAATTTTATTTGAAGATTGGTGAATACTGTTCTCTGTCCAAATAAGCTACATTTTGGACCAAGGCATGTTGAGTTGGATGACCTGCAGAGATGATGGAAACCAGAATACATCTGAAGACTTTCTCTTCTGAAATGTTTGCATAAATTATATTGATTGTGCTGTCATGGGGGGCGGAGGAGCAAAGACAATGAAGTCCTGCCCTGGAACTAATGAAGCTTACCTCTTTCTTGCTTCTGATATGCAATTATTTTGAGGATACGTCCTTAAAAAGTACCATACCTGGTGCTTTTCCTGCCCTTTCACAGAACTGTTCTGCATACACACTACAGACTTCTAACTGGATCAGGAATGGAAAATCTATGGTAGTGATGATTTTTCACGTCCCACTATCCCCACTCATCATAGTCAATTTTTTAGGCTTATTAAATCATTGAATATTTGTTCAAGAACTTCTGGAGGTCTTGGCTTTTTTATGGGTTCAGTAATAGCTCTTGCTCTTGTATGTTCTTCAGTGAAATGAAAGAGATGTCTTAGATTTCTACTTCTGAGCATGGAGTCAGAAAGTCATACGCTAGCAGTAGTTTCCCAACTTTGGAAATTTTAATAAGTGTGGACTTCAACTCCCAGAATTCATCAGTTAGCATGCTGGTTTGGGAATTCTGGGAGTAGACGTCCATATATCTTGCTGAGGTTGAGAAACACTGTTCTAAATAACTATTTGGGGATGAGGAAAAATGATATCTTGATATCCAAAAAAATTGGGTAAGATAGACATTTGCAATGTGAGCGAAGATACTAAAATGTGGAGAGGAACAAAGGGGAAACTTTGCAATGTGAGCGAAGATAATAAAATGTGGAGGGGAACAAAGGAGGGGAAACTTTCATCCAGTGAAAATAAAGAAGGATGCAAAGCAGAAATAAATAGATCAGTAAGAGGAAGTCTCATTCTATAAAAAGATGGGACGAGAAAAAAATATTTCTTTGTTTTTTCAATTTATTTTTACTGACTAGGGATTCTCAGCGGGTTGCAATCATGTCACTATAACCACAACATAGTATGGTATGTAAGCAATCATGTAAATAAACATAAAACAAGAATCATAAAAGTAACTAAAGATTAAAAAAAATAGCATTGTTTAAGAACCAAAGGCTTCCTTAAACAATTCTATTTTAAGTCATTTTCTGAAGCCTAATAAAGTAGGAACTAATTAAATTTCAGGTTCATAGATGAACTAATAAAGAGCCACCTCTAACTTACAGTATAAGATTTATACTTTGCCTCTCTCTTCCGATGAATACAGAAGGTAGTTATCACCATCTTAAAAACAAAAACAATGTACACAATTAAATGCTAAACGCAGGCCAGACACAATTCCTGCAGAATTGCCTGAGACCAAAGCAGAAGACCTTCGTTTATATGCTGGAAAGATGAGCCTGAGACAGGGAATAGCTTCAAAAGGACCTTCAAAAGCTGATTTTAGCAATCAGGCAATGGAACAGGGAATCCCATAGTCAGGTCTTAAATTATTTAAAATGTTAAATATGTTGGATACATCTTCCCTGTCCAACAAATTATTTCTTTAATGGTGCAGAAGAAAGGAAGGATTAGTGGCATCCTATTTTCCATCTCTAGTCTGCTCCTGTTGTGTGTACACATGTGCTGTGATAGAGTCCTTGGTGCACTCTGAGCTTGGTTGTTTGCTTGCAGATATTTCATTATTCGACAGTGATGTTCAGTTAAACAGGGATTAACACCAGACAAAGAATCAAGCAGAAAACAATATCCTAATTAGGGAAGAACAAAACCATTCCCACACCAACACTGGCAAGGCAAGTTACTATATATGAACAGGGAGCAAACTCCACACTTACTACCATTGATGATGTTACCTCGTTGGGTAATAAAATGTCTTCAAGCAAACAGCCAAGCTCAAAGAGCATTAAGGGCTCCACAATTAAACCCTGAGCTACATATATTCTCTTCTACTAGTACTGTACATGCTGTTATGTCTGTTACTTTGACTGGGAAGACTGAGTGCAAACTAAACAAGAAATTACTCATAGCCACTTATGGGTCATGATAACTGCATCTTAAAGCAGCAACCAAATGTTAATGTTATGTATTATTTGGCCCAGGAAATATAGGATTTTCATACTGTATTTTCATCAGTCACTAGCCTAGCAGCTATGCTTTATGACAAGTTTGACTTCTGGATTCTTCAAGGGTGGCTACCCCAAGAGCATGCTGTGGTAATCAAGCCTGTTTGTTCCAATCAGATTCCCATTTTTCCAACATCAACTGTTTATGCTCTGTTATGGCATCGCTTGCAAATTTGGCCAAAAGGGGTATGTGTGTGAATCTGTTATAAAGAATTGTATATTGCCTGGGCTAATAATAAATACTCATACATTTAAAAATATCCATTGTTTTTCTTGCTTCTCATTTACACATTCTCATCCGCAGTTTCCCTGATACACACTTTTGAAAAAAATAATATTCCCTGAAATAATGTGTTTTATGCATATCATATGTAGGTTGTGTAAGTGCTATATTGAAACATCCCAAAAAGGGTGGAATAGCAATGCACTATGGATTACACAGAGTATCCACAGGGATAAATAAGCATTTTTCTTCAGAAAATTCTCCAGTATCCCTTTGTTAACTCAATCAGACTTCATGAAGTCCCATAGACCAAGTACCCACTGCAAGATTTCTGGTTGTTGTTTTTTTCCTATTTCTTTCTCCAGAGACCTCGTCATCACCCTACTGGATTCCAGTCATTCTGTGATGGTCTGATCCCACATTCTTATATTCTCACCATTCTCTCCACCACTGCAAAATGTCAAATGTGCAATTAAACTCCTTTACACATTCAGAGCTTTGTGTGTCTGCCAAATTGCGGGATGTGATAAGGCAGCAAACAGAAGTAGCAGAGTTAGCTTTCAGATTAGGCTTTATTTTTTTATTTTTCCACGGTTTCCTTCCTAGCGCATGCACACCTCTTTACCTGTGTATCTTCAGTAAACACTCAATTAGGACCATATTACTGTACCTGTCTCCCAGTAGCTGCTGGTAATTATGTAGGTTTTCAGTATCAGCACAGCAGGGAGGCACTATTAGAGCTAATTAAAGCATCTCAGAAGCTCAGTGTGTCCTGAACTCCCGGCAGCTGTATCTAGTGGCATTTTGCAAACAGCTGCAAACACTGCCAGCCCCATCATTTTTGCTTCTCCTTTTCTTGAGGCCACCAACACAGGTGTCAACAACTGTTGATAGAAAAGGAGCTCAGGAAGTGTGTGTTGTCTCCTGCCAGCTGGACAAAAGAAACAGGAGAATTTCACTCATGATGCACAGTTGAAAGCACACCTCCTCAGCCTCAACCACTTTGAGATGTATGGACTTCATCTCCCAGAATTCCCTAGATGACAGTGGTTTGAACTTGAAGCATGGCAGCCCCATTCGTCTAACAATGAAAAGGATAATGGTAGCCTGATCCAGGATACCTCAAATGTTCCCCTGGAAAGACAGTGTTTATCTTGTTCAGTAATTGTTCATTAAGAACAAAAAAGACTCAAGAATGTCTCCAGGACTGTTTGCCAGAGAAATTCCTGATGAACGTGTCTGTCTGTCTATCTGTCTGTCTATCTATCTATCTATCTATCTATCTATCTATCTATCTATCTATCTAACTATAGTGTGTGTGTGTAGTATATCTCTATCTCTGTCTTTATATATCTGTCTGTCTATCTGTCTGTCTGTCTGTCTATCGCCCATCTGTCTATCTATCTTCTATTCTATTTTCTATCTTTCTATCTTTATTATTATCATCTGTCTACCCATCCATCTTTCTCATCTATCTGTCTGTCTGTCTGTCTATCGTCCATCTGTCTATCATCTGTCTGTCTATCTATCTTCTATTCTATTTTCTATTTTTCTATCTTTATCATTACCATCTATCTACCCATCCATCTTTCTCATCTGTCTGTCTGTCTGTCTGTCTGTCTGTCTGTCTGTCTGTCTGTATGTATGTCTATCTAGCTATCTAGCTATCTATGAATAATATGGGTATGTTCACTACCAAAGATGTAGCCAAGTCTGTTACTCTATTTCTAACAAAGAAGGCTAAATTATATATATGGATGGCAGCTTCCTAAAAGAGGTTGTTTTTCATTTGGAAATATGCCGATGCAGCAATATGATCCGTCTTCTTTCTAAGAATCCTGCTTTTTGTTCATTTTCAGTTTTAAGCAAATTTCTAGATCTCGGTTTTGACAATTAAATGTGAAAGTTGTGGTTACTGAATACTCTGAAGAAATAAACATTGACATTCTTTAAAATGCTGAACTTGCCTTTCCTAAACACAATATTCTAGGATGGTTTTATTCTTACCTTACAGATGGGATTCCAACTGTTGTGATTTCACAATGTTGTGAGCAAACATGACTGAAGAAGCTTGAGCGCCCAGTGATGATGTCATTCCCTCAGACAATTTAATCAAAGAGATTTAAAGTCATGCCCGACTGCACCCCAGGGCAAATGAAACAAGTTGTGCTGCATCATGGATGGATTTACCTGCCATGCTGTTGCAGCAAAACGTGTTGTGAATGTCACACAAACATTAGCCCATTCAGTCCCTATCACAAGACATTCCAATACTTGAAACATTTTCTGCCACTGCAGCTCCAATATCCCGAAAACTTAGCTAGGGACACATTGGTGAAGTCATGGAAACCAGAATAGGAAGCAGGAGGCACATCATTATGATTGCCGTATAGATAGTCCTCTACTTATGACCACAATTGAGCCGAAAATTCACATTGCTAAATGAGACAGTGAGTTTTGCCCCATTTTGTGACCTTTCTTGCCACAATTGTTAAGTGAATCACTGCATTTGTTAAGTTAGTAACACAGTTGTTAAGTAAATCTGGCTTCCCCATTGACTTTGCTCGTCAGGAGATCACACGATCCTGAGACGTAATAACCATCGTAACTATGAGCCAGTTGCCAAGCATCTGAATTTTGATCACGTGACCATGGGGATGCTGCAATGGCGGTAAGTGTGACAAATGGTCCTAAAATCTCTTTTGGGTGCCCTTGTAACTTTGAATGGTCACTAAACAGTCATAAATCGAGAACTGCCTGTATAACGAGCCACTACTTTTTGTATGAACAGAAGAGACAAGTGAAGGTACATGTGGCTTCTCTCATTGTACATGCTTTGGCACATCAGAGTCAATGTCCCGTTTTGAAAAACAGGAGGTAGGTGAAAGAAAAAATGCTACATTGGCACTTTAAAAAATATATGATATCACGGACATAAGCAAATGCAAGAAAAATGATTCTGCAATGTTGCAGAAAATTTTGAGAAGAGAGTTGGGGAGCAATCTCTTCTAACTGATAAACCCTCCCTAGATACACACACTTCTTAATTCAGAACTCCCCCTTTTCCTAGTATTTCCCCCCGTTAGGTTAAGGTTATTATTAAGGTTATTAAAATTATTATTATTAATTATTATTAAGGTTCATATTTTGATGGAGATGTGGAATTCTGTATAGGGGAGAAAGCAATAGAAAAGTTAAGTTTTCAGCAGAAATTAAGAAAATGATTTTGTCCCTTTCTTGCATTTCTGCTCTATGTGTAAATCTCTCAGATATTTTAATTCTACTGACATTTCAATTGTTGTGGACAAATTCCAGAATAAAAAGATTAGATGTACATAAATAAATCCTGAAGATTTTTCATTTAAATAATTTTTTTAAACTATTGGGGTTTTGGGATGTATACTTTCAGGGAAGTTTTACCTTTGGCTCCCATTTTCTTTAAATTTTCCTTTCCTTTCCTTTCCTTTCCTTTCCTTTCCTTTCCTTTCCTTTCCTTTCCTTTCCTTTCCTTTCCTTTCCTTTCCTTTCCTTTCCCTTCCCTTCCCTTTCCCTTCCCTTCCCTTCCCTTTCCTTTCCTTTCCTTTCCTTTCCTTTCCTTCCCTTCCCTTCCCTCTTTCCTTTCCCTTCCTTTCTCCTCCTCGTTTTTATTTTCTCTCCCTCCCTCCCTCGCTCTTTCTTGCGATCCATCTCACTAAGGCAGCTCTGGGCAGCTAACAGCAAGTTAAAAATCAAAAGCAACAACTGTTCCAAATCATGAAAAGCAATTATGATAAAATCAAACACAATGTGCCTGAGGCTGAAAAAATCTCCCCCAGCTTGTGAATCAAAGAGCAGGCAGACAATCAACCAGGTCACCTAACATTTTGGCTCCAGTGCTTGAGGGAGCAGCTTTTCAAAGCTGCTACCAGGATGTGGGCGATGATGTTCTATAGGGCAGCCATGCCAAAGAAGTCTAGAATTAGGGAGTAAGAATCTAAGAATCTGGACTGTTGCCAAATTTAGGCAAGGTTCGGTTTTTATATTTGGTAGCTCTTTTTGTAGCCGAAGCCACAGAGAAAGTGGTCCTGGCTTTGGTGGATTTGGTGGGACTGGGTGGGTTTTCTGAGACTGTCCCCAGACTATTGCACCAAAGATCAAAGGAACAGATCTGCTATAAACATTTCACCTCTTTTCTTGACCCCACTCTTCGTACCAAACTTTTGTATCTCACCTGGGATAGAATCAAGATCACGTGAAGTGTTAATGCCACTCTATAATGCCTTGGTAAGGCCACACTTGGAATACTGCATTCAGTTTTGGTCACCACGATGTAAAAAAGATGTGGAGACTCTAGAAAGAGTGCAGAGAAGAGCAACAAAGAGGATTAGGGGACTGGAGGCTAAAACATATGAAGAACAGTTGCTGGAACTGGGTACGTCTAGTTTGAAGAAAAGAAGGACTAGGGGGAACATGATAGCAGTGTTCCAATATCTATGGGGCTGCCACAAAGAAGCTCTTCTCCAAAGCATCTGAGAGCAGGGTAAAGAAGCAATGGGTGGAAACTAATCAAGGAGAGAAGCAACTTAGAACTAAGGAGACATTTCCTGACAGTTAGAACAATTAAATCAGTGGGACAACTTGCCTCCAGAAGTTGTGAATGCACTGGAAGTTTTTAAAAATATGATGGATAACCATTTGTCTGAAGTGGTGTAGGGTTTTCCTGCCTAAGCAGGGGGTTGGACTAGAAGACCTCCAAGGTCCCTTCCAACTCTGTTATTCTATTCTATTCTATTCTATTCTATTCTATTCTATTCTATTCTATTCTATTCTATTCTATTCTATTCTAATTTTTTCTATTCTATTCTACTCTACTCTACTCTACTCTACTCTACTCTACTCTACTCTACTCTACTCTATGAATTTGGAAAGACTGCGTCACCGTTTCATCAAAGCCTTGCAAAGGAATGCTGAATTCTTTAATTAGGTTCACATGTTTTATTTTAACTGAACTTGAGCATTTAAAGGTCAGTTTTATAAAACGAGATGAAACTTCAGGCAATGGTTAGAATGCAGTACTGCAATCGAATTCTGCTGACTGCCCACTGCCAGCAGTTCGATTCTCCTCACCAGCTCTAAGTTGACTCAGCCTTCCATCCTTAGAGGTCGGTAAAATGAGGACCCAGATTGTTGGGGGCAATATGCTGACCTCTGTAAACCGCTTAGAGAGGGCTGTAATGTATTGTCCGCAGCACCAGGATTCAAAATAAGGCTGCGAGAGATGTTGGTATCTGGGGGTCTCCCAGTGGAAAGTGACGCAGATCCTGGAAAACTTAAGGTGTAAAATGGAGTCAGCTCCTCTTGGCAGCTGTCAGGTGAAATGTGTGCAGAGAAACCTTTTCTAAAACCTTGTTCAAAGATGTCTTGTTATACTTTCCCATGAATAACTTCTTGACTAATGTTATCCTCCTTTGTTACTCTCATCCATTGAGTTCCTTTTTCTCTGGAGGTCAGATAACATATTCAAATGATTTTGAATCTTGATCTGTGCCTCAGTTTGCCACAGGTGAAATACCCAATAATTTCTTTTCATCTGCCTTACGGGTATCATTCCTCTGCTAATGTCTTTGCCAGTTTGATGCACATAGGCATTCTTATTATCTCTGTTTGTGTTTTGGAACCAACGATAATTAAAATAAATTGCAAACTCATTCCTTTCTAGACACATTTCATGGATTTTAATCCCCAACAGAGAGATAGGACAGTAGTACCTTGGTCCCCCAGTGAGTTCAAGAATTAATTTTCTTTAAAATGACAATAGCACTGTTCACAGGCATTTGCTGCCTGTTGCTGTTGGAAAGGGCGGTAGGTCCTGCAAGGAGACCAGGCTGGGAAAATATAAATCAAGATGTACTGTCAATTTACCTGAAAGCAGCACCAATCCTAAATTAGGACTACAAAGATCTAGGGGATCACTAGAGGGCAGCAGAAACAAGGACTCCTGATGGCCAACTAGCGTTCATCTTGGTTTTAGCAGCAGAAGTGTAAAATGTAGTCCTTCCCCTGAATGAGACTAAGAGTGAGGAAAGCTTGCATAGGAAAAAAAGCAACAAGGAATTCTGATATACAAATAACACTCAGGGCTGAGTATATGTTCAGAGATGCTCCATGGCTTAATTGTGTGCATTTCGGTCTGCCTCTACTTTGCACCTGTTCTGGTGGTGGACCTCGATGTTCTAATGAAGGAAACACACACAATTCTAAATTCTGACCCCGCAAGTTCGAATCGTTCCCAGGATTCACTTGTGCTTCCTGTTCTTATAAAGGTCATTACCAGCCTTGTTTTTCCTTGTCACCAGTGCCGAACAGCCACTAGGGGGAAGTACAAGACAAAGAACCAATCCCAACTTAGAACCTCAGCAACGGGGTAAAAGAATTGTCAAATTGATGATGGATGAGCATTTGCTGCAAAAGGGCCCAGTCCCTTCTCGGAGGTGCATTTCTTGCTCTGGCTGGTTGGAACTATGCAAAGCCCTTGGAAAGAGCAAACTATCTTAAGCTTTTACTTCTGAAAGTGAAAAAAACACACACACACACACACACACACACACCATCTGTCTCCATTTGCATGTTCTGGCATAGCCATTTTGCTTTGTGGGCAGTCCCATTATAAGTGTACCACTTTCGTTGCCATTGTATATTTCTCTATTTAGCTCAGAAAATCAGAATTCCCCTTTAAATCCAAATCTTGCAACATAAAGCTGAATTCATTGACTCATTTCACACGCACACCAGAATGGGGACAATTTTCAAAGCAGCCATATGACCAAAGGATGTAGATGTTTTAACAAACAGAAGTGTTTGTTTGTCTGCATTCCAACCACTGAGCCATGGCGGCTCAGTGGTTAGAATGAATGTTGCAGGCTAACTCACAGCTCACTGCCAGAAGTTCAGTCCTGACCGGCTCAAGATTGATTCATACTTCCATCCTTCTGAGGTCGGTAAAATGAGGGCCCAGATTGTTGGGGGCAATATGTTGACTCTATAACCTGCTTAGAGGCTGCCATAAAATGAAGCAGTATATAAGTCTAAATGCTATTGCTATTTGCTCACATAATTTGGAAACACCCTCCTTTGAATGCGTTGCATAAACCTATGGGCAGAGGTGGTATTCAGCGGGTTCTGACCAGTTCTGGAGAACCGGTAGCGGAAATTTTGACTAGCTTGAGAACCAGCAAATACCACCTCTGACTGGAGATTTTACAGTATCCTTCCCCTGCCACGCCCACCAAGCCACGCCCACAGAACCCATACTAAAAAAAATTTGAATCCCAGCACTGTCTATGGGTCAATAGCTGCTTTGTTTTGCAAGGAATTTTGCTTGGTTTTTCAAAATAATCTGCCCAGCCATTGATGATTTAACCATGGTCCAGATGTGCACAGTGCTAGGTGCTTGGTCACACCAAAAACAACAGGCTCAACCCTTTCTTGTGCATGTACTTTCTTGTCCAGCTTGGCATCTGTGGAAGCCTCTGTCCACACTTACATGTCCATAGCTGGATAAATAAGATGAAGTGCAAAAGGAAGATGTAAATAAGAATTAGTGAGTCACTGGCAACCAATCCCTGAAGGTTTGGAGATGCACACCTCCCCTTCACACTTCATGCATTTAGTGTAAATTGTTTACATTAAGTCAGCAAGCAGTAGGATATCCTGCAGAGCCACATAAGTGTGAAGCAGCCCTGAGCTTCCGTTTTTTGGGAGTAAAAAATAAATCCCATCTGTTCTCTTTAATAGACCTGAAATGTAATGGAACTTGGGGGACTCCCACTGTTTCTTGAATTTCAGCCCTTTTGTTTCTAACCAAGAGTGTCCATCATGGGAAAGTAAATATCCAGCATCTGCTCTCAAGCCCAGGCAGCACAACTGAACAAATACTTCCCTTGACTAATGGCCATCAAGTTCCTTGCATCAGAACATAACTACCCAGCTAACATGCTGTTGGATTGGGATCCTACTGAGACCAAGGAGAATTTTAAAAACACCCCTCAAGTGCCATTGATTTTAATGAGGCCTCGGGACTGCTTTTTGGCATGCCCTTCAAACATGCCTATGGAAATCTAAAAGAGGAATCTTCCTTGTGCTGCAGTTTAAGCCTTTATTCTACAAACGGGAAGGCTGCTGCCTAGATAGATAGACAGTGCAAGCTTGTTCTCATTTTTCTGGGGCTGTTGCTGTATTCTCTCCTTAGGTTGCTGAACTGGCAGTTCTGAGTAAATTTGAAGTAGGCTGGTCCTTTGTGGTTGTGGTTGCTGGTACTTGGGCTGCTCTGATAGTCACTGTAGCCTTAGCTGTTTGGTTATTGAAGTTACTGAAGAGACTTTTTCTGGGGAAGAATGGTTCTGGACAGGCTGGGTTTCTGGCAGAGAAAAAGAATCTCTGTTAGAGGTATTATTTCTTTATTGTAGATGAAGAGTGAAATATCAGAAGGAATACCACACCCTGCAAAAGGACACACATATACTTTAGAAAAGAAAAGAAAAATATTATCAGGATGGGAAATGTGGATCAAGACAACAACAACAGAAGGCTCGATAACCATAGAATGCTGGCCAATGATTGATAGCAGGTCAAGTTGGAATGGAATATCAGGTCAAATTGGAATGGAATGCTTTGGTAAGGCCACACTTGGAATATGCATCCAATTTTGGTAAAAAAAGATGTTGAGACTCTAGAAAGAGTGCAGAGAAGAGCAACAAAGATGATTAGGGGACCGGAGGCTAAAACATATAAAGAACGGTTGCTGGAAATGGGTATTGTTATGTTCCCGATCGGAAGGAAGACGCTAGGTTCAGTGACTTCAGCTCTTTATTTTATTTAAGATCAGCTTGGCTTGGCTCGGGCGTGCGGCGGCTTATATAGATCTAGCCAGCCGAGCCGCGGCCAATGACACCGCTTTAAATCTCCCGCGATCGGTTTCCTCCAATCGCGGGAGATTCTCAGCGGGCCAATCGGCGAGGCTCGCCCGGCCAATCGGGTCGCCGCGCGCCTTGGCCAATCAGGAACGGGTATTACAAGAATGCAAATGTACAGTACAGAACAGGTATGTCTAGTTTAATGAAAAGGAGGACTAGGGGAGACATGATAGCAGTGTTCCAATATCTCAGGGGCTGCCACAAAGAAGAGGGAGTCGAACTATTCTCCAAAGCACCTGAAGGCAGGGCAAAAAGCAATGGATGGAAACTAATAAAGGAGAGAATCAACTTAGAACTAAGGAGAAATTTCGTGAGAGTTAGAACAATTAATCAGTGGAACAACTTGCCTCCAGAAGTTGTGAATGCTCCAACACCGGAAGTTTTTAAGAAGAGATTGGATAACTATTTATCTGAAATGGTGTAGGGTTTCCTGCCTAAGCAGAGGGTTGGGATAGAAGACCTCCAAGGTCCCTTCCAACTCTGCTATTCTATTCTATCTCAGAAGGTGGTGTAGTTTGCAGGAGCTCCAACCATGGATGCAGAATACTGATTCATTCTGCTGCAATTCCCACTTTTAGGTCAAAATTCAGGAAAGACATCTTAACCATTCTCCTCTTTGCCTTCCGCACCAGAAAGATAAAATTACTCTGGATTTCCAATCCTGGATTACAGATATAGGCTCACTTTCTGTTTATGAATTGGCACTCTTATCGATGCAGTTGAAAGTGATGAATATTATTATCTTATGTGGTCAGTGTTGAATGATCTGTTTAAAATTAGGGTGAATTACATTCTTTTCTACGCAGTGCATTTTTTGGGCTTTTCGCCTCTCCTTAAACAAGGCAAAAAGACAAGACAGAAATAATAGAAAAGTTCAGTGTCTCCATCCACCTGATTTGTAATTTCTTAGTATTTCATTGTGGAATTATAAGGAACAGCTCAGTTAGACTAAATGGAATGCTTTGCCAAAACCTCTTTTAGAGATTAATGGATTTGTTGCCTTTGACTAACCTTGAAAAGGAACAAGTTGTGTTTTCTGTTTCTTCAAGTCTAGCTCAAGCTCCACTATTACTTTTTTAACCGTTTAAAATGTTTTTATCCCGATTTTATACTTAAAAACTCCCAAAGCAGCTAACAAATTAAAAACAAGATTAAGGATGCAGCCTTCATTTAAAACACAATTAAAAATACAATATATACATATATAAAACACCAATCATTAAGAAGGGTAAGAAACAATTAGCAGAGCAACTAAGTAAACCAGTGAAAATTACAGTGGGAAAACTAGCTTTTCAATTTATACTAAAAATGGAGATAGAACTACACATTGCACAAACTTCAGGCAGAAAGATATTTCACAAACCTAGCAACTGTTGAGAAGGCCCATTTCCACATGGTTACTAGCCTAGCTTCAAGGAAATGGGTGGAACCTGCTTTTCTAGTCCAGATTTCCCCAAAGTGACACCCTTCAATTTTATTAAGGTTGCAAATTCCCAGAATTCTCCATCCAGGATGGGAACAGTAACCCTAACACACCCGGAAGATGCCAATTAGGAGCAAGACTGCTTTATCTGTTCTTATAGGATGAATCTCCCAAAGGTGCTTTTTCAAGAGGCAACAGAGCTGAAGAAGCTTCTTGGATGAGAAGCAAAACATCTTCAAAGAAAAACCAGAAAGTCCAGTTGCCTCTTGAAAAAAAGCACCTTTGGAACCAACCGTGACCTGGATGACCAAGAATCTCCATAGACATACAGGATGAAAGGATGGATTCATGAGGGAGCAGATGGTTATTTAGATGCTTTTGTTCTAAGTCATTTGGGGCGCTGAAAATAAAATATTGCAAGCCAGGATTTAGAGCAGGTGTGGACGGAAAGAAGTTTTAGGAGCTAATGTGATATCTCTGGAGGATTTCCATATGGTTTTAATGAAAAGGTGTCTTTTCTCTGCTTACTTAGGGAGAGAATTAGTAGTTAGAATTAGTAGATTGGGGTGTGAAAGTGTTATGTGTGAACTATGACTGGTGTTGAAAGCGATGTGTTGTGTCGCACATCTGCTCAGAGAGAGAGACCTCAATATTATTACTGATCATTTATTGCATGTATTCTGGAAGCTGGGCCCTGGGGTTCAAGAAAAAACAAAAAAATCAAATCAGATCCTTCAAATCTTCTCACCTTCAGGAGGATATTTTCATTTATTTATTTATTTATTTTATATGCTGCCCATCTCTCTTGGCAGAGACTCTGGGCAACTTAAAATAACATCTTAGAAGCGCAATATAAAAACGAAGAAAGGATTCAAAACATTTTGCTTTAAAATTAAAACATTAACAATTAACAAAGGATTAAATGGTTGGAATGCTCTACCAGACTCCATTGTTACAGCCTCAATCCCTCACAGCTTCAACCTCAAACTGTCTACCGTGGATCTACCCCATTCCTAAGAGGTCCTTGCATAAGTGCACTAGCGTCCCTACCATCCGTGTCTTACTATCCCCATTTATCTGTATTTACTTCCTTTGCTCATATTTAGGTTCATACCTATACTTCTTATCTTCTACATCAGGGGTTCCCAACCTGACGATATTCCAGGGGGTGCGAGAAAAGTCCAGGTAAATAATAGGATATTGGCTATATGTTGGCATTTTTATTTATTATGCAATGGATTAACTTTGTTTTCATTTTAGAGTTAAGTATCGTTATTTAGTGGCCGTCACATACATAGCTGAAAAGATTCAATCCTACCATATATTTAACGCGTTCAGTAGTTCCTAAAGTCTAAATTTCAGGGGGTGCGAGGTTCGAGTGAAATTTCTTTAGGGGTGCGGGGCGAAAAAAAGGTTGGGAACCACTGTTCTACATGTTTGACAAACAAACAAACAAACAAATAAAAGGGATCAATAAGTAAACAGGTCAGAGGTGGTATTCAGCAGGTTCTGACCAGTTCTGAGAACCAGTAGTGGAAATTTTGAGTAGTTCGGAGAACCGGCAAATACCACTTCTGACTGGCCCCTCCCCCATCTATTCTCTGCCTCCCGAGTCCCAGCTGATCGGCTGGGTCTTCTTTTGTTGACCTGCACAGAATGGAGCTGGAAAGCAGGTTAGTGGGGTGGGGTGGGAATGGGAATTTTGCAGTATAACCTTCCCTTGCCATGCCCACCAAGCCACACCCACAGAACCGGTAGTAAAAAAAATGTGAATCCCACCACTGGCTAGAGGTGGAATCTTCTTCTAATTGGGGTGTGTGTTGGTGTGTGTGTGTGTGTGTGTGTGTGTGATTTCTCCTCCTTTCCAATAATGTATTGATTGTAGAAGCATCTGCTATGAGTTTTTGGTCCTTGGATGTAGGCGCTTCCATCTCCTCCTCTGAAGGGACCCCTTTCCCACTTCAGCGGGCGAGGTCCCCACCCAAACTCCATGGCTGCAAGATTGCAGCCTTACTTCACAACTTCTGACTTGTAAAGAGCAGCGTGCTTTTCCATATTAATGAGCATAAATTTAATTAGAACTTCAGGCCTTCAACTGCAGGCCTTTTTTTTTTTAAACACACACACACACACACACACACACACACACACTTATACCCCCATCATTTTCCAATTTGAAAAAGCTCTTTTTCTAGCTGCTCTCTTTTAAGGACTTCAGTTAATTGGCACAAATTCCAGTCGTGGCATGGGACAGCCTCAGGTAGCAACAAAGCGGTACTTTTAAAAGGAAGCCACATTTAACCAGCTAATTGGCCAGTAATTATTGCTTGGTAGTTTCCAGGAAAGGAAGACACAGGAATAAGGCTTGGCAGGCTCTCATGACAAAAGGCCTCCGTGCCCACCCCACCCCCTATACTGTGTTGTTCTTCAAGCTCCTGGAGCTGTGAGCTGGGGAGAGGAAGCGTCACAATATGACACAGTCTAAGGTGTGAAAGCATTAAGTTTGCGGAACAACTTGTTATCCGGTGGGTGTCTGCAATATGACAGAAGGCAGCCCACCATACAGTGTTATGCTATGGTAGAACTAGCAGAGCTAGTGGGATGCAGCGGAGCAGACAGTGAAAAGATACAGTGAAGGGTGAAGGTAGATATATTGGTTAAGTTATTATCATTTTTTAAAAAAATCCTACTCTGTCTGCAAAGAGTTCAAAATGGGATGCTATATTTCTCTCTTCCTGCACTTATATAACACTTCTAGCCTTATAGCACCCTGTTGTTGGCTAGAGAGAAAGGAACCAGTAAGTCAGTGGTGGGATTCAAACTTTTTTTTACTACCGGTTCTGTGGGCGTGGCTTGGTGGGCATGGCAGGGGAAGGATACTGCAAAATCCCATTCCCTCCCCACCCCACTAACCTGCTTTCCAGCTCCATTCTCCTTTGCAAGGCAACAAAAGAAGATCCAGCCAATCAGCTGGGACTCGGGAGACAGAGAATAGATGGGGGTGGGGCCAGTCAGAGGTGGCATTTGCCAGTTCTCTGAACTAAAAGTTTCCACTACCGGTTCTCCAGAACTGGTCAGAACCTGCTGAATACCACCTCTGCAGTAAGTTCAATCACTTAGATCAGAGGTCTCCAACCTTGGCAACTTTAAGACTTGTGGACTTCAACTCCCAGAATTCCTCTGGGAGTTGAAGTCCACAAGTCTTAAAGTTGCCAAGGTTGGAGACCCCCTGACGTAAATCACTTCTTCTGCACAAGTTAGAATGTCTTCTAAAGTCACTCACCGATTGTGGTACCAAAATGATGGGAACAAAAACAGGCTTCCTTTTACTTCAGTGACGGGTGGATGGATAATATTGCAAAAACACTGTTGAATCAGTTCTGTGAGTATTTAGGTTGAGTAGCCAGTTGAATCAAAATGCCCATGGTCAGCTCGAACACTGATCCAGATTCTCAATTTATTTATCTGGATTCTACAATCCAGATTCTCAATTTATTTCACACAGGAAGACCAACTGTAAGCTTCTCAGCCTTATTGCAAATTATGTCTATGTATATGTAAATCTCCCCCCCCCAGGCATATGCATT
Source organism: Notechis scutatus (assembly GCF_049901735.1). Lineage (NCBI taxonomy): Eukaryota > Metazoa > Chordata > Lepidosauria > Squamata > Elapidae > Notechis > Notechis scutatus. The sequence continues at coordinate 143,846,394 of NC_142010.1, forward strand.
CACACATCCTTCCTTGAAGTCTGTCTGTGAGAATGTTGCCAACAATTCTGTTCAGAGTTTACTCCAGAAGAGGGAGGAAAAAAGAGTACATTTGGATGGAACGATGCAAGGGCTATTGCTCCACAGTGGAACATATTCTTTCATGTAGAAAGTTCTAATTTCAGCCGTTGCATTTTCAAGTAAGGGTTGGGGAGAAAAACAGTCTGAAATTCTGGAGAGTTGGTCCCTGTCAGTAAATACAAGATCGAGTAAATTGGACTAAAAGTCTGCCCTATTAAGGGAGTGTCTTGTGTTTGTTTGCCTTTGAAAAGCCATTAGACAGCCAGATGGCACCCATTTTGATTAGAAGAACCACTAAGTGGATTGATCTTTTTAATCAAGCTCTGCACACTGACTGAACTCCAAATGACCATATCTGGAGACAGGTAGTTGGAAAATGCAAGGGTTTGTAAAGGCGAACCTTGCTCGGAAAGATCTCTGTCGAGAAAAGTAGCACAAAGTACAGTTCCACATAAAATGAAAAGAAGTTAAAATGCATTTATAAGTGAGGACACAATGCGAGCAGACTTTGAATGTGTAATCTATGAAGAAGGAAATCATTTAACACAGAAACAGAATAACAGAGTTGGAAGGGATCTTGGAGGTATTCTGATCCAACCCTCTTCTGAAGCAGGAAATCCTATACAAAATAAACTTGATACCAACTAATACAGATCCTCATCTGAAATCGGCACTCAACTAACAAGCCATTCCAGAGTTCTTACTTGCGACATAAATGACCAAGCTCAAATTATCCAACTTTGTATATATTGTGAAAAAACAACAACCCTAAAACCTCTTTAGAAGAGGCACTAATGCTGGGAAAGGGGAAGGAAAGATGAAGAGGATGACTAGCAAGAAGGTGGATTGGCTCAGCTAGAGTGGAGATGGAGGCACCATTGGAAGACCCAAAAGACAAGGTTGGGGACAGATTGTCACGGAGATCTATCCATGTGGCCCCTAATAGTTGAACATGACTTGATGGCATCTATCTAAAACTTAGTGATGGTCTTCAATGGGACATTTGTAAGACTAGCCAACAGCTTCCCCCTACAAGTCTCTAGCTACTATTTTGAAGACCAAATTCTGCCTTGGCGGTTGTATTCAGCAAGCACCCAAAAGCTTTCCCATACTATTTTCAAAACTAAGGGTCTCTGTTTCAAGAAGGACACCTTCCAAGCCCTTGTAACAAAGTTGTAACAAAGTTGTGCACCTGCCTAGGCCTGGGTGGCATGGAAAATCAAATTGTTCTGGAATACCAATCTCCCTCTATCAATTTCTGACAGAAAAACACAGCTGCAAATAAGTGTAGCAAAATCCCACATCCCAAAATTCTGCTTTAGCTTCTGGAAAGTCACATCCCCTTTCTGTTTGTTTGTTTGTTTCCCCTAAGAGAACTTCATCTCTTCCTAGAGAACAGATAATAATTACATTCTGAAGTGGTTGTCTCTCTATCTAGGATTCTCTCATGTTCAGATCTTGAAATAGGTGGGGTTGCTATGGCCCTCTCGATTGCTGAACAACTCTTAGTCGCTTCTGACTGCATGGTCAGTAGTGAGAAAACTGGAAACGAACACAGCATCATTGCATTCCTCCTTCAAAGAGTGCCAGTCTTGCTCATTTGATCTTTTTGATCAAACATACCCCTTTGTAGTGATCTGCTTTTTATTCGTCTCTGAAAATAAAATACAGGCTGAATAGTCAAGACCTTATTGATGATCCAAACTCTGTCAAGGATCTTGGAGTACTCATCTCTAATGACCTAAGTGCTAGAGCCCACTGTAACTACATAGCCAAAAAGGCATTAAGAGTTGTTAACCTAATCTTATGCAGCTTTTTCTCTGGTAGTATCACACTACTAACTAGAGCATACAAAACATTTGCTAGACCAATACTCAAATACAGTTCATCAGTCTGGAACCCACATTACGTATCTGATATTAACACAGTTGAGAAAGTCCAGAAATATTTCACAAGAAGAGTTCTCCACTCCTCTACTCGTTGCAGAATACCTTATGCCACCAGACTCGAAATTCTAGACCTAGACAACCTAGAACTACGACACCTTCGGTCCGTTCTAAGTATAGTATATAAAATTATACATTGCAATGTCCTACCTGTCAATGAATACTTCAGCTTCAACCATAACAACACAAGAGCAAACAATAGATACAAACTCAAGGTTAATCGCACCAAACTTAATTGCAGGAAATACGACTTCAGCAACAGAGTGGTCAATGTCTGGAATACTCTACCTGACTCTGTGGTTTCTTCCCCAAACCCCAAAAACTTTAACCTTAGACTGTCTACTATTGACCTCACCCCTTTCCTAAGAGGTCTGTAGGAGGTGTGCATAAGCACACCAATGTGCCTACCATCCCTGTCCTATTGTTTCTTTTATTTTTCTCATATGTATCCATTTCATGTATTCATAACTATGTTTTTACTTATACCTATTATCTTGTAAGTAATTGACAAACCAAATAAAATAAAATAAAATAAATAAATAAATAAATTTCACTGTGGATTAAGTTGGCTTCTTTGCTACAGGACCTAGAAACGTGATGCCGAACCTATGGCACGTGTGTCAGAAGTGGCACGCAGAGCCATTTCTGCCAGCACGTGAGCTGTTGCCAAGAACAGATCCACTGCGTATGCGAGTGCGCCTCCCATCAGCCAGGGTATCTGTTGCACATTCGTGGGGAGGCAGGGCACACATGGGAGATACTCGCACATGTGCAGGGGAGGTGGGACATGCATGGGGGTTACACATGCATGTACAGAGGCACACGGTGTGTGGGGGGTTGCACGCACATGCACAGGGATGGGGGTGCACGCACGCATTGCATTATGGGTGCAGGCATGCGTAGGTTCATGCACACACACTTTCGGCACGTAACGACGAAAAGGTTAGCCATCGCTGACCTAGAATTTTTCCATTTAAGATGGAGGGTGGGGAATGTTACTTAGTTCTTGCAGTTTCCCATACTGTCACCTCTTACAATACTAGACAACACAGTAAAACAGTAGACACCTTCAAATTTCTAGGTTCTATTATATCACATGACCTAAAATGGACACCTAACACCAAAAATGTCATCAAAAAAGCACAACAAAGAATGTTCTTTCTGCGCTAACTCAGAAAGCTCAAACTGCCCAAGGAGCTGCTAATACAGTTCTACAGAGGGATTATTGGGTCTGTCACCTGCACCTCTATAACTGTCTGGTTTGGCTCTGCAACCCAACAGGACAGACACAGACTTCGGAGGATAATAAGGACTGCAGAAAAAACAATTGCTACCAACCTGCCTTCCATCAAGGACTTGTATACTGCATGAGTCAAAAAGAGGGCTGTGAAAATATTAACAGACCCCTCACATCCCGGACATAAACTGTTTCAACTCCTTCCCTCAAAACGATGCTATAGAGAATTGCACACCAGAACAACTCGACACAAGGACAGTTTTTTCCCAAAAGCCATCCCTCTGCTAAACAAATATTTCCCTCAACACTGTTCAACTATTTACAAAGTGGGCACTACTATTACTGTTAATCTTCTCATCACTCCTTATCACCCATCCCCCCCCCACTTGTGATGGTAGGACTGTAACTTTGTCACTTGTATCCTTATGATTTATATTGACTGTTTCCTAGTATGATTTGATTGCTGATTGTACCCTATGACTATCATTAAGTATTGTACGTTATGATTCTTGATTCTTAATGAATGTATCTTTTCTTTATGTATACTGAGAGTATTTACACCCAAACAAATTCCTTGTGTGTCCAATCACACTTGGCCAATAAAGTATTCTAATTTCCACCTTTTCACCTTTGGCTATTTAGGAACTGTGGTGGCGCAGTGTTGCAGGTTAATTCTGCCGTCTTCCAGCAGTTTGATTCTGTCCAGCTCAAAGTTGACTCAAACTTCCATCTTTCTCAGTACAATGAGGATCCAGATTGTTGGGGGCAATAGACTGACACTGTAAACCGCTTAGAAAGGGCTGTAAAGTACTGTGAAGCGGTATATAGGAATAAGTGTTATTGCTATTTTGCTGGTGTTGATGAGAATGGAGTGCAGCAATATCCAGCATGCTTTGCAATGCTAATGGCTGATTTAGACCAACTGCAGTGTTGCTCTAAATCATGGCTGTCAAACTTGCGGGCGTCACATTGTCATCATGTGAGGTTTTGTGACGTTTTTTCACTTCATGGGTGTGACACATCCGGCCTGCAGGCTGCCAGTTTGACACCCCTGCTCTAAATCATCAACAATCTTCAGTGTTGCTCTGATTTTCCAGAAAGCATTCAGTCTGAGAGTTAGTCTGAAATCAGGCTGTGATTTGTAAATTCATACTTTTCAAAGCTGGGGGGGGGGGAAACCCCTCAGAGTTGGTATCTGTTGCACTTCAACTAAGGTTGCCAAACTTTCTTTTATTGGTTTTTCTTTCCACACACTTTTAGACGGCTGTTTGATTTGCAGATGTTACTAGGTGAAATATTTCAGAAGGTGGGGATTGGCGATAATTCAGAGCTCATGTTTTGTATGTTGAAGGTCCCAGATTCAAGCCTCGGTGTTTCTCAGAGAAGCTGGGAAAGGCCCCCCTTTTAGAGATAAATAAAAGGAAGCTGGCTACCAGCCAGTGCAGAAAATACTGGTCGTAATGATGAACAGTGTGACTTCATTCATTTTAGCCTCTGTCTGTGGGATAAACACTATCATCTCATCAGTTTGGCCATAAAACATTGTTCTAACACGTCTCAGAGAGCTAATGCAAAGGTTAAATGAGATAAACACACACACACACACACACACAGAGAGAGAGAGAGAGAGAGAGAGAGAGAGAGAGCCTGAATTCAAACCATCGGTAACATTATTGTTCCCTCCAAGGGGGGAAGCCTTTTGGAATGGGACCACACCAACATGGATAAGAAGTGAGTTAAGAGTCATTCTTATTTTGTTAAATGAGAAGAACTGAAATTCAATTAGTTTTCAGAAATTACAGTGGAAAGTGCCGATGAAAAAGAGATGTTACTGTGGTTTGCGTAAACATGTTTATGACGGGGGGGGGGGATGTTTGCAGACACTGTACTCCAGGTCAAAACTGCAAACAAAATGTGTGTGTTAGAATAATAGGTTCAAATGTTCATATAAACTATAATATGACTTTTTTTAAAAAAAGAATATCCCTTGCATAAATATAAGACAGAATAAATATAGGGAACAAAACAATGAAAAATTGAGGGGGGGAAATGAATGAGTTTACAATTTTTTTTAAAAAGCCCTGAAATTTCTCCCATTTTCTATAATGAAAGAAGAGTGAATCATTTTCCTCATTATTTTCTCTAAACAAGTCCTTTCCCAAAATATTGCAATTACTTGTTGCAAGCAGAAAAATTATATGTCCCTTCCTTTTTACCATCCTTTCCCACCCCATTTCTTCTGCAAATAGCACCTCTGTGGATGTGTGTGTGTATACAGGATGATTTGGATCAGAATGAAAATATATTCCATCCTAATTCTCTCAGTGCTGTGGCCCTGATCTAAATCAGCTCTGCCCGCTTTTAAGAAAAATACTCAAAAGTCATGAGGGGAATCTTATTAACTGTTCCTTCATATTCACATCTGCTTTGTTCTGAAGCTTCTTGGAAAAAAGGAGAAAGTACAGCTGTGAGACATCTATTTAGCCACCATCTTGCCAGCTGTTCTGTGCATTCTGTTGCCTGTGAAAACCTAGACCTGCCAATCAATCACTTGATATCTTGGCTATCTGCTTCCCATTTGGTCCCCATTGCTATTAAACAGTCTATTGCAGATTTCACAGGTGACCTGGCTTAATCTTGCATTTATTCCACGCAGCCTTCATTTTTGCTTAAGGAGACATAGTTAATTGTACAAAAGCTGGGTTCAGGGTCAAGAACCTGTTCAGGTCTGAATTTTTGGTAGCATCTACATTCTCCAAAAGGTTCATTCCTGTTAGAAATGCTTCTCCCCTCTCAGAAAAGAGCACAAAGATAATTTTCAGCCTTTTCTACAATATATACAATCTTAAAGATGTAACTTTTTTTGGGGGGTGTTGAAGACTTTCAAGCCTGAGAGACATAAAGTAGATTGACATAATCCTCAACTCCATCAATAGCTTCCCTCTTTATTTTAAATGTGCACAACATCAAGGGATAGCTGTTCTTGATCTAGCCTTTGATCATGTTCTTGAGATCCAAACCTCAAAGACGGGTGGCTGTTATTGAGAAGAGCAGCCCTTTGCCCATAATGTCTTACCCAATAGGACATTTCCAAGGCTCCTCATCATTGTATTAACTGCACTTTACGATGGGCACATCCGGTTGACTTTGGTAGAACTACAGAGCATTGACTCACCTTGCAAGCAGAAAGAGAGAGTCATAGAATCAGAGAATGTAAATAGTGGGGGTGGGGGGGAACTTTAGACATCATCTACTCCATCCCACTGCCCAGCGCAAGAATGCACTACTACAGGATTCCTAACAGAGGACCATTCAGTCTCTATCTAAACACAGCGAAGAAAGGTCCAGTACTTTCCAAGGCCACCTGTCCTGTTTAAGCAACATTTTAAATTCTTGTTAAATAGAATTCTTAATTTCCGTCGTCTAGCTCAGGGGTGTCAAACTTGTAGCCTACGGGCCGGATGCATCATGCGCTGGCCACACCCACCCATTTTATCAAAGGGGGGGAAGTCATGATACATCACGTGACGCCACGAGTTTGACACCCCTCGTCCAGGTGCTTTGCAGAAGGTCGGTGGTAAATGCTAAGAACTTGCAGTACATTTTTGAAGGTGCTGTGCAGTTGTGCATCTCGCCAGTGTTTGAATTATATACTACTTGACAGGAAAGAAACAGGGGGAGAGAGAGAAAGACTAAGACGCTCCAATTTATACTGATCTGTAATGGGGTTTAAAGGAGAGCCAGTTTGGTCCAATGGTTAAGACAACAAGTTGGAAACCAGGAAAAACCATACATTTGAGTCTCACTTTAGGCACAAAGCCAGTTGGGTGGCCGTGAGCGAATCCCTTTCTCTCAACCCCAAGGAAGGAGGCAAAGGCAAAAGCGCTTCCGAAAAACCTTGCTTATGACCTCATTTCTACTGAGGTTGTTAAGCAAAACACTTTGGGTCATTAAGTAAAACATCGTGTGTGCCCGTGAATTGTGATTTTACTGCTGGCTTTCTTCACTGATTCCACTTGTCGAAAGTTGGCTGTGAACCCCCCCAAAGGTAGACCGGGAGCATTATAACAGTTGTAAATTGAGGACCATTTGTATAATTAGTTTTTCAGTGCTATTGTAACTTTGAACAGTCACTAAACAGGGCAGTTGTTAAGTGAGGTCTACCTGTATGGACGTTTTTAAAATGGAAATCTCGGAGTACAAAATGTAATTTTTAAAGCTATACTATTTTGCATGCTGTGAAGGCTTAAAAAAATAACACTATGACTGTATTATTTAATCCAATCCCCTGGCCCATAACCAATAAAACCAAAAATAGCTCATCAGACACATAAAAAGAAAGAATACCATAAAATAAAACTTTTTGGGGAGGACAGTTTAGCAAGAATTAGCAAAACCGAATATGTCCAGGACTGGTCAAAAATTATGGCTAAGAGGGTTCAGTTGTCTTGGAAGGTCAACAAGACTTATCACAAACTGTCTGATTATATAGCACATTGCATCTATCTTAATTGGGAGGGGGGCGGGAATGGCTGCAGAAACCGAATGACCAAGCAATGATTTTATCCCGTTCAAAAGTCCTGAATAATTTGAATGTTTGCATACTCCTGTTTTGATGTTGAGTGCCAACAATTGTTTGGTCTCCAAATTCCTTTCTTCATTGTCTGAGTTTACCTTTTCCCCCCCTCCCCAGATTGCTGCCTTATTCTGGGGTGGAAGGGGGAAGAGTCAATTGTGTGGGATGATGAGCCAGTCATATTGAGATTCCCCATTGATTTCCTATTATGAAGTTCAGTAAGAAAAATGACATTATCTTGTTACAGAACCAAAGCTCTGATTTGTCGCATTCCATTCGTGTCCTGGCTGGAATAGGAATTGATTTTGTAGACTCTGGTACCGAATTACTCATTGGTGGGGTGAGAAGCGGCTGGGGAGGAAAGGAGATGGAGAGGGTCAGAGAGGCTAACTGACTTCGTTTCGGGGATAATGGAGACCTACAGTGACCCCTGGCAAAACATCAGCTCCAGGTGCTTCGCCTTAAGCTCCCAGTGCTCTCTGCTTGTAGTAGGGGCAAGACAAGATGAAGAATGAGAGAAGAGCAAAGAGGGTCGTGGTTATAAGATCAGGTCTAGGCTACTTGGGAGGGAAGCGCTTGCTACATATTGCAGATTACATTTCAGAAGCATTGTTAAGGTTCAGACTCTAAGGAAAATGAGTTACATTAAGTCAACCGTGGATCTGTCTAATCCTGTATTGCCCGCCCTGAATATCTGTGGCTTTCCAGTAAGGTTCAACATCAGTTTTCCCCCAAGCCAAGCAGAAAATATGCTAGAGACTGGATCTGAGATCGTGGAAATCCCAATTTTAAGGACCCTAGTTACAGCAGTTCATTTAGTGACCATTCAAAGTTACAATGGCACTGAAAAAAGTGACTTGTGACCATTTTTCACACTTACAACTGTTGTCGCATCCTCATGGTCATGAGGGGCCAGGCAAGGAGAAGCACCCCTCGACGTAAGTGATGTCAAGTTGGCCACGCCCACCCAACCACGTGACTACCCAGCCACGCCTATCCCAGCTGGTCATTGGGACAGAGAACCGGTTGTTAAATTATTTGAATCCCCCCACTGACCCTATGAATACTATACAGTAAGATAGGCATTCCCAATTGGGCATCTTCCAATTATTCCTCGCCTTTGCAACGTTTATCCTCTAGCTTTATGCTTCTTTCATGATTTGTGGAATTATCATATGAATGGGGAGTCTGAAATACAGCATCTCATAAGCAAGTGATATAATTGTCACTGACATGGCACTGAATTTACTAGGACATACATACGTGATAAGTATTCGTGAGATACTTCACGTTATATACCTTCTATTCTCTTTGGTAGAACAAACTTCAAGATCACCCAGCATTCTTCTTCAAAATCAGAAGCCAACTATCCTAACTACAACTATGAGCAATTAATAAAAAGTCATCATTCACTCCATTTTGAACCCCATCACTCTTTTCAAACAATTGAAATACCAGCTATTCCTATAATGATGGGCCACTTTGTTTAGTTGTTTGACGATAGGGAGGTGGTTTAAACCAAGCCAGAGCATCTAGCTCCATAATGTCTAAAGTTGTCACTGTAGGACAAAGGAGGAATAGGTCCTGTGGATGAAGGAACTGCAATTTCCACAATCCCCTGCCACACAAGCTGGGGCTGATATGGGTGGGTTCAAAGCCTCTTGCTAGAAAAGAGCAATAGCATTATCGCTTACATACCACTTCATAATGCTTTACGGCCTTCTCTAAATGGTTAACAGAGTCAGCCTATTGCCCCCAAGAATCTGCGTCCTCATTTTACTGACCTCAGAAGGATGGAAGGCTGAGGCAACCTTTCAGCCAGTCAGGATCGAAGTCCAGACTGTGGGCAGAATTAGCTTGCTATTATCGCATTCTAACCACTGCATCACCATGGCTCTTCTCTTCAATTGCTCCTGAGACCCTTTGTGTGTATGCTTACCCATCACTCATTCAGATTATCATGCTTGGCAAGCAGGGCCGATTTCTCATTTCTGGTTTGGAAAACCATTCTGAGAAAATTTGAAGATGGATCAGAATCACTAGACTTCAGCAAACTCTTAGGAAAAAAAAACACCTGTGTGAATTGTCTTCTGTTAAAAGAAGGTACTTCAAGGTCACAGTTAACTTTTTCTAGATTTGTGTGTGTGTGTGTGTGTGTGTTGTATTTTCCAGATAGCAATATATATACTGTATATAGCAACTTAAGGACAGCCAGGAAAGTTTTCACAAAGCAGTTGCTCTCGGTGGGCACAGAGCCCTGCAGCTTGCTCCAAACCATTTACCCCCTGCAGAAAAATCAGGCCTGCTAGCCGTCGCTTATCTTAGTCCTCCGTGAATTTTCAAGTGAACAAATGGTAAAGTAAAGATACAAGGCTGGTAGCAGCCACACAAGATCTTAGCATGTTTCCTTTGTATTACATTTCACACAGAAGTGGCTGGACACTGATTTATTTGTGGCTAAATTATTCATAACTGTATGTTTTGATCTACTCAGCATAGCTAAGGGTAGAAGCTCTATGTATACATATGTGCATACAGCTATACCAGGGGTGGGATTCAAATTTTTAAACAACCGGTTCTGTGGGTATGGCTTAGTTGGTGGGCGTGGCTTGGTGGTCATGTGACTGGGTGGACATGGCTTGGTGGTCATGTCATTGGCTGGGTGTGGCCAACTCAATATCACTCACATTGAGGCACGCATCTCCTCGCCTGGCCTCTCATGACTGTGGGGATGCTGCAACAGTCGTAAGTGTGAAAAATGGTCATAAGTCACTTTTCTCAGTCCCATTGTAACTTTAAATGGTCACTCCACACAAGCAAAGTACTAGCAAAGGAAGGGGGGGAAAAACTCCAGAGAAGTTCCTGAGACAGGAAGTCTGGTCCTGCCAAGAATGTAATAAGGGTTAATGGAGAGGCAGTTTCTGTAAGCAACACCAGAATGTTTCCTTCCTGCCTTCCTTACAGGATTAGGCCAGTAATTTCTTCTAACAACCGGTTCTCCAAACTGCTTAGAATGTTAACAACCGGTTCTAGCAAATAGGTGCGAACTGGTAGAATCCCACCCCTGAGCTATGCAAACAATGAGTCAAGGGCAGTGGTAGGATTCAAATTTTTTTTACTACTGGTTCTCTGGGCGTGGCTTGGTGAGCATGGCATGGCTTGGTGGGTATGGCAGGGGAAGGATACTGTAAAATCTCCATTCCCTCCCCACCCCACTAACCTGCTTTCCAGCTCCGTTCTCCTGTGCAGGGCAACAAAGAGGATCCAGCCGATCAGCTGGGACTCGGGAGGCAGAGAATAGATGGGGGCAGGGCCAGTCAGTGGTGGTATTTGCTGGTTCTCCTAACTACTCAAAATTTCTACTACCGGTTCTCCAGAACTGGTCAGAACCTGCTGAATACCACCTCTGGTCAAGGGCCATCTAGAGAGCATTACATCCCCTAAGAACAAAATGGACACTCCTGCAATATATAAATAAGGTGAAAGAAAGACATGATAGTGGTTTAAGGTTTATCCTTTATAAGGAATCTGGATCCCTTCAGATAAGTCTATTCAAAAGATATATTTACTTCAAGAGTGATTAATATAGTCTTTTAGTTTAAAAAAAAAAACTAATTTCATGCACTGCTATAGAGCTTGACACACCCACATAGACCACTCCCTATACTTTTTGAAGTGAATACAATTTCTCAAGTCAGGTTTTGTTTGACTTTTACTTTGTCTCCAAATGTGTGGGAACAGGCTTCCTATTATTCCCAACCAGTATGCTTAATCAAAAAGGAGGGAGGTTGTAGCTCAAAATAGTACAGTATATAGATTGTTTTTCAGAGGCTTTCATTCCCTTCTAAACAAGCAGTCCATTCCTGATGTTTTTTCTAGGTCCTCCTGCACAATCTGGATGATTAAGAATGGAAAGAAATATATCTGAAGATTAAACGTGACTCAAAAGAAACAAGTCCAGGTAGCTCAAGCTAAATGGTATCAGATTGGTGCAGAAATAAAGTTAGCAAAAACAAACAAAAATGGGGTGGAGAGAATTCTTTCCTAATAGCTATGGCAATCAATCATGCTCTGGGCACCACCAAATCTCATCTAACTATCTTTCAGAAATGTTTCTGGAAGGTAATTGGTTACACAGTCTTTTTAAAAATTGTGACAGTCAATGATTTATTGATTTGCATTTAGTCCCCACCCTTCCTCAAGAAGCTATTTTTGACAGCTATAAGTTGTTGTTTTTTCTCTTGTATTTTATCCTCGCATACCTTGCAGTACGTTTCATGGATGGGAGATATTTTATCCAGGATATCTTCAATTGTAGACCATCCATTTCATCATAGAGACCCTTATAATGTACTAGAAAAAAAGAGGGTGAAATTTAGAATCTGCATCCAGAACAGAATTATCTGTTTTCTGATGTACTTCCAGCTCTGGAACCCTAAGATGACATTTCTCCCAGAACTGGTTCAAGAAGACTATCCCAGTATTACACATGACCAATTATTTTAACTGTTTTTTAATTATCAAAATTATGTTGGTGGAGATTGATGTATATGGAACCCAAATATTGAATCTGGTTCTGAAAGGTCAGGATGGTCCAGGAATGAAAAAAGATATTGCAGGAGAAATTATTGCAGCTGCGATTCACAATCTTGTTATTTTTTTTTCCAGCACCAAGGATAGCACCATATACAGTACTTGGCGGCTGTTGCCTTCAAGGAGTTTCATTTACATGTTCATCTAGCCATGTAAAGTTGCATATAACTTTATATGCAACAACAGCTAGCAATCTGAAGCTAAAAGGAGTTTTAAAAGAATGCATAATTTGTATGCCGGTGGCAAGATTCCAGTTTCAAAAATATGGTGCAAATTCTATCCACAAGCCCCCTTTGGAGTATAATACTACTCTATTCATAATATCATGCTCTCTCTGCAATGAATAACTCCCCCCACCCAAAAAAAACCCAACCCTCAAGACTTTCACATTTTTAGACAATAGGCAACACTCAAAAAAAATAAATAAATCAAAAGATAGATCCAAGTCAATTCTAGAAAAGTCTACACATGCGGAATTCTTTTACCTGCATGAAAACAATAACTTCTGCCAAGTGTAGTTATTTGCAGATTTATTTCATAAATTTACAGGACTACAAAAGCAATGCAATTTTGATCTAAGATTCTCATCCTGTTTTAAGTATGATCCTAGGAATTTACTATGAAGTTTTCTATATCTGAAGCATAAACAATGCTTGTTTCATGCAAGATATTACAACCTACTTAAGAAAAAAAAAAGATTCTGTAACACAGAATGCTCCATAGAGGATGCTCTACATTTAAACTGAACATTTGATTTTAAAGCAATTTGAAAGGAAGTTTAAACTTTAAAGGAACCCTGATGGAATGTAGAATTCCAGAGGCCAGGGAGAGATAACCCAGTTATTAGGCAAGAACTTTAATTTCTTATGTTCCTCAACGGTTAGTTCACTCTCATTGCATACTGTCCATATATTTCCACATCCTTTCCCTTTATTACCTGGGACTTCCCAATCGGTTCAATGGTTTCTTTAAGAGATAAGTTGCATGATCAACGTCATAACAATTGGTATAACTAATCAGAAGAACATTGGAATTCTGAGAGGAAGAATTGGGCATGGACCAAAATAGTTTTTAAAAGGCATCTTTCTTATTGGGAATCATTACAAAAGGAAGTGAAAATAAAACTACTTTTCTATTGATGCTTTGATGCAAATTTCACAAAGTGACTACAGAAGTTGTGGGTCACCTTCATCACTGGAGGCTTTCAAGAAGAGACTGGACAGCCACTTGTCATGAACGATACAGGGTCTCCTGCTTGAGCAGGGGGTCGGACTAGATGACCTACAAGGTCCCTTCCAACTCTGTTATTCTGTATTTTCTCCTTGAACCTCAGGGTGGGAGGGGGAAATCTTCCAATCTAGCTTCCTGTTGCTAAGCTGGATTTAACTTCTTGAGAACGGAAAATTGTATAAGCTGAGTCTATATAATAAGGTTGGTTATACCAGCTGGACGTACCATGTACACTAGTTATGATTATTTGGGAACATTTCTCATTATTTTTAATTTGTCCCCTGAGCCTAGGCAGGAACCGGAGCCCGTGGCCCTTGCAACAAAAGAGAGAGGTGTGAAGAATTAATTCTAATAGCACAGAGGTTTCTCTCTCCTTGGAAGCCACACTGTCCTTTGCAGGGCTAAGGAAACCATCACAATTGACTGTAAATAAAGAGGAGCGGGAAGGGATGGGAGGAGGAACGATGGGAAAGAATAAGAAGGAGGAAAGTTCATAAAGTTTTCCAGTGTGAGGTTCAGAAGTCCCTCCCTCCCCTGGTTTTTCTTCTCCTTTTGTTTCATGACATATAAAGACTGTCAAAATAAGTAATTAACAAGAGGGGGAAAGGAGAGATTTCACTGCATGCCTATAATTGGAAAAAAATAAACTCTTTTCTGTCACTGCCAGGTCCCAGGCATCAGGGTGACATGAAGTCCCGTGTTTGGCAATAAGCACTTTCAGAAAATGCCTAATTGCTAATCCACATGAAGGTTGTCCGAAGGTTACCGTGGAATCCCTGCTCCGGAGGGCACTTTGTCAAGAAGAGGAATGAATTCTCTCTCATCCTCTCTGCTGTGCATTAATTTATATCTCGTGGTATCTTTTCAACCTGACAAGAAGCAAAAAGGGAGGTACCAAAAAAAAACAACCCACCACAAAGTGGAAAAATGTAATGTTGGCACACAGCCTGCTTCATTGATTCATTCGGGGTGAGTGGGAATCCTACTATACGGATGGAAGGAAGATCCTGTATGAAAATTGGCTATTGATCCATTCAGACTGATATCACCTCCATGCCTTAGCAAGGTCAAGCACCATCTAAACTTGCAACGCATGTCCTGTCTGCGCAGAAACCCACGCCGACGCAATCCTATGTCACAAGTGTATTATCTTGTGATGTGCATTTATCGGCAAACAGGGTAGTGTGACGTGTTTGTGAATTACCACTAGGCACATCCTTTTTAGGCTACAGAATCACTGATTCTCAGTGCCCTGGGATCAACGTTTCTGATAACTGCTATGGAGCATTGTGCCCAGGGGTGGGATTCAAATTTTTTAACAACCGGTTCTGTGGGCATACTAACATTAACCAGATTCCATTGCTCTCCATAAACCTGTCAAAAATCGCAGATATTTGAAGTCACCAGGAGAGAGGATTGATCTGTATGGGACTTCAAAGAAAAGAAAAACAGCAGTATAGACAACACAAATGAAGACTTCATTTCAATCTTGTCGAATTTCTGCCTAGAGTGCTGACGTTTCTTTGGTATCATAAAAATGAAATCAGTTCCATTGTAGCTTTATATCTCTGATAGGTAGCTTAGGAGCAACCTTAGAATTCCACACAGCTACCAAATGCTGTGCCCAAGAATAAAGCATGCCAATACATCTACATCCTCATTCTGGAAACAACACTGCAACTAATATGTTGGGATAAGGATGATTTACCGGGCTGTGCTTTCATAATAAAATTTATCCCAGCCTCCCTGTCTTATTCATACAAGTGCCGTGTTTGGAACATACACACATTAATTAGATACCATATTCTCTTAGAAGACTTTGTGTATTGTAGAAAAGGAAAATTGGTGGTTTAAAAATAAAAAAAAACAAAGCCAACAGCATTCTAAGCTTACATATCTTTTGTGCCGTTCTCTTTTGAAAGAGGCACTGTTGTGCAAAGCTCAGAAAAAAGAATGAGTAGCAAATCCAAGAAAATCAAAGGCACGAAATAAGAGGAAAGAAAATCTTGTTTATGCCTGGCCATTTGCTATACGACTGCATTGTAAGCTGATTATTATAGTGCATTTGAGCCAAATTTAGCTAATTTGTGCATATTGTAGTTGTCTGCATTACACAGTCAGTGCATTGTTTCCCTGGTATTGGAGGAAAACAAAGAATTAGCTAGCCTAGTCGTGGGGATTCCTGCTCAGTCTGACCTGAAACATAGCCAACCGTTTCCATATGCTTTGGAGCAGGACTAAGATCTGCAAATGTTTTAGGAGACCGTTCTTCAGAAATCCTTCCCAGTGGCCATGTTGGCTGGGCTGACCAGAACTGAAGTTTAATATTTTTGGCAGCTACAGTGTATTTATTTATATACTATAGTTGTATATCTTTGCATCTGAGTCTCTTTTTCAAGCCCTCAAGATAATACATCTTTAAAAAGAAATGGTGGATTTGGGAAGGTGTTATATAACTCAATCCCTAAATCATGGCAATATGACACTTTTTTGACACTGGGGGTCACACACACCATGACTTGAAGTAGAATGTAGTTCCATTGAAGACGAGATCAAGCAAAGCTAAATTTGACCTTTCCCCCCCTTTTTATTAACGGTTGTTCTTCTTAGCATTTGTCCCATTTTGTTACAGGGTCCACACATCTTGTACTACTCTCACTTTGCTGCTGCCAAAAAAAAATGGAAAGGGTTTTGTTTTTCAGCTGGCTTTTTGCAGACCTTAATGCTATTAGACTTTGAGAACTCAAAGTAAACCTATCCAGTCAGCTTCATTGCTCCAGTCAATATCCAGTCAGCTTCATTGCTTAAGGGAGGAGGACTATAATCTATTCTCTTAAGGTTTAAAATTCTACATGATTCAAAAGAAAGAGATGGCCTCACATTCCCTAACTTTAAATTGTATTACTGTGCAGCCTATCATGGATAACAGAATGGATAAAATCCCCAAATGATAGAATATCAGTCATAGAAGCAGCTGGCTTAGCCAACAGATGATATTCAGCAGATTCTGACCAGTTCTGGAGAACCAGTAGCGGAAATTTTGAGTAGTTCGGAGACCGGCAAATCCCACCTCTGACTGGAGATTTTACAGTATCCTTCCCTTGCCACGCCCACCAAGCCACACCCACAGAACTGGCAGTAAAAAAAATTTGAACCCCACCACTGACACAGACTTTAGAGATACTCATGGAATACAATCAGGAAACAAGAGAAGAATGGGAAAAGAAAATTATAAGACATTTTAAGTTTGCTAAAAATATGAAATCTTTTAAACGTAAAACTGATTAATGGCAACTTCGCTATTAGCTTTACCGTCCAAATTCCTTTTTCTATAGGGCCGACTATTACAAGAAATATTTAATCCCAACATATGTCAGTATAATGCCTTTAAGGCTCAGAAATAGGCAGACACCGTAATAACTGCTTAAGGAAAGTAGGAATGTACCATGGCTGATAATTTATCATTTTAGTTACCATCAATTTATCCAACTCTTTACAAAATGCTGAAAGACTTAAAAATGGTTTTAAGAAAAAAGGACTTTGAGAAAATTCATGCAGCCTGAAACACTTATACAGAATGAAGGTCACTGATTAGGATGTACATAAAACATAAAGTGTTATTGAAGACGGAAGAAATAAAAAGCTGTATGATAAAGGGGATGTAAAACCTCAAAGAAATAATCACTGAACAACTATGGAAGAGCTATGGGGGTGGGGGGAAATCAGTAAAATGTATTCCAAGTGATAGTTTTATAGATAACTTCATTATAGATTATAAAACTTCATTATTTATTTATTTATTATTTATTTATTTCATTATAAAACTTATAGATAAGTTTTATATAACTTCATCCAGGGGTGGGATTCAAATTTTTTAACAACCGGTTCTGTGGACATGGCTTAGGTGGTGGGCGTGGCTTGGTGGTCATGTGACTGGGTGGACATGGCTTGGTGGTCATGTTATTGGCTGGGTGTGGCCAACTCAATATCACTCACATCAAGGCACACATCTCCTTGCCTGGCCTCTCATGACTGTGAGGATGCTGCAACAGTCGTAAGTGTGAAAAATGATCATAAGTCACTTTTTGCAGTGCCATTGTAACTTTAAATGGTCACTCCACACAAGCAAAGTACCAGCAAAGGAGGGGGAAAAAAACTCCAGAGATGTTCCTGAGACAGGAAGTCTAGTCCTGCCAAGAATGTAATAAGGGTTAACGGAGAGGCAGTTTCTGTAAGCAACACCAGAATGTTTCCTTCCTTCCTTCCTTACAGGATTAGGCCAGTAATTTCTTCTAACAACTGGTTCTCCGAACTGCTTAGAATGTTAACAACCGGTTCTAGCGAATAGGTGTGAACTGGTAGAATCCCACCCCTGACTTCATCCATAAATAGATAAACTGTGTAATAACAATTATTAGAAATGTCATAAAAAAGAAGGAACATGTATGGTGATTGTAAAAAAAAATATATTGGAAAGACTGAAATATTCTGAATATCTGAAAATAAAATTTGAATTAAAGCCACAAATTATTTTTGTAAAGTATAATCCCAGGAAACATAAATGAAAAATATCACAATTTATTAAGATATATATTGATAGTTGCAAGGACAAATCTGGCATAACTTTGGAAAAGAAGAGCTTGCTAACAATATCGTATTAGGAGACCAAAAATGGAAAATACACAATAATGGTAAAATTGTCAGTACATATCCATAATATAAGCTTAATCAAATTTAAGCAAAAATGACTCCATGTATACTACTCATTACACAGTAATTTTATGAAGAAAATTATGAGACCAATCAAAAACAATAAACAAAAATATTTAAATAAATGCTAGGAACACAGTATAAATATATAGGTTGTGGTTAGTAGTTGAGGAAGTAAATGGAAGGGAAGGAGAAAATCTGTTACTAGAAATGTTTCCCGTAATATTTTTATTTATGCTTAGTAGTTGTTGGATAGTAAAAGTGGTATTATTCAGCTCTTATCATCCAATGTAGACCATTTTTTCCCTTTGCATTTCATTATTCTTATAATAAAAATACGTTTTTTTTCTTTTTTTAAAAAAAGAACATGGATTTTCCTGCTCCTAGTAAGTACTTTAACTTTTACACCATCAGGGCTCCCATTTAATTGCAGATCTTTATTTATATTGAACAAGATCATTTCCAATGTGCATAATAAGTTGCCACTTCAGTCATGTACAAAAAAAATATACACAGAATTTATCTAACATTTTTGGACTGACCTGATGATGGCTGTACTTAGAACCGCATGTGAGCCTTAGAGTTTGCTCTTTTGAAATATGTGCAAGTTTTGTCCTGTGGCTATTTCAAGGAGGAGGAGGAGAAGGAGAAGGAGGAGTATCCGGCAAAATATTCCAGGAAGCATACAGAATTAAAACATCATTAAAAATACAAATACATGGCCATGGGAGCTTCCTGTTTTAACCCTGATCCTCTGTGGATAGATAGTTGTGAATGGAATTGAATTATCATTTTTGGTTGATTGCTTTTGAAAATCACTTCAGATGAGGCTGGTGTATTTAGTGCACTTTAAAGACACCAAGCATACAGACAATATCAACCTTGCATATAGAATATAGAATTAGCCTATTAATTCATTCATTCCACTCAGTCGTGGAGGTGACTAGAAACACTTTAAAGATTACAATTACAAACCAGATGATGACGATCATGATAAACAAACTATAAGCAATAATAATATAATAAAATAATAGGCCATTATAGCACCTTGGGGAAAAATAACGAAGCAAACTTCCGGTTTGGGTCTCTTCAGCAACAGACCGAAATCCGTAATTGTGTGCGGTTTCGATCTGTGCTCACCTCTGGAGCGCCCCGATCCTTTGGATTCAGGGCTGAAGCCACCCCGTAGAGATGGTGAAGAAGGGGGAGATTGCTAGCCAAGTGGAGGGGAGCTGCATCTCTCCTCCTTGGCTGGTCTAAACTCCCTTCCCCGAAGGCGGTTGCAGTGGTGGTAGAAATGGCCACCTCAAAGAAGAATGCGACTGGATAAGATTGTGCAGGAGAAAGACAAAGAGGAAAGCAGGACAGACCGGGCTAAACAACAGAGAACATCTAAGCAAGGTACCCTGAATCTAAAAGTACCTAGAGGGATACTTCTGAAAGAAGATCTTTAAGGAGAGAGAAAAGGAGGTTAAAACCCCTTTTTTACCTTTATATTGACAATTACAAATGGTATGGAAAGAAATTTATACTAATCTATTTTGACACAAATAGGCAACCTTAAGCTGAAATCTAAGTGTCAAAAGGAGAATAAAGATTTTTTCTTGGTCATTTTAAAGCCCTAAAAAGGAGAAGAGTGGAGGCAAAAGGATGGGACCTGGAATAATGAAAAAATGGAGTGCCACCTGGAAAAATAAAGAGGATTAACAGTGAAACTTTGAAAAGACTCCTGAGGATACATTGTAACTGAAATCTTATTAAAAGATACAGTAACCCACGGAAAGGAAAAATAAAGGAAAAAAACAAGAAGGAACAGTCTGGGATCATTTGGTGATTTTTAAAAAAAAGTTTTTGGCATTGGTTTTTTCTTTCTTTTTCTGTTTGTACTTAAAGTCAATGGGGTGGTTGTTCAAAAGTGTTTAAAATGCCATCACTCCTGGAGGAATTGAAGATGGGTCTTTAAAAACAGAAGAAGATGCAGAAAGGGGAGGAAGATCCTTTGGCTTCATATTTGAATTTTTTGAAATGGAGATCCTGAACTATGAAAAGCAAAAGGAAAAGCTTCAAGAGCAAGAAGAAGGGCAAGACAAAGAAGAAGCCCTTTTCAATGATCAAATAATGAAAAGTGTGGTAATAAGGGGAAAAAGGGGGAAAGGAGTTAAAAGTTTGAGAATAAAGGGAACAGCCAAAAAGAAAAATAGTCTGAAAAAGAAGTATAACAGCAAGGAGAAGCAGAAAAGAAAACTACAGAGGGGAAAATTAGAGAGAGAAGGGTATAAAAAAGGGATGAGAAAAAGGGGGGAAAGATAGAAAGGGAAAGAACTTATGAGGGACCAAAACAGGAAATAAAGAAAAAGGGGAAACATACTAGGATTAAAGGTATTTGCTCAGCTAGAAAACACAGAGACAATGGTTAAATTAAGTTAAAAGTGAGGATTCTGCAAAGGTACAAAAGCTAGTGTTGTGACAGTAGAATACTGTAATGAAGTAGAAATGAAATAAGTAAACAATCTATGAGATAAAACTGTATTGTTAGGTAATGGTATGTTTATTTATAATTAATGCAATAATAAAGAAGAGAGGGAAACATTGCAATTGTTTCTAAAGATTGATAAAATATTGAAAAGAAATGTGAAGGATTTATAAGGAAATTTATACCAGCTATAAGAATGAATTTGAATAATTATTATGCTTATTAATAGTAAATAATTTATAAGATAAAACTGTATGACTATCCAATGGTATGCTTTTTATCAGTTAAGTAATAATGAAGAAGGGAGGGAAACATTTCAATTGTTCTCAAAGATTGAGAGATATTGAAAAGAAACGTGAAAGATTTACAAGGTTCATACCAGTACTAGAATGATTTTGAATAACTATTTTGTTTACTAATGTGTGTGTATATATATATATATATATATATATATATATATATATATATATATATATATATATATAT
This sequence comes from Notechis scutatus, assembly GCF_049901735.1. Taxonomy (NCBI): domain Eukaryota; kingdom Metazoa; phylum Chordata; class Lepidosauria; order Squamata; family Elapidae; genus Notechis; species Notechis scutatus. The sequence continues at coordinate 143,867,705 of NC_142010.1, forward strand.
ATATATTTTCTGAGATTCTCATGGGTATTTGTATGTGGATCTTTGGTTATTGCGCCATTATAAATCTTTTTTCTTTTCTTTTCTCTTATAACAATCAGAATATTCCAAAGGAAAAATAAGACAATCCCAAAGTTATCAGTCAGTCCAAACCAAGACAGAGTTCCCACTCTCTCCTCCTAGGGTAGTATCAATCAGAGAAAAAGAAAGTCCAAATCTGTTTCTTAAAAATCTTATTGCAATATATTTTAGTCTTTCAATCCTTAAGGCATCTCCTCCAACAAAGTCTTAGCATACAAATATTTTTTTTAAGTCCTCTCTTTTCCCACTCATCGCTTGTAAAGCCAGTTTTCACCTAAAAAGTAGGTTTCTTAATATTCACTTTTTATTCCTAGAGAAAAAGAGGGTAAGCTATCCTTTCAGCACCATTAAACTGCCGCTTTTTTTCCTCTTCTCGAAGGTATCATTCAGAAAGTCATACTTTTCAGGAATTTTGTTAAATATGTCTTAGAGTCCTAGGAACCAAGAAAAACTTTCTCCTTTCAAGCACTTTCTCCACTTCCTCCTGCGCATTCTTACCCGGCTGCCAGCTTCTTTGTGGCGGCCATTACGGACCGCTGCTGCACCGTCCTGGGAAAAGGGTTCTGCCGGCTGGGGAGGGGTCTGCAACACCCCCAAACACCTCTCCGGATCCCCCCTACCAGCTGCCCCCTGCAGGGCAGCCTTAGCTCCTGCACTCCGTCTGGATCGGGAGCCCCAAAAACGGCCGTTAGCTAGCGCGGCAGGGATCGTGCAGCCGCAAATCCTGCCGCATGAAGCGCCGACAAACCGAATATGTAATGTAAGATGAGTATGAATACAGTTGAAGTCCATGAAGAAAGAGATACCTGGGTCCAAGTTACTTTCAAAAATATTTTTTTATGTTTTGTGTGTTGTGTATATATGTTTTTTGGGGGGGAGAATTAATATGAGAATAATGGTAACTAAGTCAGAAAAGAAATAGATGAAATAATAATAATAAAATGGAATAAGAGTAAAGAGAAAGAAAGAGAAAATGGATAAGAGGTTTTTATATGTTTATATGGAAATGGTTTAAAACAGAATTATAGTTTATCTGACTTGTTAAATTTATAATGGAAAAAGGTTTAAATATGTAATGGATAATGATGACTTGTGTGTTTTGAAAAAATTAATAAAACTTGTTTAAAAAAAAAAAAAAAGACATGAAGTTGAATACATAAGATGAATATGCATATGAAATTGTGTCTGTATGGAAATGTGATAACCTGGAACCATGCTGTGCTCAAATAAGATGTTTTATTTGTTTTGTTAAAACTCAATAAAACTTTATTTTAAAAAAAGCGCAAATCCCTATCATAATCATAAGGCAAATGATTTACAGGTGGATGAGACTAACTGAAGATGTACCACCTGCATAAAAGTAGCTTCAGGATAAAAAAGTTTGAAAGAATAGGCAATTGTAAAGTGCTGTGGCATAACACAATAGAAGGAGCTTGTAGAAAGTGTGTGTGAACTCTAATGTCTCTGTCTAAGTTCTTTTTCTAATGTTTTATGAAGCACAGAAGGAAAAAATAATGTGGAAATTGCATAAAAGATCCAGTCATGCATTTAGAACCAACTGCCCATGACTTTATCATGAAATTGTTATGGGCTTTTAGAATTTTCCCACAAAATGCCCTGTAGTTATGGTGCTTGACAATCTCAGCCTCATGGAATTTCATCACAATTAAATGGATAAACACAACAGGGATAAATATCAATATGACAACCTCTCCAGGGCCTGCTGATTCTAGTTTTGGGACCCTGTCCTACCCTGACAGCAAATACCAACTTCATAAAAGAGTCAGAAATTATGCAAATTCCTCTTCAAATGAACCACTTAGAGAACAGGTAGGGAAATGATACCGAATGTATCCATATCTATTAAAAACAGAAATAGCAAACTTTGGAACCCTTTGAATGCTCAACAGAGTGAGAACTGATTTGTGTGAGAAGTTGAGAACTAAGTGAAATTTACATATTCAGTTGGAAGGAGAGGTGAAAGTAAGTGCAAGTGTGTGTCTGATTTGTCAGCAGATGGTTTCAAATTCAATCCGTGGCATCTGCAGCTAAAATGATCAGGAGACTGGCGATCGGGGAAAAAACAAAAATTTGAAATTTGACTTCTGCTTGAAATCATGGCAGAGTTATTCTTGATTATACAAGATGGATAAATGGCCAGCCTGTATAAAATACAGTTCTCTATACATAGCAACAGCAATAGTACTTAGATTTATATACCACTTTACAGTGCTTTACAGCCCTCTCTAAGTAGTTTACAGTCAGCATATTGCCCCCAATGATCTGGGTCCTCATTTTACCTACCTCAGAAGGATGGAAGGCTGAGTCAACCTTGAGTCTGGTGACATTCGAACTGCCAAATTGCAGGCAGCCAGCAGTCAGCAGAAGTAGCCTGCAGTACTGCACTCTAACCACTATGCCACCATAGCTCACCCTGTAGTTATCCAATGAAGCCTTTATGACTGCCTTTTGGGGGCGGGGATGGGGAGAGATAAAGAAGAGATAACTTTGTGAGAAGGAATTTGTTGGTGCTTAAAATATTGCTCTCAATGGCTTTCTCCCCTACAGAGATATTTGAAAGAGTAAACGTGCATCTGGATTTCTGTGGAAGGAAATGCACTGAAAATGATGGGAAGGAGGTAGTAGCACCCTTTTCCACTTTAATTCCCTGTTACCCAGAGCTATTTCTCATGCATAAAGCAGATATCAGGATTTCAAAATCCTGGCATTTGTGTTTACAGCATGTGGTTTGGCCCTTGGAGAAGGCAATAGAAGAAAAGGCAATGTTTAATTACAGAGGGCCAATTACTGAAATAATCATTTTGGGGGAACAATGCAATGTGGTAGTCTTGCTTCCTTGTGATTTGCATCACATTATGTCAGGCTTGTGATACTAATGCATTTGTTTTATTTATATTTAGAATAGTGTAAAAGCAAATTAGTTTTATTGTTTTATTTATATTTAGAATAGTGTAAAAGCAAATTAGTTCTATAGCAAGCCATGAACAGTAGGAAATGGTCCTGTTAACTCAGATTGCAAGGGGAAACAAGGGAAACACCAATTTTCTGTTGTATTCTACTCTTTTCTTGAATAAATGTATGCATCACTGAAGCAGCTATTTTACTACTTCACTTCTCTAACATTGTGTTTTGTTGGTTGATTGGTTATTTTTTAATTTGTGTGCTACTCAATATCAATAATTCAAGCAATTTGCTAATGAACTCTCAGTAGACTTGGAAGTTGTGATTCAACAGATCTGGAAGCTACTTCACTGAGAGAACAGTTCCTCAAGGTCATGGTTTCCCAGCTGTGGGAACTTTAAGACATGGGGACACAGAGTAATCAAATTGGAAGGGACATTGGGGATCTTTTAATTCAACTACCCTGCTCAAGCAGAATTTCAAAATTCTTCCAGAATTCCCCAGCCAGATTGACTACCTGAGGAATTCTGAGAGTTGGTCCATGTGTTTTAAAGTTGCTAAGGTTGATCTAGATCTATTAAAAAAAAATTCATTCAATGTCCCTGAAAGTCCCAGTCTATGCTGAGAACCCGGTACAGAAAACCAAGATAAAACTATTGTTGGGGCAGTGGGAGGCAGATGGAAGGATGGAAATAAATCACAAGCCCACATTGTGCCACCTTTCCAATCTTAGCTAAATGATGCCTCAACTGGCTTCTTTTAAAAAGTAACTTTCATGATCAACCCAGAAGGCAAAAACAAGGACACTACCAAGGACATAAATTATTTTGCTTGCAGGAAAGGTTACTAGCCCTGGTCAGACCTGAAACATGCCAGTCTCAGGAAGTGATGTACTTCAGTTCTGGTTTCTCCTGTGTGCTTCAGAAGAACTCTGAATTGATAGGAAGATTATTGACAACTTCCCAAACTGAAAGTTGGGTTCAATGCACACAGATGTTGGGTGATTTTTGAGACTGAGGGAAGTGAGGAAGTAAGAGAGAAATTCGTAGCATAAAAAATGGGGGGGGGATAGGAGAAAGGGAATGGAGTCTCCTGGAAGAGGGCATGGTAGTCTCCAGTTTGTGAGGTTCCAGTCACAAGAGAAGGGTAGACATCCAAATATAGAAAAATAAAAAGTGGGGGAGTTAAGAATAACTGCAGTGCAACAATTTCTTCAGGAACCTCAAACTCCACAGATATTGATTCTTGCTCTGTTGGTTTCTCTATCTGTAGGAATTGCTCAAGAGTATGATGTCCCCAAATCCACCTTTGATGAGTGTAAGCTATTATATCTCGCCACTTTTCATGGAATAGAAGCATGGACAACGATCCAGAACGATAGCATTCCTGTCAGAAGCCTTGAAGGGTGGAGTTCAGAAGATAACCAGAAATATAATGGGTTGAGAAAATGCCCTTCAGCGAAAGGACAACAATGGCAAAATTGCGAACAAGAAGAAGAACATTATCTGGAAAATTTATGACATGTGATATGCAATGAAAAATACCAACTTCCTCCATTAATTACATGAAGAAAATATATGTATTATTTAATCTATATTAGTAAATGCAGCACTGAGAGATGCCATATATCCTGGCTGAAAAATCTGTGTATGTGGTTTGGAAAAAATATAACCAGCTTGATTCAGACTGTAGCAACAATATGCTAATAGATTAATGTGTGGCAACCTTGAATAAGAGAAGATGCTAGAAGAGGAAGCAGCCCACGCCTTCTGAGATGGCCCAGTCCATTCCACCACCTCTGAACTTTTAACAAAATAACAGGGTTGGAAGGGATCTTAGAGGTCTTCCAGTCCAACCCCCTGCTCAGGCAGGAAACGCTATAACATTTCAGGCCAATTGTTGTCCAATCTCTTCTTAAATTTCCCCTTAGTTCTAAGTAGCTTCTCTGCTTGATTAGTTTCCATATCACCGTATCACCTCATTCTGTTTCCTGTAGATCCCAGTTTGACTTTGTGTAAAAACGCCGTGTACTTTCAAGTTCTCCTAGAGCGATTGTTCCTTGCTTAATACAGTAGATTGCTTAGAGCGCTCCTGTTTCTCTCTTTACCACATGAGACAGTTAGTTGATTTGACCGAAAGGGTTAGTTTGAGGAAAGAACAACAAAAAGAATGCCCTGGTCAGCTAAGGTCATTGTTCTATTCTGCAGGTGATAAGCAGGGATCAACATGCTTATAAAACACGCATCCATCATGGTAAGTTGACATAGAGAGATTGGATTATTTTTTTTAAAAAAAAAAGACTTTCGATTACTGCTAGAGCAGCAGCCTCCAACTTTTTGGACCCCAGGGACTGGTTCTGTGGAGACAGGTTTTTCTGAGGACCAGAGGGGGCATGATTTTGTATACTGCCTGCATCCCATGGATGGGGCTTCACTTGTTTGCATGGCCTGGTTTCTGGCATGCCACGGACCGGTGCCAATCCACAGACTGAGGGTTGGGAACACCTGTGCTAGAGACAAAAAGTGGGATAAGTGTTGAGGTAATTCCCCGTTAGGAGAATGAGCGCATACAGGGAGACGTATAGAGAGTAGTGTTGGAATAATACACACAGAGCACACAGATACACTGTACAGTAAATGTAGGTTTTTACTTCCAGAAAGGTTTAAGCAAAGTCCAAAATAAGCAATCCAAAAGTCATTCACAGGTAAAATCAGTCAGTTTTCAGTCCAGGGATAATCCAAATATCAAATTCCAGTGTCAAAAACAGTTCAGTAACAAACTTACATCAAATCCAGTAATATCAGTCAATTAGAAGAAATGGAGCAACGGCAATACTTTCCAACAGAAGGAAACAGAGACGGAGACACACTCTCTTCTGAGATTAAGACTAAACAACCCAGGTTTCTGGCTCCATCTTATGGCTGTTTGAGAAACCACACCCAACTACAGTTTTGCATTTTCTTAAAGATACAGTTTTCAAATGTTTATCCTGGTTTATATATATTTCTAACCCAAATAGCTGTTAGGTGACTCATATTCCTAACAATAGGACATGGGAAAGAACCAGAAGATAAAAGGAAACTCTCTACTAGAAATTCCCGAATGAGGCATTCAGCATTTAAGATGGTACAAATGCGTTAAATGGCTCAAAGCAATTTAAAAGCCATAAGTCTTACCTGCTGCTCATTGGTTTCATAGCATTTAAAAATAACAGAATATTTTACTTTAGACTACCTCCTTACATCAGGGGTGTCAAACTCACGTCGTTACAGCCTCGTCATGTGATGTATCGGGCAGTGGTGGGATTCAAAAATTTTTACTACCAGTTCTGTGGACATGGCTTGGTGGCCGTGGCTTGGTAGGCATGGCAGGGGAAGGATACTGTAAAATCTCCATTCCCTCCCCACCCCACTAACCTGCTTTCCAGCTCCGTTCTCCTGTGCAGGGCAACAAAAGAAGACGCAGTCGATCAGCTGGGACTTGGGAGGCAGAGAATAGAGGGGGGCGGAGCCAGTCAGAGGTGATATTTGCCGGTTCTCCAAACTACTCAAAATTTCTGCTACCAGTTTGCCAGAACTGGTCAGAACCTGTAGAATACCACCTCTGGTATCGGGACTTTTTCCCTTTCGCTAAACTAAGTGTGGGTGTGGCCAGCGCATGATGTATCCGGCCCACAGGCCGGGAGTTTGACAGCTCTGCCTTAGATGATCTCTACAAAGCACTTCAATACCCAGAACCACAAAGAAGCTGAATGTTTACAGTGGAATTCCTCTCTCTTCTTCCACAGCTCTGCAAAGGAATGGCAGGGAACAGTCGTATTATCATGATTACAGGTGGCCCTCAAATGACAACCCCGATTGGGACGAGAATTTTGACTGCTAAGCAAGGTGGCTATTAAATGAGTCACACCCAATTTTTCGAACTTTCATTGCCATGATGGTTAAGCAATTGACCAGCCCGTTAAGCAGATCCTGCTTTGCCCATTGACGTTGCTTGTCAGAAGCCAGCTGGAAAGGTTACAAAGGGTGATTCCTCTGGATGCTGCAATCATCATAAATGCAGGCAGGTTGCTAAGCACCTAAATTTTGATCATGCGATCCGTGGGTATGTTGCAACGGTTGTAAGTGCAAAGACCAGTTGTAATTCACTTTTTTTTTCAATGTTGTAACTGAACGGTCGCTAAGCAAATAGAATAACAGAGTTGGATGGGACCTTGGAGGTCTTCTAGTCCAGGGGTCGCCAATCTTTTGGACCTCAGGGACCACCAAATTCATAATTTTAAATCCCAGGGACCACTAACCGGTTCTGTGGGCATGGTGTAATTTGTGGGTGTGGCTTGGTGGTCATGTGACTGGCTGTGCATGGCTTGTATGTAAATATTATAAATATTTATATAAATATTGATTTTTTTTATTTAAAAAAGAGCAACTTTTACTCCAAATCAGGCAAAGCAGGCAGGCAGATTGAGTTGCTCACAGAATCATTCAGTGATCTATCTATCTGCCATCAGCTACCTGAGTCTGTCACATAAAATTTGCTTGCCATGAGTCTGCACTGAATAATAGAACTTTCAGTCCTAAGGGAGGTTCGGCTGTGCTTAAAAGCAGAGCCGAAGATCTAAAGACTAGCTAGAAAGCTACGAATGCAACCATTTCCAGCTTCCTAGCTAATCTAAATCTCCCATCACAGCAGAACAGCTGATGGTCAGAAAAAGAAAAAATAGCAACTTAGCAGGCAAGTTTGCCAGGTAAGGAGTGAGTGGGCGGGAGGGTTCCCATGGGCCATGTGGGTGGCACAGCCTTGTCTTTCTGTGCAGCCTGGATTAATTGCTTTTTGGGGGGGGGTGTTCTGAGGGTGAGATTTCTCTGCGGCCCACCAAAATTTTCTCGTGGCCCATCAGTTGGCGAACGCTGTTCTAGTCCAAACCCCTGCTTAGGCAGGAAACCCTATACCATTTCAGACAAATGGTTGTCCAATCTCTACTTAAAAACCTCCAGTGTTGGAGCATTCACAACTTCTGGAGGCAAGTTGTTCCACTGATTAATTGTTCTAAGTGTCAAGAAATTTCTCCTTAGTTCTAGGTTGCTTCTCTCTTTGATTTGTTTCCACCCATTGCTTCTTGTCCTGCCTTTGGTGCTTTGGAGAATAGATTGACTCCTTCTTTGTGGCAGTCCCTGAGATATTGGAACAACACTGCTATCATTTCACCCCTTTTCATCAAACTAGACATACCCATTTCCAGCAACCCTTCTTCATATGTTTTAGCCTCCAGTCCCCAAATCATCTTAGTTTCTCTTCTCTGCACTCTTTCTAGAGTCTCAACATCTTTTTTATATTGTGGCAAAAAAACCAACAACCTGGATGCAGTATTCCAAGTGTGGTCTTAACAAGGCATTATAAAGTGGTCTTCTTTGTGTAACCTTGATTCTATCCCTCTATTCTATCCTAGGATCCCACAGTTCAACCCTGAGATACAAATATTCTATCGATTCCTGATTGTGTTCTCTGTTATTTATAGCAGCAGTCCTCAACCATTGCAGTTTGTCAGCCCAGCTGGGCGAGGGAGAGGGGAACTGGGCCGCACGAGTGGTGGGCTGACACACACACGCACGCAGCTTCACTCACACACAATAAAAGAGAAGACTTTGGGCTGCCATTCACACAAGTAGAGCAGGGGTGGGATTCAAATTTTTTAACAACCGGTTCTGTGGGCATGGCTTAGGTGGTGGGCGTGGCTTGGTGGTCATGTTATTGGCTGGGTGTGGCCAACTCAACATCACTCACATCAAGACACGCATCTCCTCGCCTGACCTCTCATGACTGTGGGGATGCTGCAACAGTCGTAAGTGTGAAAAATGGTCATAAGTCACTTTTTTCAGTGCCATTGTAACTTTGAATGGTCACTCCACACAAGCAAAGTATCAGCAAAGGAGGGAAAAAAACTCCAGAGATGTTCCAGAGACAGGAAGTCCAGTCCTGCCAAGAATGTAATAAGGGTTAATGGAGAGGCAGTTTCTGTAAGCAACACCAGAATGTTTCCTTCCTGCCTTCCTTACAGGATTAGGTCAGTAATTTCTTCTAACAACCGGTTCTCTGAACTGCTTAGAATGTTAACAACTGGTTCTAGCGAATAGGTGCGAACTGGTAGAATCCCACCCCTGAAGTAGAGGTGTGCCTCTTGCACAGCCCAGTTCTGAATAGGCCCTCGTCCGGTAGTGGGCCACTTGGGTGGAGGGGCCCTGATGTATAGAAATGTCAGCCTGAAATTCCTCTTGAAAAGTTCTCAAAGGAAAGTTCTTTCCAATAACTTCTGCTTACCTTGTTATTAGTTTATTCCACTACAGGCAGGCTGCTCTTTACTCCTTGTGGTTTTCACCCATTTTGATTAATGTTTCTTTCATGTACCTTCACCATCCCTTGAAAAAAATGCAAATGAAGGGAACATTAATCAAAAAATAAACATAAGGAAGAAAACAAGGATTTGTGAATATTAAATATCTGTACTAGGATAAAAAAAAAAGGATGGGAACAACAGAACCTTCCCCCTGCTGCAGAATTAGAGCATTAAGACAATTTTTAAAAATGATTGCAGCCTGCTGCTGAATATTATTGCCAATGGCCACAATCTCTAAAATAAAAAAGTGGAAAAAAACTTTTAGAAGGAAAAAAAAAATCAGATCGGTGTAGAAAGTTTCACTAAATAACAATGAAACCTATATTTCTCAAACAGTAATCATGAGTAGTTTCTTGCATATATCAATGTATATTCACATTTATTTCTTTGTTAAAAAGTAGAGTATCCCAATTTTCCCATTCCTGGACAAGTGCAATACTGACTTTTTTTCAGATTATACATGTGATCAAGGGTCTATGATAATTCACCACAGCCAGCTCACCATTTGCCATGGCCAACTTCCTGGAGTCAACTCGCCACAGGGCACCTTGCCACAACCAACTTGCCGTGATACAACTTGCTTGCTGCAGGACAAGAGTTACACTAATATCAAAGAAATGGTGGAATGGAAGCACTAAAGGAAGGATGTAAAAGGAGGGACGAAATGAAATGTGAATGACAAAAATGAAAATATTTTTTTAAATTTAATTTGAAATAATTAAATTAAATTGTTAAATTGTCACATGGCAAGTTGGCCATGGCAAGTTGGGTGCAGCAAGTGGCTGCAGCAAGTTGTCCCATTCCATTCTCAGAACCCTGGGAATCTTACCTGTTGCAATTCCTGTGGGTGTATGGGTATGTGGGTGCATGTGTGTGCGCATGCACACACACTTGCAAATGCGCATGCCCTCAAGTCAGTCTTGACTCCTGGGGATTGCCTGCCATTTCCTTGGCAACATTTTTGGAAGTGGTTTGTCATCATCTCCTTAGGCAGGACTAAGATGGCTTCATGCCTGAGGCAGGACTCAACTCACAGAATCCTAATTTGTAACCAGATAATTTTAACCTCTGTCTACACCAAACAGACTCTCCTCAAAATCTTACATTAGGGCACATCACATCCACTAGCTTGAAGGTCACACCAGGCATTGCATGGTTTATTGAAAGAAGGCCATGTCCCATTTGGAATGGGGTTTCAGCTTTAGGGAATTACTCTAACTGCTTTCAAGAAAGCTGGGAGCCCTCGAGGATGTTTGGCAACGACATGCTACGCCTGCATTGCACTTTTTACTTCTCTGCCTTACAACATCCTCCATGAGAACTGGAGTTTTCTTTTGTTGTAATTTGATAACTATAGCTAAGTAGCACTCATCTAAGATCACTGGATGAATTTCCCATGAAGGACATTAGCTGAAGACTCAAGTCCTAAAAGAGAGAAAAGGCAACAACCCCTCTGGGCAGTCCTACTCAATAATAAGGATGGAAGTCATCTTATCGGATATCATTTATTTAGTATTTAGTATTTATTTGATTTGTCAATTGCTTACAAGATACAGGTATAAGTATAAACATAGTTTTGAATACATGAGATGGATATGTATAAGAAAATAAAAAAAAAACAATAGGACAGGGATGGTAGGCACAATTGGTGCGCTTATGCACGCCCCCTACAGGCCTCTTAGGAAGGGGGTGAGGTCAATAATAGACAGTCTAAGGTTAAAGTTTTTGGGGTTTGGGGAAGAAACCACAGAGTCAGGTAGAGCAGGGGTCCCCAACCACCGGTCCGCGGATCGGTACCGGTCCGCGGAACAAGTCTTACCGGGCCACTGGTTGCTGGCGCCGCCATCTTTTTGATAAAAAGTGCTTCCGGTGAGCTTTTCCGGGTAGAAAGCTCACCGGAAGCACTTTTCATCAAAAGATGGCGGTGTTAGATTTCGTGAGCTTTTCCGGGTAGAAAGCCATTTCTACCCGGAAAAGCTCACGAGCGCATAGCGCCGCCATCTTTTGATGAAAAAGTGCTTCCGGTGAGGTCACCGGAAGCACTTTTTCATCAAAAAAGATGGGCGCCCAGTTGATGCCGGTACTGGGCCGCGGCGCCCAGCTGATGCCGGTACCAGGCCGTGGCATAAAAAAGGTTGGGGATCATTGAGGTAGAGTATTCCAGACATTGACCACTCTGTTGCTGAAATCATATTTTCTTCAGTCAAGTTTGGTGCGGTTAACCTTGAGTTTGTATCTATTGTGTGCTCTTGTATTGTTATGGTTGAAGCTGAAGTATTCATTGACAGGTAGGACATTGCAATGTATGATTTTATATACTATATTTATATCAGACCATAGGCGGCGTAGTTCTAGGTTGTCTAGGTCTAGAGTTTCAAGTCTGGTGGCATAAGGTATTCTGCAATGAGTACAGGAGTGGAGAACTCTTGTGAAATATTTCTGGACTTTCTCAACTGTGTTAATATCAGATACGTAATGTGGTTTCCAGACTGATTAGCTGTATTTGAGTATTGGTCTAGCAAATGTTTTGTATGCTCTAGTTAGTAGTGTGATATTACCAGAGAAAAAGCTACGTAGGATTAGGTTAACAACTCTTAATGCCTTTTTGGCTATGTAGTTACAGTGGGCTCTAGCACTTAGATCATTTGAGATGAGTATTCCAAGGTCCTTTACAGAGCTTGGATCATCAACAAGGTCTTGACTATTCAGCCTGTATTTTATTTTCTGATTTTTTTTGCCAATATGTAAGACAGAGCATTTATTTGTTGAGATTTGAAGTTGCCATTTGTTTGACCATTCTGATACATAGTCAAGATCTTTTTGAAGGGTAGCAGTATTGTCTGTGATGTTGAATAGCTTTACATCATCAGTGAAGAGAATGCAGTTGCTCTTAATATGATCACAGAGGTCATTTATGTAGAGTATGAAGAGAGTTGGTCCTAAAACACTGCCTTGGGGGACACCACTATTGATAGGTACAGAATTTGATAGGACACTCCCGATTTTGACCATTTGTTGTCTGTTTGACAGGAATGCTTCTATCCAGTTATGCAGTTGTCCAGAAATACCATAAGATTTTAGTTTTAGGAGTAGTTTGTCATGTACCACTGAATCAAAGGCTTCATAGAAGTCTATGTAGATTGCGTCTATTGTTTTGCCCTGATCAAGTTGTGTAGTCCATATGTTTTTGCAGTGTAAGAGTTGCAGATTACAGGATAGTTTTTTTATGAAACCAAATTGTTTATTAGAGAGTAGGTTGTTTGTCTCTAAGTGGAGGATAATGGATTGGTTAATAATTAATTCCATGACTTTACAGGTGACGCAGCATAAGGAGATTGGTCTGTAATTTTCAACTAGGCTGGGGTCTCCCTTTTTGAAGATGGGGATGACCGTGGCTTATGACTATAGTTTTGGCAAGGAGCTGGTCCTGAAAGATTTTTCAAAGATTATGCTTAGAGGTTCGGCTATGGCCGTGGATAGCTTTTTAAGAAGTAGGCACATATTCCGTCCGGGCCAATAGATAGGGATGGTTTTAGATCGTGCAGTGCTTTTTCAACAATGTCTTCTGTAAAATCAATATGTATTAGATCATTGTAGTTTTCTGTGGTTCGACTAGGAAGTACTGGGCTTGATCCATTGCTGTTTACAAATACTGAGCCAAAGAATGTGTTAAAGAGGTTTGCTTTGATGGTGTCATCATTGCAGTCTTTGCCATTAGGTCCTTTCAGGGGTGGGATGGACCTTGAGTCTTTTAGTTTGTTGTTTACAAAATTGTAGAAAGCACGGGTGGAATTTGGGCATAGAAGGTTTTCCTCTTGTTTAATGTGATAATTAGTGCATTCAGTTTTTAATCTGGTGGCATAGATTTTTGTATCGGCTTTTGAAGTTGGCAACGTGACCAGATTTGTTTTTTCACCAAAGTGATCTCTTTTTGGATTGGAGCTTCCTTATTGTTATGGGTAATCTGTTTTTCCTGGTTTTGGGAGTTGTTATTGGTACATATAGCTTGATGGCTCTTTTGATTTCTAGTAAAAATATGTTGTAATGATCTTCAACAGTATTGCATCCAGTGAATAGAAATTGCCAATCAAGGGAAGAGACATTGTTGATTATAAGATCATAGTTGCCTTTTTTGAAGTTATAATTGGGGATTTTGTTATTGTGATGATTTTTGTGTGGACTATGTTGAGGCAAAAGTCAATCATGTTGTGGTCACTGCTGGAAAAGGTTTCTTTAATTTGTATTCCGTAAATTGAATTCAAACTATTGCAGAAGATGAGATCGAGGCAGTTGTTAAGCCTAGTATTGTTGGTTACTAGTTGTTCCAGTCCCACATTTGTTGCAGCATTGTAGAAGGTTGCATGTATGGGTTCAGTTGTACATTCGTTTAGGGTCCAGTTAATGAGGTAGATTGAAGTCACCAAGAAAGATAAAAGCGTGTGGGCAGGATGCTGCCCAAGTTAGTCATGTATTTAGCTTGTTTACATGTTCAATGTCATAATCTGTAACATAGGAAGAACTGAAATGTGATATTTAAGGTCAGTTCACAGATAATGGTCTCAGGAAGAGCAAGCTCTTGGGTAACTTGGATGTTTTTTAGATGTAAGGACTTTTTATAGAAGATAGCAACACCACCTCCTCTATGGATTTCACGATCAGATTGGTAAACATGATAGTCTCTTATTGAGGTAATGGTGTCAGGGAGAGATGCGTTGAGCCATGTTTCACAGACAAATGTGATGTCGAATTTAGCCGTATTTAGTAAGATGAGAAATTCAGGTATTTATTTACAAGGCTTCTTGCATTGAGTAGCTTGCATTTAAGGCCAGTTGTAGTTTGAATTGAGGTAGTTGGGGGCATGTGTGCCTAGTCTTGGGTGATGGTGGATTGGTTGAAGTAGGGTTGGATGCTGAGTTGTGGGTTGTGTGACTTTCTTTTGATACAGTTTGCATGGTAATCAATGTACAGGTCCTTCTCTCCATTGTCTAGACAATTTTTGACTTCCGTGCACAGTATACGGGAGTGGGCACATTGCTGTAAGGTTAGGTCAGGACGAGATCGGAGGTTTTTATGGTTGGTGTTGTTCTTGGTGAGTGAACTTATAGTATAAATGAATTTACATTTGCTTAATTCATTTTTGCAAATGACTCTGCAGAAGCGTGGGGCCACAGAGCCATCTGTTTTTGAGCTCTCGGCCAATGCGGGAAATGTCAAGTATTTCATCAGGGGAGATGGTTGATGCTTGATAGTCACTGTTCTGTACGATCCATTAGCATACTTGTAAGCACGGCGACCTGATTGGCTGAGCGAGCCGCTCTGATTGGCCCGCCGCGAATCCCCGCGATTGGTGGAAACTAATCGTGGGAGATTCAAAGCGGTGGCATTGGCCGCGGCTGCCGCGGCCAGACAATATAAGCCGCCGCCGATCTCCTGAACCCCGAGTTGATCTTGGGACTAATAAAGAGCTGAAACCAGGTCACTGACTCCTGAGCCTTCTTCCAACGGCGAACAAAACACTGGCGACGAGGGTGGGGTCACAGAACTGATACCCACCGAGCACGTGGCACCGAGACAACGAGATCGCCGAGATGGCCAGCATCGCACCACCCGCACCCTTTAACCAAGCTACTGAGGACTGGGAATCGTACATTGATCGGTTCCTGATGTTCCTAGAGAGTAGCAATCTCAAGGATGCAAACGGGCAGAAAAAAAGGGCCGTTTTCCTGACACACTGCAGTGTTTAAAATGGCGAAAGCCCTTGCGAAACCCGAGGACGTGAAGGCGATGGACTGGACAGACCTCGAACCACTGCTACGAAGCCACTATGTTCCTGCCGTGCCCACCCTCATCAGACGGCATGACTTCTACCAGCGCGACCAGAGACCGGGTGAGAGCATCAGCGATTTCGTGGCAGACCTGCGAAATCTGGGAGGCATGTGCGGCTTCACGGACATGGACGAGGCATTACGAGATCGCGTCGTCCTCGGACTCAGGGATCCTGTCCTACAAAGCCGGCTGATGGCAAAGGGCGACATCTCCCTCACCGACGCCCTTGCCGAGGCCACCGCAGCCGAGGCAACCCAAAAGTCAGCGGCCCGAATGCGGAGACCAGACACTGGGGACCGAGCCACAACCTCCGAGGCGACCTCGATGGCCGAGATGCATCCAGAAGCAAGCCACCGAGCGACCACCACCACCCACCATGGCGACCTCGACTCCGCCTCCGACACCACGGACGAAGAGGAGGACATCCATCGACTCCAAACAGAATGAGACCGGCGCGAGCAGCGGAGTCGTAAGTCAGGGCTCCAATGTGCCGGGTGCAGGGGCGACCATCCGCGATCGGAGTGCCGGTTTTTTGACGCGATCTGCCGGCAGTGCGACAAGAGAGGCCACATTGCCCGAGTCTGCAGACTCAAGAGAGCTTACAGCCCCCGGCGACGAGACAACAGCAGCCGGAGGCGGGACGGCAGCCCCCAGGGCAAGGGACCGCCAAACTGAGAGTCGTTGGAACTGGGACGGACGGGGCCGGTGGAACGGCGAGAACCGACAGAGAGAGGAGACCCACCAGACGGTCGTCATCGGCCATTCATCCAGCGCTGACGCCCAAAAGGTATACGTGGAAGTGGGCATCGAGGGCAAGCCATGCAAGATGGAGGTGGACTCTGGGTCCTACCTCTCCATGGTTGCATGGCGGGAAATCAAGCGCCTGGTGCCCGCCATCCACAAGAAGGGGCTGGAAAGCCAGAAGTTAATCCTAAAGGACTACCAGGGGAACCGCATCCCCGTAGTCGGAACAGGACACTTTGAAGTTACATTCAAGGGGCGCACAGCAAGGCTTCCTCTGACAGTCGTGGACAGAGACCGACCCAGCCTTTTGGGACTACAGTGGTTCACGCCGCTCGGGATCGAAGTAACGGGCATCGACCACGTCGCAGAGGCAGACTGGGAGGAACAACTCATGAGGGACTTCCAGGAAGTGTTCGGCGGCACCCTAGGCAAGTACCGAGGGCCCCCTATCTCCTTCAGTTTAGACCCCAGCGTCCCCCCGATACGCCTAAAACCGCGGCGGGTAACTTTCGCACTCCGGCCCAAGATCGACGAGCAGATAGACAAGCTCATCAAACAGGGGGTCCTAGAGCCAACCGATCACGCCCGGTGGGAAACCTCCATAGTCACCCCAGTCAAGCCCGATGCATCGGTGAGAATCTGTGGGGACTATAAGGCCACCCTAAACTGTGCCTTACAACAAAGCACCTACCCCGTCCCAGTAGTGCAGCACCTTCTACACTCACTGGGGGGAGGCAAAGTCTTCGCGAAACTCGACCTGGCGCAAGCCTACCAACAGTTACCAGTCGACGCGGAAACCGCCGAGGTGCAGACCATAGTGACCCACCGGGGGGCTTTTTGCTGCAAGAGGCTCCAGTTTGGAGTCAGCGTAGCACTGGGAATTTTCCAGAGCCTCATGGAGAGACTCCTGCAAGGAATCAAGGGGGTGGTGCCCTACTTCGACGATGTGTTGGTGTCAGCAGCCAACCAAAAAGAACTGGAGGTTCGCCTGAGGGAGGTACTACAAAAATTCAAAGACGCGGGGCTAAAAGTCAAAAAAGAAAAATGCCAGTTGCATACCGAGAGGGTCGAGTTCCTAGGATATCTCCTAGACCGGCACGGAATTCACCCAACCGAAAAAAAAATCAGAGCCATCAAAGAAGCCCCCAGGCCAAGGAATAAAATGGAACTACAGGCGTTTCTCGGGCTGATTAACTTCTATAATGTTTTCCTACCCCAAAAGGCGACCGCGGCGGAACCGCTGCATAGGCTGCTGGATAAAACAGCCACCTGGACCTGGGGGAAACGAGAGGAAGCCGCCTTCAACCAAACCAAGGACCTGCTCACATCGGATGCCGTCCTCATCCAGTACAACGAGACCCTCCCATTGACAGTCACGTGCGACGCATCACCATTCGGGATCGGGGCGATCCTCAGCCACACACTCCCGAACGGAAACGAAGCACCCATCGCCTTTTACTCGAGAACCCTATCAAAGCTGGAAAGGAACTATAGCCAACTCGACAAGGAAGCCCTGGCAATCATCGCCGCCGTCAAAAGGTTCCACGAGTACCTCTATGGCAGGACATTCACCATCATCACAGACCACAAACCGCTGTTGGGCATCCTGGCAGGAAACAAGGCCACCCCGAATATTCTATCTCCAAGAATGACAAGGTGGTCTGAATTCCTCGCCGCCTACAGTTACCGGCTGACCCATCGACCTGGCAAAAGAATTGCACACGCAGACGCCTTGAGCCGCACCCCGCTACCCGACCTGGACGCCGACCCAGCACCCACAGCATCCACCCTGAGCATCGAGGCCATACCCAACCTCCCCCTAACTGTGTCAGACATTGCCCACAAAACAAATAAAGACAAACGTCTGGTGCGGGTATTGCAATGGGCGGAGAAAGGGTGGCCGGAAAAAGACGACGACGAGACATTCAGGACTTTCAGGAACAAACAAACGGAACTTTTCACCCAAAAGGGCTGTATACTATGGGGGGACAGGGTTGTCATCCCGGAAAAATTACAAAAAAGGTTCTTGGACTTGTTACACGAGGGGCACCCGGGCATCGTCAGGTCAAAAGCCCTGGCCAGAAGCTACGCATGGTGGCCAGGGATGGACAAACAAATCGAAGCCTGGGTGGCAAACTGTAAACAATGCCAAGAATCCAGGCCAAGCCCACCTGCCGCCCCAATCCTGGAATGGGAAACCCCCAGGGGACCATGGTCCAGGATACACATAGATTTCGCCGGACCCACAAAAGGACACACATTCCTCATAACGGTAGACGCTTACTCCAATTGGCTGGAGGTAAGCGACATGAGAACTACCACCACCGAGGCCGTCATCCGAGAATTCAACAGACTATTCTCAACCCACGGCCTTCCAGATGTAATTGTGTCAGATAATGGGCCACAGTTCACCGCACTGGAATTCGAAAAATTCCTAGCGGAACGGGGAATACGACATGCCCTGACAGCACCGGCACATCCGGCGGCGAACGGTAGGGCGGAACGAATGGTCCAATTCACCAAAAAAACAATTCAAAAAATCAAAACTGGGGACATGCAAGAGAAAATAAATAAACTACTTTTTATCCAACACATAACACCAAACACAACGACCAACAAGAGCCCCGCAGAGCTACTAATGGGGAGGAAACTAAGATCCCCCCTAGATAGGCTGCACCCCACATACAACCCCGAAAAACCCACCGACTCATCAAGCAGGTACCGAACATTTACACCAGGAGACGCAGTATACGCAAAAAACCTTAGAGGGGACCCCCTCTGGATACCGGCAACGATAAACCAGGCAACAGGTCCCCGCTCGTACCTGCTACAAACAACCGACGGACAAGCATGGAAACGACACATCAATCAAATAAGATCGAGAACAACCACGGGAAACACAACCGACACGCAAACAGACAGAGACATAAACCCAGAAATGGAAAAAAACCACCCCAGCACCGACCAAGAGGGGAGGGAAAGCCCCGGGAACCAACCCCAACCAGAAAGAAACCAGGAATACTCACCAACCGAAGCAGAAATAGACAGCCAGCTCGAAGCCTCGCCAGGAAGGAACAGCCAAGCCAGCTCAACCAGCCCGGAAAGACCGGGCAGGAGCGGCAACACCAGCAGCTCGACCAGCCCGGGTAGACCGGGAGGAAGCTGCGACGAAAGGCCCGGCTCACCCTTCCAGGCGGTTCCATCTACGAGGCAGAGAGCAGCACAGAACCCACCCGAACCGCCCGAAGGCCAGACATCAACTAACCTGCGCAGGTCAAGTAGGCAAGTACGAAGCCCCGCCTACTTACGGGACTATGTCACGTAGGACCATACCAAGAGGGGAGGGGTGTTCTGTACGATCCATTAGCATACTTGTAAACACCGTGCCCTGATTGGCCAGGGCGCACGTCGACCTGATTGGCCGAGCGAGCTGCTCTGATTGGCCCGCCGCGAATCCCCGCGATTGGTGGAAACTAATTGTGGGAGATTCAAAGCGGTGCCATTGGCCGCGGCCGCCGCAGCCAGACAATATAAGCTGCCGCCGATCTCCTGAACCCCGAGTCGATCTCGGGACTAATAAAGAGCTGAAACCAGGTCACTGACTCCCGAGCCTTCTTCCAACGGCGAACATAACAGTCACTGATGATGTTGTGGACAATTGTGATATTATCATTGTTATTGATGTCCTCTAGACCAAATAAGATGGCGTTAGGACGCTTTCGTTCGCGCTCGACAGCTTCTCTGACGAGGATTGGGATATCATTATTTGTTGGATTTATGTTTTTTTGTGGATTAGGTTGCAAATGGAAATGGAAGCAAATGTCAAAAATGAGATACAAACCAGCACGACCAACCAGGATTCATTACTCAGAATCAGTGAGAGATTATCCAAGAGCTAACATCAAAGGGTATGTCAGAATGTATCCTCTAATAAAGGAGACAATAGGAATAAGGAGCAAGTCCAGATCAGAAAACAACCAAGGAACACAAGTGAACTCAGGATTATATATTACTAGCATATGTCCTCTACTTCCTATCCAAGTGAATGTAATGACCAGTGTTGGCCATTTAGGTAGAGGAAGACTAATGCAGGCTGCCCCAGTTGCTCCTTGGATTTATCTGAATGGGAATTATGAATGGATTACAGTCCTCTTCCCCCTAACATTCTGCTCTGGTGTGTAGATCTGAAAGAAGTCATAGGCCAACAATATTTGTAAGAGCATGCCTTTAAGAAATGACCATATACGGTTCTGTGTCCCATTAGATGGGACAGTTGTAAACAAGTCCAAGCAGTTTCTAATGCCTCTTGAGTGATGGCAAGACCAAATGAAATGGAACAATCAGGAATGGTTGTTTCCTTAAACCATCATTCATAACATATCAATGCAGCTTTCCAGTATTAAAAACTATCTATTCCAATTTCTTGTGCACATTTAACAACAGAAGCTTACAAGCTCTGGGCTATTAACGTGGCTAATTAAAACAGCACTTAAATTCATAACATTAGCCTGCCATGTGCCATCAAAGCTACGTAATTGATTTGAGCTTTATAATGGATTCTAATTTTCAGGAATATATTTACAGCGAGAGAAGAAACAATTGTACAATGCCACAACAATATTGTTATTGAGCAAGAAGGATCTTAAATTAATGCATTGACTGGGCCAAATCAATCACATTTTACAACTGGAACACAATTGCTTGAATCAAGACATAAATAAAGTATACATCAGGGTCATCCTAAAATGGGTATGACCCTTGTGTTGGTATCCATGTAGCTCTGGGCCATTTTGTTTCACATTTCTTGGTTTAAACGACTATATATTATGGTGAAACGAGGCTCCTCAAAAGCTTATCAGCAATCTTCTAGAACAGGCATGTCTTTTTTTCTTGAAAACAAAAATATATCCGTCTCTCAAAATATGCACTTAAAGCACATTTAATTGTAATAAACAATAAAATTCAAATATGCAAAACACAGGTAAAATAGACATTCACACAAAACTATCCCACACTTAAAGTTATCTTAAAGCTTTCTGATGCATATTTATCTTAGATTATGTCCCATTAAATTCAGAGTGATGTTCTTCTGAATAATCACGCATAGAATTGTGCTGTCAATTTCCCAAACATCCCCTCACTCCCTATATACATTTTGAAAAATATTTTGATACTTTATCTGAACATTTTGGAACCATGGATTGTCGCAACAAATACCTTATCAGGTCCTGACAAGTTTAGGAAACAAGAACTATTTGGAAAGATTTAGAAAAAAATATTTATTGTTAGTAGAGTAATGTAACACAAACTTGAAAGTCTATCAAATCATTTTTTTCTGCACAACTTCTGTAGTGTAATTAAGGTGGAGCTCCTCTATGATCCTTCTCTAACACTACTTTCCTCTCCTGGAAGAAGAATCTCTATAAAAGAGACTCTCTTATATTTCCTTCTACTTTTTCTGTGTTCTTAAGGTTGTTAGGTATTCTATCAGACACATCCTAATTTGCACATTAAAGTTTGGATCAATTTGCATTCACAATAACATCAAAATCTTCTAAGCATTGGTTAAGATCCAGTGTAAATGGTAACATCTAGCCAATCTTGGATGACCTCAAAACTGCTGAGCATCCAGAAGAAGGTAACAACAAATTAAATATTTATTTATTTATTTATTTATTTATTTGATTTGCCAATTGTTTACAAGATAATAAGTATAAGTGTATACATAGTTGTGAATACATGAAATGGGTACATATAAGAAAAATAAAAGAATAAGAGAAACAATAGGACAGGGACGGTAGGCACGTTGGTGCGCTTATGCACGCCCCCTACAGACCTCTTAGGAAAGGGGTGAGGTCAATAGTAGACAGTCTAAGGTTAATATTACACAGACATGTCCATGTTGGGGGAAAAATTGGACTTAGCTTGAGGTAATATTTACCATATTTTAGGAGAATATCAGAAATGGCCTTCTCTAGTTGTTGACCTTCTGTTGTACCTCAACATATTAAATCATAGTCTCAATTTACATAAGATAGGAATTAAGCCCAACAAACCTAGCCAGAGTATTTATGCTCTAAAATATCTACTATGGCAGATGCCTCTGCAATGATGCGGTTATCCATACCATGATCTTCATGATTCAGAACTGTCAACAATTAACTGGAGTATCTCAAGGTTCTTTTCTGTTCCTTCACATCCTCCTCCTTCCTTCTGTCCATGTTCTGCTGCCTTTCCAAATACAGCTATTCTGAGTTTCTGACCACACAGTCTTGTCCATGATGTCCCTTATTCCCCTGAGTCCTCATTACCCAGTCTTGATTTTTCTCTCCTCGTGGTCATGGCATCTGCTTTGCTTTATCTTGCTTCATCTGCTTCCAGCCATCTTATTTTATTTATCCTTACAGCTTTCTTTGCTTCAAATTTGCAATCATCCTGCCATTTCACAGAACGGAAGTATCTTTGGAAAGTGGAGAATTTCAGCGGGATGTTGTTTGGTGATGTGCGCGCTTTCAGAAACAGACATCCTTTTTCTAATTTAAACAATTCTAACATGTGGAGGTCTATCTTAGTAAACTTGCATTCACAATCATCCTTGCTTGAAATTATAGGAAAATATTGTCTTTCGCTGCTAAAGCGTTCTGCCAATTTGTTTGAAATTGCGGTTGCATCAGCTAAGGTTGATAGGTGCATCGGAGGACGTGTGGTGCTTTGAGAGAGAGAGATTTTAAAATCAAACATTTTTCAAACTGTGAACTTTTATGAACTTCTCTCTTGTCTACTACTGTCACCTGTTGGCAAACAATATTTATTCTGGATATTTTGGTATGGGACAGAGAGTGGGATATGTTTTCAATATATGTATTGAAAATATATATTTTCAATGATTCCAGATCCTTCTGAAAATACTGTAGAGCGGAGCAATTAAATAATCTTGCTCATAGCAAGATCTTCCTTTCTCTAGTTACATATTCGACTATTTTCCAAAACAGAGTGGAGAATTGGGATGTTTTTGAGTGCTTTTCTTTCTGATGAAAGTAGCACAGTATGCACATGTAAGTATATATTATACTATTTTTAATCTTTCATTAAATATGATATAACATTCCACAAAACATCTCTGACACTCTATAAAAAGGACATTTCCTTTCCACCTAAGTAGCACGGAGGGCCACTCATACCACCTATCATATCAGAAGAGGTAAAATGTGTATTAAAAATGTCAGCACCATGAACTCAGGGGGAAATACTGGCCTTTTAAGATGAAAACAACAACTCAATGTGAGTGGTATTTTACCACAGTATTGACTCAACAGTCAAATGTGGGTGTCATAAAGGGGCATCAGATTGTTAGTTATTAGTCATTTATTGTTCATTTATTCTTGTAATCCTTTGCTTTTCTCATAGCTGGATCAGCTTTCAGTACACTGAGCCTTGCCAGGAAGAAAAATAACATTTCCTACTTCTATAAAGGCAGCAAAGCATGTTAAGCCAATCCTGCTATTACAGCATATGTGAAGATAATCTCAAGTAATGTGGATTGCTAAAAAGAGAGAGAGAGACAGACAGAGAGAGAGAGAGAGGAGAGGAAAAGAAAGAGAGAGGGGGAGGGAGGGAGGGAGGAAAAAAGAAAGATAACAGAGACAGTCAGACAGATACACAGAGAGAGAGAGAGAGAGAGAGAGAGAAAGAAAGAAAGAAAGAAAGAAAGAAAGAAAGAAAGAAAGAAAGAAAGAAAGAAAGAAAGAAAGAAAGAAAGAAAGAAAAAGAAAGAAAGAAAGAAAGAAAGAAAGAAAGAAAGAAAGAAAGAAAGAAAGAAACAGACAGACAAGGTGGGAGTGAGCTACAGAGAAAGAAAGTTTGTGGGAAGCTCCCGTCCATTGTTTGATTTTTGGCTTAAATTTAAATTATATTGGCTAAATTTAGAACCATGTTCTATAAACTATGATTTCTGATTAGAGACATGAACAAACACAGGCAACATCAGTTTATTCAAGAAACTCTGTTAAACAAAAAAACTCGGCTTAATTTAAAGCATGAATTAGTTCGCCATGTATTCACGTAAATGGTCCAACTCTCTGCTGGAAAAGATGCTGCTGCATGTTACATTTGATTTCAGCAACAACCAATGTACCTCTGCCTCTGCCAGCACATGACAGTCCTAAAGCTGATCACTTCCCCAATCCAATAATCAAAGCACAGGCGTGGGGTTTTTTTCCTCCCTTAGTCCACTGCCCCTACCTTTGCAACTCAACAGCCTTGCTTCCTAGGCATCAGGCCGACAGCTCATTTAAGTGACAACAGTGTCATTTAAAACACAATCAAGGAGAAAGATGCACACTAAGCATAACATACTGCTTCTGCCCCAAAAGACTTATGGTCAAGATGGACAATAAATCATCCCAAAATGGAGTTTAATTTGAGTCAGAGGTGGTATTCAGCAGGTTCTGACCAGTTCTGGAGGAACCGGTTGCAGAAATTTTGATCACAATTGCTTAAAATGTTTAACTATGCTAAACACAGTTTATTTTTATATTCTTTATGTAAATATAGGACAAATATGAAAGTTTACATGTCTGATGGCAGTGTTCTCTCTTGATCTCGCTTACCTGATCTCCCTGTATATACACATTCACACTCTTGAGAAAGAAGTATATCAACACAGATGACCTGAAATCTCCCAAGGACAACAGAATTGTATTTTAATGTTTATCTTCACAACAGTCACTTGTGGGAAATCATAACTATCCACTGAAAGAAGGACCAACTCAGAGGTGGTATTCAGCAGGTTCTGGAGAACCAGTAGCAGAAATTTTGATTAGTTTGGAGAACTGGCAAATACCACCTCTGACTGGCCCTGCCCCCATCTATTATCTGCCTCCCGAGCCCCAGCTGATCATCTGGGTTTTCTTTTGTTGCCCTGCACAGGAGAATGGAGCTGGAAAGCAGGTTAGTGGGGTGGGGAGGGAATGGGATTTTGCAGTATCCTTCCTCCAGGATACTGGGAATGGGAATTTGACTTTACTGGGAATTACTGGGAATGGGAATTTGAACGGGAATGGGAATTTGACAGTATCCTTCCCCTGCCACGCCCACAGAACTGGTAGTTAAAAAAAACTTGAATCCCACCGCTGATTTGAGTCATAAGATAAGAGAGGGACTGCAGTAATAACTAATCAAGCAGGGAAAGCCGGACGGACTTGGAGCTACCGAAAAGCCATTCTGGCAAGCAAGACCCTAACCTGACACTTTGGAGCAGGGGAACATTCCCATTGTGCCATCAGGTTAGAGAGAAGAGAAGACCTTCCTTATCTGATTTGCATGCCTCAAGCAAGGGACTTGACTTGGTTATTTGCTTAAGTGTTCTGGAGCTTCTGCTATCTGACAGGCATTTTAAAGTGGTGGCGCACGCTTATTTCTACCCCGTTGATGAAGAACTCTGAATTAAATCTAAACGTGCAGCAACAACAGTAAACGATGAAAGATGTAGATGGAATCTGTGGATGCAGGGGAGGAGTTCTGGAAGTTTATTCCTCTCACAACTCTGCAACTTTTATGTGGAGAGAATGTCTTCTTTGGAGGTCCACAAGGCATTGGCTATGGAATCCAAAAGTCGGTACTGATGGGACTACAGGGCCTCATTTTACCTTGCTCTTCCTTCTCATCTGGAGGATCCCAGTGCAGAACAATTATAAAGTCTGAAGTCTGAATGTATAATTTGCAGAGGAGCTTTGAAATTAGACTGAAGACCATAAGCCTCCTAAATCTTACATATGGTAAATTTCACCCAGAAGCAATGCTGATTGGGTCATTCTGGGAGTTGGTTCACACATCTTAAAGTGGTTGAGGTTGACAAACAGCAAACTAGGATAATAGCCTAAGGCAGGGGTGGAGAACTATGACCCCTTTATTACCCGTGGACTTCCTGAGCCAGCCATGAATTCTGGGAGTTGAAGTCCACAGGTCATAAAGGGCCCATGGTTCCCCACCCCTGACCTAAGGGATGAACAATAGCACCACCTTCTGGACCCTTCCCAACAGAAAAGACTGCAAAAAGAGGGTCTCCATGGTTAAGATCTATTAGATAGTTTAGATGGATACAAACCATGGCCAAAGGCCTCTTAGGCAGAGGTGGTATTCAGCAGGTTGTGACCAGTTCTGGAGAACTGGTAGTGGAAATTTTGAGTAGTTCGGAGAACCGGCAAATACCACCTCTGACTGGCCCTGCCCCCATCTATTCTCTGCCTCCCAGGTCCCAGCTGATTGGCTGGGTCGTCTTTTGTTGCCCTGCGCAGGAGAATGGAGCTGGAAAGCAGGTTAGTGGGGTGGAGAAGGAATGGGATTTTGCAGTATCCTTCCCCTGCCACGCCCACCAAGCCATGGCTACCAAGAACCGGTCGGAAAAAATTGAATCCCACTACTGCTCTTGGCCAAGAACTACCTGTATTCATACAGGAAGCATTTCCCTACTTCTCTTGACACATGTTTCTAGAGACAGAATTCCTCTCTATGGAGAATCTCAGCCATCCAGGTAATAGCTGTCCCAAAGGTGCTTTTTCCAAGAGGCAACTGGACTTTCTTGCTTTTCTTTATTTTGGACAGAGAGGACCCACTGGTTTGAAAGAGGGGTCAAAGAGGCCATCTGTGTCAAAATTGAACAACCCTCTCTCAACAGAGGGGGAAGGATATGACATCATTTACCTCCAGTCTACAACACAGTCCTTTCAGCATTTCCAAGAAATCTCCATTGAGGTGAGCCTGACAACATAGATAAACCTCCAGGTGCCCTCAATGACTCTCTAAAAGAATGCAAATGACCAGCTGCCCACTATCCAGTCAGAGCTGAAGAAGCTTCTTGGATGAGAAGTGAAATGTCTTCAAAGAAAAACAAGATTATTAATCGCCTCTTGGGAAAAGCACCTTTGGGACATACTAGAATTCCTGTTTTTCTTTGAGGCGATTAGCTTTACAAAGTGCTGTGCTATGATCAATCCTGTTTATTTTATATTTTAAAATTTCTCCAGAAAATTTGCCATATTTCATCTAGGAAATACTGCCTTTCCACATTGAGCCATACTGTGTATGCCTTGTTTTAGTGGACTGTTATACACCACACACTGTCATTTTTATGTGAGATGGGTATACAAATATGATTTATAAATAAATAGACCCAACTTTCTAGTTTTTAGTTCTCATCCCAGAGCGTGCAGTAGATAAGCAGTCCAGGAGAAGGTCAGTCCAGGTAGTCCTTGACTTACAGCCAATTGTTTAATGACCCTTCAAAGTTACAATGGCCAGTCCTTGCACTTACAACCATCACAGCATCCTCACAGTCAGGTGATCAAAATTTGCAACCGGTATGTATTTACGATGCTTGCGGTGTCTCGGGGTCATGTGACCACCATCTGCCACCTTCCCAGATGACTTCTGACAGGCAAAGTTAATGCAGGAAGCCAAATTCGCTTAATGGCCATGTGATTGTTTTAACAACACTAGCGATTCACTTAACAGTCATGGCAACAAGGTCATAAAACCAGATGTGATTCCCTTGCTTAGTAACCAGAAGAAATTCTGGTCGCAATTGTGGTTGTAAGTTGAGGGTTAGACAGAAGAGCCTATCTTACATGCACAACAGAAGGTTTACTTCATCCAGTATCTAAAAGGCATCTAAGGGGTTTTGTTTATTTATTTATATATTTGTTTAGTGTATGGCGTTGTTACATTAGTCAGGAGACTACAATGCAGAGTAGTAGTTTTGCTGCTAATTTACTAGGCTCTGATGTGGTACACAGTTGTGCGCTTCCCAAGGTGCACCACAGGAGGGCGAGCTAGCTTTGCACTAGAGAGAAAGATGAGTGGCCCTTCCTGCAGCATCACCCAAGGTCCTCTTCTCTCCACTGGAGCCACCTTGCAAACAGGCGTCCTAACTGGGGAAATTCAGAGCCAGCAGTAATCTGACTACCTGCATGGAGCACCAATTCATCTCCCCATCAAAGTGGTACCTATTTATCTACTCACATAGAACATGCTTTCGAACAGCAGGCAGAAGCTGAGGCAAGTGACAGGAGCTCGCCCCGCCCCGTCGTGCTAAGGCTTGAACTGCTGGAGCAGAGATCATCTCTGGCGTCATTAAACCACTGAGCCACCGCTCCTTCAGGGCTCTGCTGCGTGAGAGAGATTAGAGAAGTTGCTTATATCTGCCTGCAAGGACTGAAATGTGGTGACTGAGTGGAAGAGGGTGCTTTAAAAATGGATGCTGGAAAACAATCTGCCTTTAGGACTATAATCTATTAGGAGACTTTGCTGTAAAGATCCAGAGAGGTAAATGAGACACTGGAAAGTATTTCCCTAGGAGCAGAATAGTCTGTCCTATGGCCCTGCCTGCTCGGCTTTAATTTAACTCCGTCTGCTAAAAATAAAGTAAATGCGGTGGAGAGAATATCACATTTCCCCAGCAACTGAGATGTTTGTGATTCCTTCCGAGTGACTCCTTATACATGACATCACTAGTTTTTACAGAGTAAGAAGCCCTGGTGGATTTGGGCAGGGTCTGGGAGTCAGGTCTTCTGAGTTTTCTCCTGGTTTGGACTCTAGCTTTCTGTTTGACCTCACCCGCTCTTCAAGCCGGTGATAATAAGAACGACGTCTCCCATTGGGTTGCAGAGTTTTGCTAATGAAGGCTGGGTAGCACTTCCGTGTCCCCTGGAGAACAGGACTGAGGTGGGAGGGGTGAGAGGCAGGAGCAAGGAACTAGCCCCAACTATTTATAGTATTCACATTAGCAGAAGCACTTCTATATCTTTCTGTGCAAATAAGGCTTTCTGGTATAAGGTTGTGGTGTGGCTTGAGTTTATTCCGTTGCATCAGTCCAATCTGTACATTTTGATTTTGATTGGAATTTCCTTGTATACATTGCATTTACACACCTGCTGCCCAGATTGTGAAAAAGGAAGAGTCAAACTGAAATTTTGTAGTGAGCTGCACACTACAGAAGACTCTGCCCCCTCCCATCGCCACTTCAGTTCTGTACTGTTTTTTTAATTGCGTATGGCATTTTCAGGAAAACTGCCACTAGGGGGGAGAGATTATTTCTGACAGGAAAATGGTTTTAAAAGGCACTAATTGGCAAGATGCCACTTTGTAATGTCTTCTGGGCCAGCAGAACTCAAACACATTGGTCTCAGGAACCCTTTACATTTTTAAAAATGAATGCCCTTTCTGCAGCGTCATCCCCCCCCCCCAAATTGCTTTATGTAGATCAGGGGTGTCAAACTCAAGGCTGGATCCGGCCCACGGCGTGCTTAAATCTGGTCCGCGGGACTGGCCTGGAAATAGCAAAGGACCAGCCCACGGTGCCTCTGGCAGCCAAAACGGGGCATAGGGGGGCTTGTGTGGCCCCACACATGCCGTTTTGGCCAGCAAAGCGCTGCAGGAGGCCATTCAGGCCAAAAATAGGGCATGGGGGACCTCATGTGCCCCTCCCCCGTGCCCCATTTTGGCTGGCACAGTGCTGCAGGAGGCCATCTAGACTGAAAATAGGGCGGTGGAGGGTCTCACATGCCCCCCCACACCTCATTTTGGCTGGCAAAATGCTGCAGGAGACCGTCCAGGCCAAAAACAGAGCAGGGGGGGGGTGGGCGCACACACCCCATGTCCCGTTTCAGCTGGCAGAATGCTGCAGGAGGTGTCTGTCCTGTCTCCCCACCCCCAGCCAGCCTACAGGGCTGACCCCGCCCTCAAAGAAATCCAGTTTGACACCCCTGATGTAGATTGATATCTATTGCATTAGAAATTAAAATAGAAAATGTTAAAAGTATTTATTGGACTTCACAGAGTCCCTGAAAGGGTCTTGCTTCTGAAACAGCCATTTTTGTTGGAGGTGCAGACTGTTTGTAGCGAATTCTTGCATTGGCCTGCAACCTCCCTCCTGGCAATGGTGCTTTTTGCCTGATTAAGAAAAAGAACCCAGTGGAGAATTGTGGGTTTGTCAGTATTCGAGGCAACAGAAGGCTTGTAATTTAAAAAAATACAAACATTTCTTCTAACTATTGTATACTTTGCCACAGACCCTTTGCCAATAGGTCTTTGTTCTAATAATATATACATGCTTGCTTGCACGGATACAAACCTGCACATGTGGAGGGGTTCTATATGTGCACCCGGTGTTCCTATTTGCAGGTGCCTCTTGGATATATTGCATCCCTGTGATGTGATAGTATATTCTTCTTGACACAGACCTCTTTCACTCAGCGCTTCTGGCACAATGAAGAAAGAGGCTATTATGTTTATTAAATTGTACTGAAGCTACATTAAAGCAACTGGCAGCTAGGAAGCCTGGTTATTTATGAAATGTACATCTGGAATCACAGCTTCCTCTGTTGGGCTTTAGCTCCTAAGAATATGGAGAGGAATCAGTATTGCCAGACACAATCAAATCTGGTTTTAATTTGATATTCACTTAAAAACATGCACAGCAGATTTCTTTTGATGTCAGGGGCCAAGAAAATGAATTAATCTTTCCAGCCTGTCCCAAATCTTTTCTCTCACCCAACAGCATCTTAACTATATTGTTTATGCACCAGCTTATTATATATATATATATATATATATTTATTACAGTATAAAGTACATATATAATATAGTAAATTTATATAGTTTTGATTAGTTTTTTTTTAACCTTGTGCTATTTTGGGGTGGTGAGCTATGTGAGCCCTGTTCTTTCAGTCAGTGGATGGTTCAATGTACTTGGAAAATTCAGAGTAAGAATTAAGTCAGTATTCAGTAACCCAGTATTGGAAGAAAAACCCATCTGGTTCTGTTCCAAGCTGGGAGAAAGGCGCTGGACATAAAATGGAGGCTGATTAGAAAGAAAATTGGTTTATTCATGAAGCAGAACCACCACCAGCGTGTGGTTCTGGGCCAGCTGACCAAATGGCTGAATAGGTGGATGGATCTTTATAGTTTCTGTAACTTTAAAGTTTGGGATTTGTGCAATATGGGCTTTGTCTTCTGAAAGGGTATTGAGTAATTCTTATTGTGGCTGATGGCTATGTTCTGTGTTAGATTTTTTTTTTGAGAGAGAGGGGCTGCTTGCTCTAATCCTATCACTCTGCTTTTGTTAGCTGTCGAAATTGCTGTAAGGGATTTCAAAATATACGGTCTTGAATGGATTTCTGCTGACAGTATTTGCTTTGATTATGAATGGAGCCATCTAGATAGTTGGCTTCTTCTTTCAATAAGCTCGTTATCTCCTTAAGTGCTGGGACCTGCAGTTAGCTTCTTGTTACAATGTTTTCTTTAGGCATCTGACTGGAATGTGGAATGGGCTTCAGGCGTCTTGGTCTTTTGGCTTTTCTGAGGCTTTTCCTTATGGTTAATATTTTATTTGGGATAATGGGGGGGATGGGTTGATCTCTTACATTAGTTAATTACAGTGTACACTGCAAACATAATATCTCTTTCCCGAGTAGACCAAAGATAATAATTTGAGGCAAATAGCGAAGGCAAGGCTTGTCAGTGTTCCTGACCATTCTGTTGCACCAAGTGGTAGCTTGGTTATTCTCAAGCTATCAAGCTCACAATTATTGAAAAAGAAAAGGGAATGCTCCCCCTAGCCTGCTGGACTGGACATCTGAACCAGGAAGAAAACAAGGCAACATTTCTAACTTAGCTTCCACATAACAGTAATGAAAGAGACCATATCATCTCTGATGTTCTACAGAAAGATGATGGTTGGCAATTTGATGTCTGGTTTGTCCCAGATGTGGGGAACTTTTAGTTCATGAACGCCCTGCAGCTTCCGCCTCTGTAGCTGTCATGCCCCCCTCGGAGTCTGAATCGGAAGGGGAAGACGAACAGCTGGCAGGGAGTGGGAATGTGGCTCCCTTGGCTGTGGAGGAAACTGGGGAAGGGCAAAATCAGGCTGGGCAGAGCAGGGAAGAGGTTGAACAAAGGAGAGGGGGGTCAAATGAAGACCAAGGCCCAGCCCCTCCTCATCCTAGGGTGCGCAGAAAAGAACGCAGAAGAGAGCTACGTGGGTTGCGTGGCTTACTAGGAAGGGCCCCGATTCCCTTCACAAGGCACACCCAGGGGTGGGATTCTACAGGTTCGCACCTATTCACTAGAACCAGTTGTTAACATTCTAAGCAGTTTGGAGAACCGGTTGTTAGAAGAAATTACTGGCCTAATCCTGTAAGGAAGGCAGGAAGGAAACATTCTGGTGTTGCTTACAGAAAGTGTCTCTCTGTTAACCCTTATTACATTCTTGGCAGGATTAGACTTCCTGTCCCAGGAACTTCTCTGGAGTTTTTTCCCCCTCCTTTGCTGGTACTTTGCTTGTGTGGAGTGACCATTCAAAGTTACAATGACACTGCAAAAAGTGACTTATGACCATTTTTCACACTTACGACTGTTGCAGCATCCCCACAGTCATGAGAGGCCAGGTGAGGAGATGCATGCCTCAATGTGAGTGATATTGAGTTGGCCTCGCCCATCCAATAACATGACCACCAAGCCATGCCCACCAACTAAGCTACGCCAACAGAAGCAGTTGTTAAAAAATTTGAATCCCACACCTGGGGATGGAGTTTAAAGGAGAGGCGGTCGGGAGAGGCATTTGTCAGGAACAAATGCTGAATGCATCTATTATGTGTGTTTATCTTGTCTTGCTGGAATTATTGGGACTCGAATTATCTTGCCCTGCTGGAGTGATTGATTGCAGTCATTCTGCTTACAGCGTTTGGACTGGAGTATCTGCAGCCAGAGGCTGTTGCAGGTTCATGGGAGAGTTTTTCTCCAGGCCAGAGAGTAAAGGGAACGTTGGGGGAAAAGTTGGAGGAAATAAAGGGACTCATACATGTTCTCTGGCTGTGTTGCTTTCATGCCACACCCCAGGTCATCACAGTAGCCAATGAAGAAGGGTGCTGGGAATTGTAGTAAGTATTAGCAGACCCAAAGCGTCTCCATTCTTGAACTGCTGAAATCCTCAGTGGTCCCACAAGGATTACAGAAAACCTCTCATTCCATATACTGTAGATTTTCTTATGTATTAAGCTCCCTGAACACTCTGGATTCTTCATTCCTCCTATTGTCTTTCTAGAAATGACCCTTTCCTCTTTGAATGAATTTTCTATTCTGCAGGATTTCTTTTGTAAATATTTTCAGAGCGCGTATTAAAATAGTGTATAAAAATAGTGGTAGCAGTTTTCTCTTGATTTAGATTTTGTGCAGCTAGTTATAACAATCGAAATTAATGATGGATCAAAACTTAGTTAAATTTTAATGTGCTAATTTGCAGGGGGGAGGGGGGGGTTAAGTCACCAGTTCATTAAGAACTGTTGGTTTGGTTTATGTATGAAGAATAAACAAATAAAGGAATTAACAGGTCTTACTTGAACAGGATTCATAATAATTGAATGTAAAGTCTGCATTAATCAAGACCCTTCTTCATATTATTTATGATGATCCTTTTTATTTCCTCTTCCATGTGAAAAACACAATGAGAGGACATGTAAATAGAGAGGGAAACAGGCTTTTAGCCTACCTGCCTTTCAGACTCGTGTTTTCAGGCAATTTTAAGGAGAAGAAGAAAAAAACCCATCAGCACATCTGAAAGTAAACACTCAGATTAGATAAATGCATAATAATATCCATAAAGCACTTCATTGGTAAACATTGTAATTGGTGCCACATAATTATATATGCTTCTCTCAAGAAGGAGAGACAGAATTTTCAAAGAAATAGGACCCTGAGCCTCACCTACTAAGAAATATCCCATATAAACAAATGTGCTTTTTCAAGAAGCAGCTGGACTTTCCTGTTTTTCTTTGAAGACAGTTTTGCTTCTCATCCAAGAAGCTTCTTCAGCTCTGTCTGGATGGTGGGGAATGGAAGGATTTATACTCCTTGCAGACAGCTGGTCATTTGCATTATTTGTCATGCCCCTGGTGGAGACTGACTCTGAGGAAGAGGAGGAACAGCCAACAGGGAGTGGGAGTGTGGCTCCAGAGGTGGTGGAGGAGGCTGGGGAAGGGCAGAGGCTGGCTGAGCTGTCAGAGGAGGACCCAGGCCCATCCCCTATCCATCCTAGGTCACGCAGGGAGGAGAGGATCAGGGAAAAGTGAGGTCTGCTCAGGAGGAGATTACCATGATCCTCCTCACGGCTTGCAGCTGGGAGCTATGTATATAAGCTTGTAACTGCATATTCACAGACGCTAGAGTCAAATTAGTGCTTTCCTTGGATGAGGTTTATCTTTGTTCCCGTTCTTCCCATGGACTCTCCCCGGTTTATCTTCCTGGAATGTGTGATTAATTATCTTGGTTTGCCTTGGAACTCTCGTCAATGCGGTTTGTTTTTGGTTTCCTTTTGCTTCATTATCTACTTTTTGAATTTAAACTGTGACTAATAAAACAGCGAAGCTAAGTTGAAGCCATTACAAAACCTTGATTCACGTTTTAGTTTTTGTGTTATTTTTGAGACACTACGGGTCATCACAATTTTAGAGAGTCATTGAGGCCACTTGGAGGTTTATCTGTGTCCTCGGGGTCACATGAGTAGTGCAAATGAGTGTGGAACCTTCTTGGAATTGCTAAAAGGACTACATTGTAGACTGGAGATAGATGATGTCATCTTCAAAGACGAACAAGACAAACATGATGTCATCTTCAAAGACAAACAAGGTGAAAAAGCACCTTTGGGACAACCATGACCTGGATGACTGAGAATCTCCATAGACATATAGACAAATATGTAGCTGTCCCAACTGTAGCATTTCCTAACTCCTGGAGGATATTAAAGAGAGGTGTTCAATCAGAGGAAGAAACTTATTAGAGGGCAGGAAAGAACATTAGATGAAACCCTGAGAAACGGAAGCTGGAAATGATCAGAAGAACATGGGGTTGGAGACAATGAGCAACAGGGACCTTTCTAGCTGGTCTAGCCTCCCCCCACTCTTCCCATGGATTCAGAGCAATTGTGGAACAGACAGAGGCCAAAGTACAGGAAAAAAGTGAGGGGTAACCACTACCTGGACCAAGCTATGCCCACTTAGCATATTCTGCTGCTCAGAGTCACTCAACAGTGAGATGGTGGCCTATACATTTAATAAATAAATATTCCCAAGCTCTTGTTTAATTTCATATATTTTATTCATGGTTTATTAAAACAGAAAAGGAGAAGCTTTACTTTCAACAGCAGGTCACACTGCTGTGACTTTCAGGATGGCCGATAGACAATATGCCAAATTCTGCTGTTACATTACGTATCTGATATTAGCACAATTGAGAAAGTCCAGAAATATTTCACAAGAAGAGTTATCCATTTCATGTATTCACAACTATGTATACACTTATACTTATTATCTTGTAAACAATTGGCAAATCAAATAAATAAATAAAATAAATAAATAAAATAAATAAAATAAATAAAAGGTTCAGCATGTTTCTCTCTGTAGATCAGGCTGCCATTAAAGGCAAGAGGGTAGCCAACGCTATTTTCTGGTGGTGGGCACTTTGGCAACCAAGAGTCATTGACCGAGGGATGGCCTAAACCACGGGTGTCAAACTCGCGGCGTCACTTTACCATCATGTGACGTATCGCGATGTTTTTCCCCCTTCGCGGAGCTGGAGTAGGCATGGCCTGCGCATGATGCATCTGGCTCGTGAGCTGCCAGCTTAACAGCCCTGCCCTAAATGAATTGATGGTATCAAAGGCAGTAACTGATATAGGGAATCTCCAATTGCTATGCTACACAGGTCTCTATGGTGGGTTCACCACAGTGCCAAATAAATAAGTACTATAAATCCAGACTCCCAACACTGTTGAACGTTGTTTTATCTCAAGCCAGATCATCTAGCTCTCTTGAATTTATGTGTTCCAGCACTGATTCAATCTAACCTAAGTTTCACCACCATGCCGCCGCCACCATATAAATATAAAGGAAGTATAAAGGTAGTATAAACAATGATAGCTTTAGGGGTAGGCAAATCAAACAATTGCCCCAGGGCCCCATTTTTGAATCATCCAGTTTTGCCATAATTTCTGTAAATAAAGAAAGAAACTCACATAAAAATAGGAAGAGTCTTCAACATTAATGATATGATTACCAGAATTGGATTATTTAACTTACTGTAACTCATAAACAAAAGCAAACAATAAAAATTACAGTAACAGACTTCCATGATTAGATCAAAAATTGAAAATCTTAAAGTAACACCAGATTTATCATCAGTCAGTCTTCCATTAAGGGTCCTTATAATAATCTCTGACCCAGAATCCAAAAATTCTTAAGACCATCGCTGCCAACAAATGCCAATCTTGGTTAAATAGTAATCCCACATCTGACATTTTCCCAAGCCCATTTAAATGTAATTAGGAATTACATTTGGGACAACTGTGATAGGATACATGTGTTCTAATACAAAGCTACAGACCTTGTCTTTTGGTTGCACGCAAATTGTGTCAATTCTCTTATATAAACCCATCTGTCCATCTTCCTATACTGCCTACAGCTCTTTTAAAATGCCCGCAGCTTATAAAATGGTAGTGCCATCTTATTAAAAGGTGAGGAGCAGTGCCCATTCTCTCAGTCAATCAACCCAGTCTGGTCAATACTAGGAGCCAATAACTTCTGAGAGAAATCAGATATGGTAGAATGGATGCATTTGTCTGTCCTTTATTTGTGAAGAGCTGTAGAAGATATTTGTGATGTATGTGAACCCATAAAGTGGCCTTAAGCAGATCTTGTTTCTAGTTACTAGCCATAATAATATATGAAGTGTACAGATACATTGGTATAAATATGAACTTCTGAGTGTAGAAAATTCTACCAATAGAGGTCTCTTGCAATTTTAAAATATAGCTTACTGAAAGATTTGTGAATATCACCATGCTGTACATCATGATCAAATCTATAACAATATCTGCCATTCTTGATATCCAATTAAGTTTAGCCAGAAAGAGGAAGTTGACATAATGAAAAATAGTGCAAGTCAATTAAAAAAGACTTAGAATAAGTTTATTGTCACTTTGAATGTACACTAATCGGCATACATTAAAATGAAATTTCATTGCATACAGCTCTCAAAGGGTCTCCATCTGGAAGGAAGGAAGGAAGGAAGGAAGGAAGGAAGGAAGGAAGGAAGGAAGGAAGGAAGGAAGGAAGGAAGGAAGGAAGGAAGGAAGGAAGGAAGGAAGGAAGGAAGACTGTTGGATGGCAAGGGAGAGCCAAGATTTTGAGAACTATAAAAATTGAAACAGATTTTGAGAACTATAAAAATTGAAACAGATTACCACAGACTGTTTCATTAGTATAATTATCATTTGTGACGTAGACATAAAGAAAAAAATGTATCACAAGTGAAATGTTAGTCAATTAGGGATTTTATAAGAAAGAAGTTCATACAGCTCACAGAAACTCCCACTTTAATGTATTTACTAATAAATGGAGAATGCTTATTATTTCGTTTCCACGATTCTGTAAAATGGATTGTGAAAACTCTGCGTCAATCATGCTTCCTTGACCATGTGCTGGGCTTGACACATATTTACATTTATTGCAGATCACATTCTGAAACATTCCACCAGTCTATCCCAAAGG
Source organism: Notechis scutatus (assembly GCF_049901735.1). Classification (NCBI taxonomy): domain Eukaryota; kingdom Metazoa; phylum Chordata; class Lepidosauria; order Squamata; family Elapidae; genus Notechis; species Notechis scutatus. The sequence continues at coordinate 143,905,265 of NC_142010.1, forward strand.
TGATTTTTCAAAATGCAACTGGACTTTCTTGGGGGAGGGGGGGTGTCCTTGAAAACATTTCGCTTCTCATCCAAGAAGCTTCCTCAATTCTTCTTCTTGGATTAGAAGCGAAACATTTTCAAGAAAAAAAAAAAACCATGGAAGTCCAGCAGCGTTTTGAAAAACACCTTTGGGACAACTATGACTTGGATGATTGAGAATCTCTGTAGACATTAGACCAGCCTCTTTCTATATGCCCAGGAAAGAGGGGAGTTGGCCAAACTGCTGTCTTGCCTTTCCATTTACTGCTTCTCGCAGTTCCCAATTCCTCCTTTCCCTTTTTTCCAGTCTTATTCAGCCTCTGGCTTATCTCTACTTTGGATTAGGCATCCATGAAGCTCTGGGACTTTATAGCATAGGACTTCACAAATTGTAGTCTCTCTCAGGGGTGGGATTCAAATTTTTTAACAACTGGTTCTGTGGGCATGGCTTAGTTGGTGGGCGTGGCTTGGTGGTCATGTGACTGGGTGGACATGGTTGGTGGCCATGTTACTGGCTGGATGTGGGCAACTCAACATCACTCACATCAAGACACGCATCTCCTCGCCTGACCTCTCGTGACTGCAACAGTCGTAAGTGTGAAAAACGGTCATAAGCCATTTTTTCAATGGTCACTCCACACAAGCAAAGTACCAGCAAAGAAGGGGAAAAAAAACTCCAGAGAAGTTCCTGAGACAGGAAGTCTAGTCCTGCCAAGAATGTAATAAGGGTTAATGGAGAGGCAATTTCTGTAAGCAACACCAGAATGTTTCCTTCCTGCCTTCCTTACAGGATTAGGCCAGTAATTTCTTCTAACAACCAGTTCTCCTAACTGCTTAGAATGTTAACAACCGGTTCTAGCGAATAGGTGCTTACTGGTAGAATCCCACCCCTGGTCTCTCTCCCTCTCTGTCTCAGTCTCCCTCTCTATGGTGGATTGACACTTGAAATGAGACTCAGGGAACAACTGTCTCTGAAAAAATGCCAACCCTGAGAGAACTCAGGTAGCAGTATTTATTGAGAAAAACACAAGCAAAATACAGTCTGCATATTCAGAAAACAATGACCTCAACAGGAGATTACTTCACCAGCATGAGAACACACAATCTTGGAAAGTCCCAGATGTTACCTTGCTAGGATGAGATCATACAGCCACAGAAAGTCTCATGGGAAAGTTTGGAAAGTCCCATGAGAAAGCACAACTGTGTATCCTGAACTTTCACCCATTTTCCTGTTCCTTCTAAACTGGCAGAATCAAAACAGAATGAGGCACTCTGAGCAAAGATACTCCTACCCCCACCAAGAATGCCCACATCTCCTAGACTTACTGCTAGTTATACAAAGGCCTTACAGAAAATGATAAAATGATTAATAAAATATATTACCACATTCCCTCCTTTTTTATTTATTCAAAGATAGGGGGTGTTTTAGTGGCATAGTACACAGTTCCTCATGACCTGATCCCACACGCCCGGAAGACTGAGGTACACATTTGTAATAGATTAGGAATACATTGAATAAAACAACATAATAAGATACATATAGCAATAATAATAACAACCCCTTGCAATAAGGAGCGAAACCATGATCCATCAGGAAGCCAGGACCACAGACTGTCCCAGAATGATGCATTAAACCCATCAGCTCCAGATTGATGCTGAGCAATACGATCTTCCATGTCCTGAACAGTCTTTGTAATGTTTGGCTCATAATTATGTATAAAAACACAACAATGTGAATGAATTAAAGCACAAACTCCTCCTTGAGCAGCTAACATAATATCTAAAGCATATCGATTTTGCAAAGTAACTGTACGAATTTCAGACATTTCTACATTAATCATCTTAATATTCTTTATAGTATCATTAAACATAGCAACAGTAAAATTATTTAAAATATGAATATCCCTATAGTTCATAGCAATTCCCAAAGGTGGGATAAGACCTCGAGAAATTTGTGTCCATAGATTACCTCCCCTGGTTAGACCCGAATCCAATTCCCGACGATTTTGGATCCGAACATCAGGAGGTAATGTATCTAACTTATAGATAACCGGAATGACAAACCCCAAAGTACATGTCCCTGACCAATTTGCAGGGATTTGTCGATAAGCCCACAGTCCGCATAAAAACCAAAACCCTTCCAACTGTACATAACCTTGTTGACTTGCCGCTTGCATCAGCTGTTTCATGTCTAGATATTGATACTGGCCAAATGCATCAGACTCATTTTTCCCATTTATCCAAGTTATGTTGTTCTCTGAACCATTTGTCCATTTAATAGTGTAATTGCAGACACTATGATTCCCCAAGAATTGTGAGTTTGTAATGTTTTGGAAACATAATGTGCTGGAGACTGCAGTGCAGTCTTCACCTTGACTGTAAAGTTCATGGCATATGAAATGTTATGCTTTCCGGTCTGCAAAGTAGACCGATTAAATGGAACTCCATGTAGAGTCAGTCCTTCTCCCACTCTCCCAGGAAGGTGCATACACAACCAACAATTGGTGATGTTCAAGTTTTTGGCAGTTGTGCGCAAATCTTTAATGTAATTATTATCTGTCCACAAATCATCGCCCAAATCTCCGGCACGCTGAACATGCTGTCGCTGCTCTCTCCGCACCCGAGCAGCCCAGGACAGATTAGGCAGAATCAGCAGGATCAGGAACCACAGATACGCCATCCTGCTCCTCCGAAACTTCCTTCACAGGTGCCTGCGAATGATCAGGCCGAACACACCGACCAGGAACCCAACGAATTTGACCAAGATGTTCAACTGCTGCATAACCACGTCCCCACGTTATCAGCTCAGCAGGAACCCATGCTGGATCTGGAAGGAACCGCACCAACACCCGAGGTCTCACCGCATCTGTAGAAGGAGAAGAAAAATGCCTGCTGGCCGCGCCGCAGGGGGTTACCAGACAAATTTAAAAATTTAAAGTATATAAAGCTAGATTTAATTGATCTTGAATCGCCGGAAGCCCCAGGAGCTTCCCTCCTTTTTATTTAATTTAGTCAACATGGTCTTGAGCGTAGCATGTGAGCAACAAAACACACATTCACACGCTGCTCCAAACATCCTTGTAACAGCAAAGCAATATTAAAATATCAGGTGATATTCCAGGAGACAAATAAGAACCTGCTACAAAGGGTAACAAATTATACACATACAATGAATCCACTATTAAATTAAAATCCTGATTGTGAAAATTTTGAAAAGCCAAAACTACAGCAGCAAGTTCTGCCTGCTGGGCAGACTTCTGCTCTGAAGTCACTTTTGTATGCCAAATTCCAGATTTATCTTTCCAAACACAAGCACCAAAACTTTCCCTCCATCAGTAAAAACTGTAGGAGCATCTGATATGCCCAATGGTATCCTTTCTTACATTTTGGGCACACTGATTTAGGACGAACACCCTGTCCCATTGATCTCTTATTCTGCTGACTTTGACCTCCTCCAGGAGCCCGACATTGCGCTTTAAAATGTCCAGGCTTCCCACAATTGAAACAATTCCCCTTTTGAGCATGTCCTGTTTGTAAAGCCAGAGCTAAAGTCTCCATGTTAAAAGACTGACTCCCTACCTTTCTACATGCATTAATCAAATCTGCGATTTCTCTCTCTCCACTTGCTACAAGTGGATTTAAAATCTTTTGCAATCTGTGTTAGCTTGTTCTACTGCTAACTTAAAAAGCAACTCTTTCTGGGCGAATTGATTATCAATTTGTCTTTCAATAGCCAATTTCAATCTGCTAATGAAATTTTCATAGGGTTCATTGTTCCCTTGTTTGATGTTAGTAAAGGTCTTCTCACCACCTTCGCCGTCAGGGAGAGACCCTATGGCTTGAAAAATTATTTGTGGGAGAAGAATGAACCCTTCCTCAGGCATACCATCTCTCTGTTGTTCCACTGTTGTAAAATTACCAGCTCCGTAAAGCTGATCTGGGGTAACATTTGCTGTTCCCTCTGGACTGCCAGCTGTCTCCATTTCTGATCTAACACCAAATATTGAGCTGGAGTTAAAAACATATTCAACAGAGCTTTCCAGTCAGCTGGAATCATTTTATTTCCATAACCAACTGCTTCTAACAATGCCTGAGTATATGGCGTTCTAACACCATATTCTTTTGCTGCTTGCTTAACTTCCCTCAAAATTCTGAGCTGTAAAGGCTTCCACTCCCGCTGGATTTAATGCAGCATCCATGACAATTTCCACTGGATTAAGTTGAACTTCTACTCCAAACTCCACCAAATCATCTCCTGATAATTCCCTCTATTCTTTGCTTCTTGAATAGCTGCAGTAACTGCATCCACCTGAACCCTTAAAGGTAAACTCTTATCCTCTGACAAAGTATTTCTAGCGCCGGACAGTCCCCAGATTTATCTGGAGGTGCCGTCGGCGGCAACAAACGATACCGCATGGTAAAGCGGCAAACCTTCTTCGGGGGTGCTAGGAGCGGTTGTTCATAAGTAGCTAACGCATCCATAATCACCCTCCAGGTTAACAAAATTGAAGAAGGGCACGAGGTTCCTCGTGCAAAAATTTCCCTATCTTTTCCAGGACTCTACTTTAATACTACCTCCCTCCGGATATGACTTAATATTTTTCCAAACATACTGTAGTAAGTCCTCAATTTCTTTCTTTCCTACAGCACAACCCCTACTGCCAATTCCAAACCCAAAACTATTCCCAATGATCCCTCTCAATTCCCTGATGTGCTCTTTTCTGAGCCTTCGAGAGATCTCCCCCATACTCACGAAAGAATCTATCTTCGTCCAGCGAAGAAGATGAGGGCCCAGTCGGCGTCCCGCGACGATGAGTATAGGATGCGGGAAACGTATAGCCTTCCAAGCTATCACGTCGGGGTCACCATTTATGGTGGATTGACACTTGAAATGAGACTCAGGGAACAACTGTCTCTGAAAAAATGCCAACCCTGAGAGAACTCAGGTAGCAGTATTTATTGAGAAAAAACACAAGCAAAATACAGTCTGCATATTCAGAAAACAATGACCTCAACAGGAGATTACTTCACCAGCATGAGAACACACAATCTTGGAAAGTCCCAGATGTTACCTTGCTAGGATGAGATCATACAGCCACAGAAAGTCTCATGGGAAAGTTTGGAAAGTCCCATGAGAAAGCACAACTGTGTATCTTGAACTTTCACCCATTTTCCTGTTCCTTCTAAACTGGCAGAATCAAAACAGAATGAGGCACTCTGAGCAAAGATACTCCTACCCCCACCAAGAATGCCCACATCTCCTAGACTTACTGCTAGTTATACAAAGGCCTTACAGAAAATGATAAAATGATTAATAAAATATATTACCACACTCTCCCTCTCTCCCTCCCTCCAGCAAAAGTCTTTCTTTCTCTCCTGCAAACTCCACCAGAAATGAGTCTTTGGGATCCTGCAAGGCATCCTGCTTCAAGAGGCTGCGCCGGTGCAACAAGTCTCACAAAGACTTTCCTTGCATGAAGCCAAAAGTGTCTCTCTCTCTCTCTCTCTCCTCCCTCCCTCCCTCCCTCCTCCCCCCCTCTCTCTCTCTCTTTGTCAGAAGACAGAGAGTGGGTGAGTCTTCATCAAATAGGTTGGGAAACTGCAATTTGGCTCCCCGGATGAAAGACTGTCCTTACTATAACATCAGTTTACAGCCATGTGATGATGCAACCAGATCAATGGCTATGGCAACGCAGCTGAAAGGAACTACACAGGGATGAGGTGTGCCATAACTCTCTGAGAGTCCCATTTGGGATTACTTTCATGGGAAAGTGGGTCATCCTGAGGCTGATGGGTAGATTCCCTGCCCTGTTGGCCTCATTGTTTGTAGTTTGTTTTCTGTTATTGTCCTAAAGTTAGGAGGGGGATGTCCCAAGAAATAGCACCCTGCCACTTTAAGCCCCAAATGATGAATGGATGGAATTATTCTGATAATAGCCCTTTAAATGAAGGTGCCACTTGGAGATGATGTATTTCTGTGTGGAGATGATGGATGCAGGCAGATTCTGTTCCTTGTTGCCAAAGGCAGTTTGTGCTTGGAAGCAAGTTAACAGTGGAACTGGGAGAGGGTGAACAATACAATATTAGATGCATAATGGGAGATGGACCTCGTAGGAACTCTTAAGTCTGGACTTGCTGCCAGTAATAGCATCTAGAATGCAGAGTTTCCCAGCAAAAAAATATGTAATATGAAGCATTATAGAGTCAGAAAGGGCCGTGACATAGTTTATATGTGTTTAATCCAAGATCATCCTGGCTGTAGAAGTAAAGCAACATCTACATAGCAATAGCCATACCACTTGGACTTATATACCACTTCACAGTGCTTTTACAGCCTTCTCTAAGCAGTTTACAGAGTCAGCCTATGGCCCCCAACAATCTGGGTCTTCATTTTACCCACCTCAGAAGGATGGAAGGCTGAGTCAACCTTGAACCAGTCAGGATCGAACAGCTGGCAGTTGGCAAAGTTGGCCTGCCATACTGCATTGTAACCACCGTACCACCACGGTTCATCTACAACACAAAACTAGCTTCACCAACCACTTATTCATATTACTACAAGCTTCAGGTTGTATCGTGATTTTGTAGGTGATTAGTAAAATGGTAGGGGGATCCTTGTTGGATGTATGGCTGTATATCCACTCACAGGACACAGGCAGACACTTAAACCTACAAAGAATCAAGCCAGCAAAGACAGCCAGGAAGTTATATGGCAATAGGTACAGATAAGCAGAAATAAAAGTTTGAAATGTATATATTGTAAGTGGCATTGGAAAATGTTTAACTGCTCTTGATCACCTAATTTTGAGCATCTTTCTTGCCACTGGGGGTTTGTGTAAAGACTAGAGACACAATATTAAACATGATTGTATTTTTGTAGCTTTTAAAATAAACTAAAAGCTTTAAAAGAACAATGTCAGCATTTCAAGTAATGCACCCATAGAAAGCAGAACTCCAAGCCAGATAAGTTCCTCAAAGAACAATTTTATTGAATACATCATATTGGCACAACTGGTGAAAACTGACCAGTTGCTTGGCTACTTTGATCCTCCTTTCCCAGCTACCTGTTGGAATGACCTTGGTTCCCACAGGAAAAACTTTTGTTTTGATTTTTCAAAATTAACTCTTTCCCTTCCCCTCCCATCTAGTGGCAACCCTGAAGCCTCAAAGATGGCCCCAGCCATGTTCATTTCAGGGTTGACAGTCAATTTAAAACTTTCTGCATTTCCATTACAACTGTACCAACTTTCTATGGGCTAGTTTTGTCTAAACTACATTTTTAATCCTGTATTCTGTATCCGTTTTGTCCCTGTGTACAAATGGATGGAAGACAAGTCTTGCTTTGGGGTCTATTTTTTGGGGCTTTCTGCTGCCCAATGAACCTAACACAGTTGTAAAGCTGGCACCACAAACAGAGAAAGGAGGGCAATAACAATACTTAGTCAATGCCTCTGAAGAGCAATTATATCAGGATATAGGCTATTTCTTTTTAAATTAGGCTCCAGGATCATTGAAATAACAGAGTAACAGAGTTGGAAGAGACATTAGAGGTCTTCTGGTCAACTCCCCCTTGAGCAGGAGACCATTTCAGACAAATGGCTGTCCAATCTCTTCTTAAAAACTTCCAATGATGGAGTATCCACAATTTCTAGAGACAAACTGTTCCACCGGTAAATGGTTTTCACTGTCAGGAAATTTCTCCTTAGCTCTAAGTTGTTTCTCTCCTTGATGAGTTTTCATCCATTGCTTCTTGTCTTGCCTTCTAATGCTTTGGGGAATAGGTTAACCCCTCCCTTTTTCGTGGCAGCCCTCAAATATAGGAACACTGCTATCATGTCACTCCTAGTACTTCTCTTCAGTAGATTAAACTATTCCTGTAACCATTCTTCATTTGTTTTAGTTGCCATAACCCTAGTCATCTCAACATCTTTTTTTATATTGTGGCGACCAAAACTGGATGCGGTATTCCAAGGGCATTACCTTACCTTACCAAGGCATTATAAAATGGCACTAATACTTCATGTAATCTTGATCCTATCTCTCTGTTAATGCAGCCTAGGACTGCATTGGCTGATTTGGTGGCTGCAGGACACTTGCTGGCTCGTATTTAAGTGGTTATCTACTAGGACGCCTAGATCTCTCTCGCTGTTACTGCTATTGAGCCAACTTCCACCTATTCTATACCTGTACATTTGGTTTTTCTTTGCTAAGTGCAAAACTTTACTTTTCTCTACATTGAATTTCATTTTGTTAGATAGGGCCCAGTGTTCAAGTCTTTCGAGATCCTGCTGGATTTTGACCCTATCTTTTGGGGTGTTGGCTATTCCTGCCTGCTTGGTGTTGTCTGCAAATTTGATGAGTTCCCCTTTTATTTCCTCATCCAAATCATTGATATTAATGAGTACTGGGCCTAAGGCAGAATCTTGAAGTACCCCACTGCTTACTTTCTTCCATGTAGATGTAGTTCCATTAAGGATTACATGTTGAGTGCAATTCAGTTAGAAATCCATCTGGTGGTGATGCTGTCTATCCCACATTTTTCTAACTTACCAAGAAGTTGGTTGCAATCTACTTTGACAAATGCCTTTCTGAAATCCAAGTATACTATGTCCACAAGCATTTCGCTGGTCCACTAATTGAGACACTTTGTCGAAGAATGAAATAAGGTTTATTTGGCGTGATCTGTTTTTGACAAACTCACATTGACTTCTAGAGTTTGCTTGCTTCTGGGTGTTCACAGACCTGTGGCTCGATTATCTTTTCCAGGCTCTTCCAGGTATTGATGTCAGGCTGATTGGTTTGTAGTTTCCTGGATCCATTTCCCCCCCTTTTTTGGATGAGAACCATATCAGCTCTTTCCCAGTCCTCTGGTAATTCCCTGGTGCTCCAGGATCTTTGAAAGATATGAGTCGATTCCATAGCTCGAGGATCATAACTCCTTCAGAACTCTGGGATGTAATCCATCTGGTCCTGGTGATCTGAACTCATCTAGGGTGGACAGGTGTAATGTGTGGACCCATCCAAGTAGATTGTAGGTTTGGATGTACCACTCTGGGTCCAATGTGAACTTTCTCTGTCTCTCTCTGTCTCTGTCTCTCTCTTTCTCTCTCTCTCTCTGTCTCTCTCTTTCTCTCTCTCTCTCTCTGTGTGTGTGTGTGTGTCTCTCTCTTTCTCTCTCTCTCTCTCTCTCTCTGTTGCCACCTCTCTCTCTCTTTCATATTCTCATTCTATCTCTCTCATATTCTCTTTCTCCATCTCTCTCTTACACACACACACACACACACACACACACACACACACACACACACCCTTTCCCCAATGGCAGCCGTATGTGAACTGGAATACTGAAGGGTCCTGAGATTCATTCAGTTGCTGCAGAAAGAGAAGACTATTGAGAATATGAAAGATGACAGATGAATTTAGGCTGTTAGGCTAAGCAACCAACCCTAAACAATTCATATAAGGGTGTGGGGAAAAGTCATCAAGGCAGCAATCCACTTCATGGCAGACATAGGAAATCTACCAGTTAAGTGATCACTCTGATCCTCTGAATTGCTCCAAGAGCTGCTACTCGCACCCATCCAAAAGGAACACTGAGTTTCTATTAAGCCTCTGCATGGCTGTACACTATGCATTTTTTTATTTTGAGTTTTGGGTTGTTTGTTTGTTTGTTTAATGTACTGCTTCCTGTTATGCTCTCTCCCCCTTCCCAAAGAAAGGGGAGAGAGGCAGAGAGAGAGAGTGAGAGAGAGAGAGAGATTTACTGAAGAGGAATGCAATTTGATGCAGTTTCTTAGCCTCTGCCTGCCGCGTTGCCAGGATTGGAATAAAGAATCCATTAAAATAACAAAGCACAAAGCAAAAAGAGGAGAGAGAAAGAAAAATAGACCTACGTGCAGAACAAACAACGGTCAATTTGGATTCTAGATAGCAACAGGCATAAAGGCTTGGGGTACATCAAGACAGGAGCGGAGTGTAATAGGGGAAATGTAATAGGGATGGGTGAAATAAGGTAGAGGAGCCATTTCTTTCTGGCTAATGTTGATATCAGGCCTGGTTTCAAATTTAAAGATAACAAAATAATGGAAGGGACCTTGAAGGTCTTCTAGTCCAACTCCCTCCTCAGGCAGGAAACCCTATACCATTTCAGACAAATAGTTGTCTAATCTCTTCTTTAAAACTTCCAGTGTTGGAGCATCCACAACTTCTGGAGGCAAGTTGTTCCACTGATCAATTGTTCTCTCAGGAAATTTCTCCTTAGCTCTAAGTTGCTTCTCTCCTTGATTAGTTTCCACCCATTGCTTCTTGTCCTGCCTTCAGGTGCTTTGGAGATTAGCTCGACTCCCTGTTCTTTGTGGCAGCCCCTGAGATATTGGAACACTATCATGTCTCCCCTAATCCTTTTTCATCAAACTAGACATACCCAGTCCCTGCAACCATTCTTCATACGTTTTAGCCTCCAATCTCCTAATCATCTTTGTTGCTCTTCTCTGCACTCTTGCTAGAGTCTCAACATCTTTTATTATATTGTGGTGACCAAAAGTGGATGCAGTATTCCAAGTGTGGCCTTACCAAGGCATTATAGAGTGGCATTAACAGTTCGTGTGATCTTGATTCTATCCCTCTGTACAATTCCTCCAGGAATAATAAAAAAAAGCAGCTTCTTTGATCTATTTTATTTATACGCATGCATGAATGGATGGATGGACCTCATAGAAATACATTAGAAAAAAGAGATTGCCAGGGCAAGCTTTGGCCAATGTTAGGTATAAGTGGAGAATAGCTCTATGCAGTGAATAAAGTATCCCCTCCACCAATAATAAATCTGGAACAAAAATAGGGCATGAGATACAAATCTCGAAAATCTAAAAAGCCCATAGCAAAATAGCTATCTCATTGGAAGCAAATGGTGATGCTCAGAGAAACATTTGAACTGTCTGGATATAAAACACATGCCACCATCACTCAAAAAATTAGGCAATACATATAGGTAGCCTATGGAGGAGTGGTGTGATAGCCTAGAGGTGGAGCTCTTGCCTCACAATCAGGAGGCTGTGAGTTCGATCCTAGGTAGAGGCAGATATTTCTCTCTCTCTGGGCACAATGGGAATATATCTGCTGGGAAAAAAACTCCACATTGGCAACAGGAAGGGCATCCGGCCAGTAAACTCTCAGCTCCATTCAGTTGCCCTGACTCCACCCCGCAAAGGATTATGGGGTCGTTAAAAGACGGTGATGATATCGGTAGCTTACGGACAAAAAAGGCTAAACACAGTCATGCAAAACCAAACTAAACCAATTAGCACTTGTATATACACACCTACACAATCATTGAGTGATTGTTCAAAGTTACCACAGCACTGAAAAAAAAGTAACTTATGACTGGTTCCCACCCTTACGACCATTGTGGCATCACATGATCTAAATTTTAAAACCTAAAAGGCCTCCAAAAATTATTTTGTTCTCAAGGACATGCTAAATGATGGGACATTCACATCTGTGGTGTGGCTGTCTTGCAATTAAGTAAGCGCACCAAAGTCATTTTGCACCTATGAGAATTTTCATTGAAATTTGCCTTCTGTTTGAAACAAAATTTAAAAGCATATTTTCTTATTTCAAATTCAATGAGGGCTGGTCATCCTCTTCTTTTAATGACCCCATAATCCCTTGAGGGATGGAGTCTGGGCAACTGAATGGAGTAGCAGAGTGTTTTAATGGCCGGATGCCCTTCCTGTCACCAATGCGGAGTTTTGTTCGGCAGATATATTCTCAGTATGCCCAGAGAGAGAAATATCTGCCTCTACCTAGGATCGAACTTACAGCCTCCTGATTGTGAGGCAAGAACTCCATCTCTAGGCCACCGCATCACTCCCAATGAGGGCTGGTAAGGGGTGGGTGGGAAATGTTCGTTCCAGCAGATTAGAGATGTCAATGTCTGCAACAAACCATAATCACATTATCATGGTGAAATGTGCGTGATGGCATCCTTCAATGAACAATAAAGTTACTTGTTTGCAACGAATGTTAGATGCAAGTAGATCAGGGGGATAATATCATTACAAACACGCTGCGCTTTGCCCCTCCCCCTGACCAGCCCACAGACACCCTCTCTAGGATGAGAACGAGTGCTAATCTTCCTTAATGTTGTCTTTAGTCATGTTCATTCTGAAGAAGTCAAAACTAAATGACTGCCCTTGGACAAACTAGTCAAACAAGTGATTGTAGAAAATTGAAGATTCTGAATAGGCAAATATTGAATATTTAAGCCTGTCGTAGCAATGACGACTCCGCTAAAGCAATGGCTGATATAAAATAAATCACTCAAATCTATAATGAATCATAAATTAATTAAACAAATGTCACTGATGAATATGCTCCCTGAGCTAATGAATGGAAAATATCAAACTTTTCGAATTACTAAAGTTGGACTGAACAGAGTTTGTTGGGGGGAAAAAAATCCCTCCCAATATCTGTGGCACCACTGAAATGCCGACATAGGGGCAGTTCTTACTGCTGATTGTTCTAGTGATTTGGCTTATTTTATTCTGTTTTAGTATGAGATTTCTCAACACCTCCGCTTCAAAGGCTCTAGGCAACATGCTAAATAAAGTCAGATTGCAGTACATCATCATCATAATGCTACAAACAATAATCATAAATTATAATTTGAACTTTTAAAAAGTGCCTTCTCCAGATTAGTGTTAGAGATCCTACATGTCTACACCTTCAGCCTGAAAAAAGGAAGGAAGGAAGGAAGGAAGGAAGGAAGGAAGGAAGGAAGGAAAAGGAAAGAAAGAGGAAGGAAGGAAGGAAGGAAAGAAAGAAAGAAAGAAAGAAAGAAGGAAGGAAGGAAGGAAGGAAGGAAGGAAGGAAGGAAGGAAGGAAGGAAGGAAGGAAGGAAGGAAGGAAGGAAAGAAAGAAAGAAAGAAAGAAAGAAAGAAAGAAAGAAAGAAAGAAAGAAAGAAAGGAAGGAGGGAGGGAGGGAGGGAGGGAAAGGAAGGAAGGAAGGAAGGAAGGAAGGAAGGAAGGAAGGAAGGAAGGAAGGATCAAACTCAGAATCCATTTCTTGACCAAATGGGATCTGGTGATGCTTCTTATGAGACCAGGAAAGCAAAAAGGTCCAAGTATGTCAGGCCCAAGTCCAGAGATCACACAAAGAAATCCAAATGAGTTTAATCATTTGTTTGCTTACTTTTAACAGAATTACAGAACTTTGCCAAGCTAAAGCTTACAGTAAACTTCTAACCTACCAGATGTATCCTGAGACATGCTAGAGGGCTACTCTGAACCTCTTCCTCCTCCCCCATCTAGCTTCTGAATCTGAGCCAAGTTCTAGGTTAGCAAAACTCACCCCCCCCTTGTCGTCCCCCGGTCCTCCAGATGCATATTCCATCACAAAGTGTTCCCCTAGTCCCATGATGGAGAACCTATGGCATGCATGCCACAGGTGGCATTCAGAGCCATTTGTGCAGGCACACGAGCCGCAGGCAAACTTACCTTACTGCGCATGCGTGCGCCTCACAGCTGATTTTTGGCTGGTTTGAGGCCTTTTTCGGCCTCCCAGGCCTCTGCAGCCTGAAAATAGGCCCATTTCATCACTTCCAGTATTTCTGGAAATACTGGAAGTAACGAAACGGGCCAATTTTTCAGGCTGCAGAGGCTTTCCTCAAGCCTGGGAGGCCGAGAAAGGCCTCAAACAGGCCGAAAATCAGCTGAAAGGCGCAGTGCAGGTAAGGGGGTGGGGGAATGCGCGCGCATGCGCAGGGGGCACGGGGGGCACGCACATTGCCTTCTGGGTGCTGGCACGTGAGCGCGCGCATATGAGCACACGCACAATTTTTGGCACAGGAGCCCAAAAAGGTTAGCCACCATTGCCCTAGTCTATACTCCCCTGGAAGCTCATGATCCCTGCCATTTTGATTATAAACTCTGGCCAGATCCTAGAACTGTGCTAGATCAGTGCTGTTCTAGGTTCAGAAAGGAGGAAGAGCGTGAGGGGTCTTTGTTCTCCAAAGACAAGACACAACACAGCCTAGCAAATCTGTGCTTCCTCATCTGTAGGTCTGAGGAAAGGAAAAAGAAGCCTTGCCCTTTAAGGAATAGGCAAAGTTCTTTCCTTTTGTGGATTCAAATTTCCCGGCTGGGAGGTTTTAATGCAAAATTATTTGGTCAGCTGCCTTGAAAGTCAGTTTATTAATAGGAAGGCAGATAAGAAGAAATCTAACAGCGTTCCTAGGATTAATCTAATAAGTGAGTAGGAAAACCTCTCTCTCATACATTTCAGGTTCTTTGATTTTCTTTGAAGTCTTTGATTTGTGTTCAAGTTGAATTCCTGTCTCTTTGAGATTGGGATCTTTTCCTGGGATCTTGGTTTTATGGTCCTGATCCTTTGTAGTTGCTTGTTTACTATCATGGTTCCTTCCTGCCATGCCTTTTGGTTTGCTTTTTACAAGTTTTTATAACTTGCCATCTATTTGATTTCTATGGGAAAGGATCTTAGCTAGTTTGTAACTCATGCCTGTAATTTTCTCCTTCCTTTGTTGTGAAAAGTAAGCTGGCTCCAGTTATTTTAATAGCCCTACTTGACAAAGGGTAGGGGCTGTTTTCCTAGAAGAGAGGGGAATCGTAACTTCCAACAGGTCATTGACTTTTACTTTTCCTGCTTCACACACACACACACACACACACACACTTTTTCACTCTGACTTAGCATTTGCTTTTGTAAGCCCAAAAGACAAAGGGGTGAAGCTGCCTCTGGATGTCACCACAACCTTGAAAACTCCAGGGTGTGGCTCAATTAGCCCAACCGAGGGTGGGATTCTACCGGTTCGGACCGGTTTGGGCGGTTCGGACCGGTTTGGGCGAACTAGATGTTAAATTTGCATCTGGTTCACCGAACTGGTATTTGAACTGACCGGCTGGCTCCACCTGCCCCACCCCACCCTTCCCAGGCATCTCCACGTGGCCCATTTTCAATGCAGGTAAGTACAGGGTCGGCTCTAGGAGGGGGGAAAATGGGCCTTCTGGAAGTCTGAAAATGGGCCTGTTTCCGGCTTCTGGAGGGCCTCAAAAACCTGGAGGAGACCATTTTCACTCTCCCAGAGGCCCGAAGGAAGCCTCTGGACCCTTGGGAAGGCGAAAAACAGCCCTCCCGGAAGTTCCAGTAGGCCACGCCCACCCAGCAACTGGGCAACGAATCAGTTGCTGGGATTTTTGAATCCCACCCCTGGCCCAACCCCTTGAATGCCTGTGAGTACAGTTCACCCGCTAATATAGTAATATGTATGAATACCTGAGGGAAGAGAAGTGGTAAACTTGACTTCATGACTGCAGCTACTTCTGAAACAAGCAGGTAGCAACCCCAATTTCAATCCCTCACATGGAGAAAGCTAGAATGGCAACAAGTTCGGAGATTGATAGAGATGTGAAAATTGCTAAATTTTCATCAATTCATATTTTAATCTGCATAATGCATGAAAACAGACCATCCTGTTCTCCCTCAGACCCAGGACAAACATTACCAGCTTTATAAATATTCCCTGCAACATAAAATGAAGTATCTTTTGAGGAAAACCTGACTCTTGGTAACCACATGAGTGTAGGAGAAGAGCAGGCAGAGCTGGGGTGGAGGCAGAGTTAAGCATGTCATCAGCTTAAAGTCGTTATGTTCCCACAAATGATTTAAGTCCCACCCCTCTTGAATTCCAATTACCTTTATCTGCACCAATTTAGTATTGAACTTTAGTTGAACTAGATTCTTGTAAATAGGCATGAGCAATAAATTTTCTGAATGCAACTCAATGTATGGACTCCTAATCCTTTGCACCTTAGTGCCAAATAGTCATCTTATGAAGAACATGGGTACATATAGACATCCATACTCAAATGGGGCTGCTGGCTTTTATATGTTCTTCAAAGAGGAACAGCCATACCTATTCTCTTCTCCCACCACTCCATTGGGATTTGGTATAATCTGAAATCTATTTCCTGCTGGGTTTCAGCTAGATTAGTTTGCATGCTGAAGCATCTTTTGTATCTGTCTTAAAATAAATAAACTAGCGACTCAGATGCTCCCTTGGCTAGCATGCCAATAAATATCTTTCTTTATTCTCTCTCCCCACCTGCCTATTCCTTTCCTAAACAATTAGCCTGAAGAAATATTTGAAGCAATTCGAAAAGCTTGCTCACTTTAATTGGTCTTAATGAAAGGGATTACTCCCAGGATGGAAAATTTGTAGCCCTCCAGGCATTAAGAATCTCACTCCCATCTGCTCCAATCAGCTTGGCCAACGGTCAAGAATTGGTGGGAATTCTCATAATAAGCTTCTAAACCTAGATTACACGCCCAGCATTTTCTCCGTGTTTAGTCTCTGATTTTCAGACTAACCGGCATCATTTCCTGGTGCGTTTTTCTAAATCCTTTTCAAATTGCTGGTAGGGTGGAAAATCAATTCCACATGAGGTCGTCTGCCCGCCAGGTCTATCCATACCTTCTCAATGTCTTACGGCCTCCTTCCCTGTCTCTCTCTCTCTCCCCCTCCAAGTCCTTTGGGAGGCTTTGCTGAATGAATCTGCCTCCAACACAAGCTCATTTCTCTCGCCAAGAGCTGTGGGCATCTTAGGAATGAAGCGCAATCGTCAAGCAAGGACAGTCTCATCAAAACGACCATAATACAGACAGGGGGAAGTGTGAAAGAAAGACGGGAAAGAGGGAAGAAAAATCAAAGAAATATTAGTGCAACGTAATAGCCAATACACCATGGGAAATGAGAACCGGGAAGGGTGGCTTTATGAGCTCTTGGCTGCAATGGGGGAAGCGGGTGGGGAAGGGAGAAAGAAAGAAAACAACAACAACCTGAGGCAGATGTGCAAAAGGAATGCCACCTCTCCATCTTCTAGAGCAGGGGTCCCCAACCACCGGTCCGCGGACCGGTACCGGTCCGTGGAACAAGTCCTACCGGGCCGCTGGTTTGCTGGCGCCGCCATCTTTTTGATGAAAAAGTGCTTCCAGTGAGCTTTTCCGGTAGAAAGCTCACCGGAAGCACTTTTCATCAAAAAGATGGCGGCGCTAGCGCTCGTGAGCTTTTCGGGTAGAAAGTCATTTCTACCCGGAAAAGCTCACCGAGCGCTGCCCGCCATCTTTTTGATGAAAAAGTGCTTCCGGTGAGGTCACCGGAAGCACTTTTTCATCAAAAAGATGGCGGCGCCAGCTAATGCCGGTACCGGGCCACGCCATAAGAAAGGTTGGGGATCACTGTTCTAGAGGAGACAGGAAACCCGGCCTCCCATTAATCTGAATCATCAGAGACGTTCTTGTTCTTACTGCTAGAGTCAGAGCAGTTAATAGACTGAATATAACCAGGGCAAGGGGAGGAAGAATTACAGGCTCTTGATTTTCTCTCCTTTGGGATGGGATCAGGAAGGTTGCGAGGACTTTCAGGCATTTGGTTCACGGCTTGGAGTAAGACAAGTGGGCTACACCCCTTCGTTGAAATATGGCATCAACCCTGAAGCTGACCTAGCCGAAGCCTGATTGAGGCGCACTGGAGCTGAGGGATAGGGAGGGGGCAGAGGCGGTATTCAGCCAGTTCTGACAGGTTCTGGAGAACCGGTAGTGGAAATTTTGAGTAGTTCAGAGAACTGGTAAAAACCACCTCTAGTTAGCTGCGCCCCCATCTATTCGCTGCCTCCCGAGTCCCAGCTGTCTTCTTTTGTTGCCCTGCACAGGAGAACGGAGCTGGAAAGCAGGTTAGTGGGGTCGGGAGGGAATGGGGATTTTGCAGTAACCTTCCCCTGCCACACTCACCAAGCCACACCCATAAATCCAGGCCACACCCACCAAGCCACACCACACCCACCAAGCCACGCCCACAGAACCGGTAGTAAAAAAAAAATTGAATGCCACCACTGGGAGCGGGAAATTGAGATAGCTGGGGTTTTGTAGCCAAAACAAAATACTTTCTCCTAGGAACCAAGGACATTTCCACAGGCGGCTGGAGAGAGGAGGAGTGAAGTTACTAGGAAACCAGATGACACCTTGATTGGACCATGTGACTGATTGTTTGGGAAAGCGGGGAAAGCTTTTACTTTTAATTAGGTCAAAAACGCTGGAACATTCAGAGTTGATTTTCACCAGCCTGCGTCAATACGATATGTCCAATAAAACTATTTTTGAGGAATCTACCTGCCTCGGAGTTCTATTTGCTATGGGCATATTACTTGAAACCCTGACATATGGATGTTGAAAGGAAGCTGGGGTGTACATGTTTCTCAAAGGTTGATCACTGGGTTTCAAAGTTTGGAGATGCCTACCTGGGTACAACATCCTCCTTCCAATGTCAGTATGCCAATATGACAAACCAGAATTGGGAAACAACGCCAGTGTGAGAGCAGGGATAGTGGGGATAGCAGCTGGATTCTTAAATGAAGAGTACAGATACTCCTCAACTTACAGCAGTTCATTTAGTGACTGTTCAAATTTACAGTGGCATTGAAAAAAAGTGAGTTATGACTGTTTTTCACACTTATGACCATTGCAGCACCCCCATGGCCACCTGATCCAAATTCAGACGCTTGGCAACTGACTCATATTTATGATGGTCGCAGTGTCCTGCTGTCATGTGATCCCCTCTTGCGACCTTCTGACAACCAAAGTCAATGGGGAATCTAGATTCACTTAACAACCATATTACTAATTTAACAAATGCAATGATTCATTTTGCAACGGTGGCAAGAAAAGGCGTAAAATGGGGGCAAACTCACTTAACTAATATGTCACATAACAACATAAATGTTAGGCTCAATTGTGGTCGTAACTCGAGGACTACCTGTAATTCTCCTGGAAGGCTTCAAGGTGGTCATCTAAAGATTTTTTTTTTAAATAGAAGTTAAAATGTGGTGTTTAAATCTGCTGGGCTAACCAGCTGAGCAAAATATACTTTTTCATCAGATGGTTAGTTAGTTGGGTTTTTTATTTCCTTGATTTTTTTTAATCTTGCCTTTGTTTTCAGACAACCCAAGACAACATGCATCCCTGGCATAGATACTTTACTCTCTTCTCTCCTATTTTCCCCACAGCAGCCACCCTGTGTGGTGGGTTGACTGGTCCAAAGTTACCCAGTTAGCCGATGGAAGGAATAGAATGTATTATACTGTATATGTGTATATATAATATACATATATGTTGTGGCTCGGAGGTTTGAGCCTGCTTTGCCAGAGGTCGAGGACTTGGACAATGAGGAAGAGGAGGATTTGGCTCTGAGGTTTGAGCCTGCTTTGTTAGAGGATTTGGAATTGCCTTCCTCCCCAGGACTTTCCTCCTCGGCAGGATCTTCCTCCCTGATTGTGCCTCAGGTGTCAGCAGATAATCAGGAGAGCGTATCAGAGCCTCTGACTGAGGATCAAGCTGAGGAATGCTGACTTGATGCGAGGCAACGGCGCAGGCAAAAGTGTAAGTTGCAACGTAAAAAGAAAGGACGAATCAGAGACTGAGATGAGGGACTGACACGCCCCACAGAGAATAAAAGTGGGTGTGTTCGCTCTGAGAACTTGTTCGGGACAACGTGTTAATTTGTGAGAGAAGCTTTGAAAGATTCTGTGTGTGGCGATAGCTGTGATTTATGTTCTTGCTTTATTATCGGACTTGGCAGACAGCTTGTGTGAGACTGCCAAGAACTTTCCCGGCTCAAGGAATTTAACCCTGTCATTACTGGACTTGTTTGCTTGTTCATATTCATTTGGAAATTTGGACTTCTCACCTCGTTGGCACAGGTGAGACATAACACATATACATATATAATTTCTAGTCAGCATCTGGTATTGTACCAAACTGATTTATAGATTTCCAAATATGCATCATCTTTTAACGACCCCATAGTCCCTTGTGGAATAGAGTCTGGGCAGCGGAATGGACTTTTTTAATGGCCGGATGCCCTTCCCTGTTGCCTATGTGGAGTTTTGTTCAGCAGATATATCCTCAGTGTGCCCAGAGAGAGAAATATCTACCTCTACCTAGGATTGAACTCACAGCCTCCTGATTGTGAGGCGAGAACTCCACCTCTAGGTCACCGCACCACTCCTATTCCCAAATATGCATATGTAGTCCTACATGGTTTTTTTTATGGGATTATATTATGATTTTTAAAGAAGCTTAATTCTGAAATGGGGCAGAATGGGTCCACATACAAAGGTTAAAAGCAGTAGAAAAGTACTATTTAAAAAAGAGTTTGTTTTCTATTTCTACTTCCCTGTGACAACAAGAGAAATGCATCTGGCTGTTTCTTTGTAGTGTCTGAAAGGTCTCACCAACTAAAAAACAACAACACATTGCTGTGTGCAGAAATCAGCCAAACAGTGAGGCTGTAAGGAACAATTCTGCCATGGAGTTCCTATATACTCACTAAAAAGGGGCTTCTGTAGGTAGAATAGGTTGTGTACTTCCTCCAGCCTTCAGCTACTAGGCGTTTGGGTACAAGAAGACATATTTTTCTCTCCACTCATCCAATCTCTCAGCTCAAGTCATCAGTGGAAATAAATCCTGTTAATTCACTGTTTAATTATTGCCCGCTGCTTTATTGTTTGTTTGTATTAGTTCATATGAATTTTTTATTATCGCGAGACAGAAAATAAGCCGCTAAGATTTACAGCGCAAGGGATCCCATTCTGGAGCAAGCCGAACTAAATAACAGTAGAGACAATAGGTGATTTGTTACACAGAGGGAGAAAGAAATAAATAATCATGAAACAGAAGCTGATGGCACCCTCTCTGAAATATATAAATGGAAACTCTGAAATGCCAGGACATTGTTTATAGAGTTACAGCAAACTCCATCACGTTGTGTGTTTTGATTCATTCAAGTCAGAATGCCCTAAATCTCATTGTGGCTCCTGACGGCCATTTCTGGCTGTCCTTTATACATTGAATGGTCTGTCAAGGGACATGAATGTATTTGCCATTGAACCTATGGTTGTCTGAATAAGGGGCTTGATTCTTACTTATGCTGTGAGCCTGGGTTCGAGATCTGCCCTAGATGTATTCTGCCTGGAGATGAGAACCTCTTGGAACAGAATCTTTATCTCTTCAGGATCCCTCACAAATGCCACTGAACAGCCTGGAGCTCCTGAGATCACATCCCAAAAACTAGTTCAATCCATAAACATGCTTGTTCCTAGCGTAACTGTTTTCTACCCTAGCTTTGCTGTCTGCTGGATTACAAAACCTTCAGCCAGCACAGTCTTGTTCAGAAATGATGCTGTAAATGCTCGTAAGCATTTTATAGAAGCCATTACCTTCCCCCTGTGATTTGACTCTGTTTTCTGGTACTTCTGAAGGCGGAGGTACTGTTTAGCATTTACCATAAGATCTGATTAAAATATTTGTAAACTACTTATGTCCAGACGATAGGCAATTTCCCCAAGAGAGTAAAACACAAAGTTAAAAACAATATACGATTCCAGAATCAAAATTAAAATAAGAACAGAGAATGGCATGAATCAGAGCTATGCAGCAAACCAACAGAGAAAACTCATTCAAATGGAAGGTGCTGTAAGGAAAATGAAATCTTTGAGTTTGGCAAAATGATGACGGTCAGGAGCTTGCAAGGATGCAACATTAAGGATATTCCATAAACTGGGAACCCAATGAAGGAAGACCTATCTGCATGATGTCCAATAGCAACAGTGTTACTTGGCATGCAGTGTGCAAAACCATAAGCATGCTGGCCATATTCCAAAGAGGATGCTTGAAAGCCTCTTTTCTATTTTCCTAGCCTCGTGTTTACATCAGGACAATTCACAGCCAAAAGGTCATGGAAGAATAATAGAACAGAACAGAATAACAGAGTTGGAAGGGATTTTGGAGGTCTTCTAGTCCAACCCTCTGCTTAAGCAGGAAACCGTATACCATTTCAGACAAATGGTTATCCACTCTCTTCTTAAAAACTTCCAGTGTTGGAGCATTCACAACTTCTGGAGGCACATTGTTCCACTGATTAATTGCAAGCCTGTACACCAGGGGTGGGATTCAATTTTTTTTACTACCAGTTCTGTGGGCGTGGCTTGGTGGGCGTGGCAGGGGAAGGATACTGTAAAATCTCTAGTCAGAGAGGGTATTTGCTGGTTCTCCAAACTACTCAAAATTTCCACTACCGGTTCTCCAGAACTGGTCAGAACCTGCTAAATACCACCTCTGCTTTACACTAATTGTTTTCACTGTTAGAAAGTTTCTCCTTAGTTCTAAGTTGCTTCTGTGATAAAACTGAGGAAGATGGAAGGGCCTTGAAGTTGTCAATCAACGTTTAGGACCAGGTAGCTGGTTGAACAAGAAACATACCCTTTATCTGGTCACCATCTATGATAAGACACTTCAATTTATGGTAATTCTGTGTAAATTTGCATTGTGCAAATAGAAACCATGGACGTTTCTCTGGAATTTAAGCTAAACTCATTAATTCATTTTTACTTTCCCACAACTGCTTGTGAAAACAGCTTACATGCTAAATTATTCTACAAATCGGTGGAATGTGGTTTTGATCTCCCTAGAAGCTCTAACCACCTCCCAACTTGAGGAACACATCAGAATAACAATGCAGGTGTTCATTTCATTGACAGCAAGGTCATCTCTTTGGGACTCACACATGTGTCTCACCCTGTCATCAAATTCAGGTCACATGGCTAAGAAATGTGTGGATTTGGAGTCATGCAGCATACAGAAATGAGAACGCCACCTTTATTTTGAGTCTGTACTCAGCCATATTACCCAGAAATGAAAAAGTCAGAGAACAGCTCAGTCTCAGCAGCGATTCCCATAGTCTTCCTGAGGCTGGGAAAAACTACCAGTGTGATTGCAAATGTTGCTGTTGAGAATCCTCAAGCTCTTGGTTCCCTGTTGGCATTCCAATATAAGTTAATGTAAGGTGAAAGATCGATAATGACTCCAGGGTACTAATTTGGAAGTTCCTTAGCAGGACATTCATGTCAACCTACATACAAGGTAGTCCTCAATTTACAACCAATTGTTTATTGACCACTTGAAATCACAATGGCACTGAAAAAGGTGACATGACCATTATTTCCACCTTCAAAATCTGGATGTTTGGCAAACTGGCTCATATTTATGACAGTTACCATGTCCAGAGCGGGCCATGTGATGACCTTTTGTGAACTTGTGACAAGTAAAGCCAGATTCACTTAGCAACTATCTTTGTAACTCAACAACTGCAGTGATTCACTTATCCACTGTGGCAAGAAAGGTCACAAAATGGGGCAAAACTCAGGTGACAACTGTCTTGTTCAGCAACAGAAATGTGGGGCTCAATTCTAGTTGTAAGTTGAGAACGATTATAACCTCCTTCCCTATTATGTATCCCCCAGATTGGCTCAGACTTGAATCCCTGCCTAAGAATTGTAGTCCAACATGTCTAATGGGCAACCAATTGAAGGATGCTGAGGTAGGATTAAAAGTCTTGTTTGGATTTAATAGCAGTGGATATTTCACAATATTTTCACGATGGATTTACAAATGTATTGTTTAAACAAGGATTATGGGCAGCTACAGGAAAAGCAAACACACAGCAGGCTGTTCTAGTCACTAAGCAGCATTTAATATCCTACATTTCCCCCGCTAAATAGTGCATCTCTTAGCAATACTGTTAGATAACATTCCCCTAACTAATGAGGTTTTTCCCAGAAACCTAGAAGGAAATAGTTATGTCCCCTCCATTTGCTACCTGCTACTACCCAGGAGTACCCATTTCTGCCGCCTCAGACTGTACTAAAGCCATTTTCCTGAGACTGTACAGTATGATTCTAAACATTTTTCCTCAGGAATGAGCCCCTAGTACTACAAGCTTGCTGTGTAACTCTTCCCTACTAGCAAATCACTAGGCTATATGAATTCAGTTTAATAGCCTCTTGGGAATGAGAGGCAGAAGGGAGCTCCTATAAGGATATGAGGGAAGGAGGTTTGGGGGAAAAATGGATGTATGGGCATGTCAGGTATCAGAGAAGCTGTTGAATCAGGCAGCGTCTGAGCTGTTGCATCTCCCATTAATGAAGCATTTTATCACAGTGCAGAGAGAACAATCCCAATTCGGGATGATATATGCCCAGTGATGGCTAGCTGCCTCCACAAGCTATGATTCTCCTTCAACTTGAATAATATTTTTGGAGAGGCCATAAAACATGCCATTCAGAAGTGGTTTGGTGGAGAACACCAGCACTCTTTGACTTAGCAGCCTTAATGGTGGGGTTTAGCCAGGGGTGGGATTCAAATTTTTAACAACCGGTTCTGTGGGCGTGGCTTAGGTAGTGGGTGTGGCTTGGTGGTCATGTGACTGGGTGGACATGGCTTGGTGGTCGTGTTATTGGCTGTGTGTGGCCAACTCAATATCACTCACATTGAGGCATGCATCTCCTCGCCTGGCCTCTCATGACTGTGGGGATGCTACAACAGTCGTAAGTGTGAAAAAGGGTCATAAGTCACTTTTTTCAGTGCCATTGTAACTTTGAATGGTCACTCCACACAAGCAAAGTACCAGCAAAGGAGGGGGGGAAAACTCCAGAGACGTTCCTGAGACAGGAAGTCTAGTCCTGCCAAGAACGTAATAAGGGTTAACAGAGAGGCAGTTCCTGTAAGCAACACCAGAATGTTTCCTTCCTGCCTTCCTGCCTTCCTTACAGGATTAGGCCAGTAATTTCTTCTAACAACCGGTTCTCCGAACTGCTTAGAATGTTAACAACTGGTTCTAGCTAATAGGTGCGAACTGGTAGAATCCCACCCCAGCAAAGCACTCAAGAGTTTGTTGGAAAGGGTGTTGTTGAAGGGAACAGCTCAGTTACATGTATAATAAGCCCAACTCAAACAGAGCATTTAGCTAAGATCTGTTCCTAGAACAATATATACGGTCTTCATTTCATCCTGTGGTGCTTGTTACACTGCTCAAAAAAATAAAGGGAACACAAAAATAAGACATCCTAGATCTGAATGAATGAAATATTCTTATTAAATACTTTGTTCATTACATAGTTGAATGTGCTGACAACAAAATCACACAAAAATTATCAATAGAAATCAAATTTAGCAACCTATAGAGGTCTGGATTTGGAGTTACACTCAAAATGAAAGTGGAAAAAACACTACAGGCTGATCCAACTTTGATGTAATGTCCTTAAAACAAGTCAAAATGAGGCCCAGTAGTGTGTGTGGCCTCCACGTGCCTGTATGACCTCCCTACAATGCCTGGGCATGCTCCTGATGAGGTGGTGGATGGTCTCCTGAGGGATCTCCTCCCACACCTGGACTAAAGCACCCCCCAACTACTGGACAGTCTGTGGTGCAACGTGGCATTGGTGGATGGAGCGAGACATGATGTCCCCAGATGTCTGGGGAATGGGTGGGCCAGTCCATAGCATCAATGCCTTAGTCTTGCAGGAACTGCTCACACACTCCAGCCACATGAGGTCTAGCATTGTCGTGCATTAGGAGGAACCCAGGGCCAACCGCACCAGCATATGGTCTTACAAGGGGTCTGAGGATCTCATCTCGGTACCTAATGGCAGTCAGGCTACCTCTGGCGAGCACATGGAGGTCTGTGCGGCCCCCTAAAGAAATGCCACCCCACACCATTACTGACCCACTGCCAAACCGGTCATGCTGGAGGATGTTGCAGGCAGCAGAATGTTCTCCACAACGTCTCCAGACCATGTCACATCTGTCACATGTGCTCAGTGTGAACCTGCTTTCATCTGTGAAGAGCACAGGGCGCCAGTGGTGAATTTGCCAACCTTGGTGTTCTCTGGCAAATGCCAAAGCCCAACCCCCACCTGTGGACTTCGGGCCCTCATACCACCCTCATGGAGTCTGTTTCTGACCGTTTGAGCAGCCACATGCACATTTGTGGCCCGCTGGAGGTCATTTTGCAGGGCTCTGGCAGTGCTCCTCCTGTCCCTCCTTGCACAAAGGCAGGGGTAGCGGTCCTGATGCTGGGTTGTTGGCCTCCTCCACGTCTCCTGATGTACTGGCCTGTCTCCTGGTAGCACCTCCATGTTCTGGACACTATGCTGAGAGACACAGCAAACCGTCTTGCCACAGCTCGCATAGATGTGCCATCCTGGATGAGCTGCACTACCTGAGCCACTTGTGTGGGTTGTAGACTCCGTATCATGCTACCACTAGAGTGAAAGCACCACCAGCATTCAAAAGTGACCAAACCATCAGCCAGAAAGCATAGGAACTGAGAAGTGGTCTGTGGTCACCACCTGCAGAACCACTCCTTTATTGGGGATGTCTTGCTAACTGCCTATGCTTTCCACCTGTTGTCTATTCCATTTGCACAACAGCATGTGAAATTGATTGTCAATCAGTGTTGCTAACTAAGTGGACAGTTTGATTTCACAGAAGTGTGATTGTCTTGGAGTTACATTGTGTTGTTTAAGTGTTCCCTTTATTTTTTTGAGCAGTGTATTTGCGTGCAATTTGGCAAATAGAATTTTCAAATCCATTATTGAAAAGTTTACATTTTATTCTAATCTACAGATGGTTTACCATAAATTACAACTGGCCAGCTCCAGATAATATATTAGGCTTGATTCATAGATTACACTAAGCCAAAATGACACAAATCCTCTTGTAGGAAACAGAATGTGCAACCCAAGTAGCTTTGATGTCCATTTAACAGGTTTAATTCCTCCAATTGTCCCCTGTTTTAAGAATCCAACATTGAAGCTAGAATAGGAACTTGGCAATTCAGCTATAACTGCAGTGAAGCTGGATTCCCATAGTCTCCTGAAGCAAGTTGCAAAGAAAAAATAGTTGGGTTGCAGAATCTTGGAAATCAGAGAAATCATAGCCAGTCCTTATTTATTAGTGAATATATTAAGGTGGTACCTAGAGTGATGTGGTGGCCTAGAGGTGGAGCTCTCGCTTCACAATCAGGAGGCTATGAGTTCAATCCTAGGTAGAGGCAGATATTCCTCTCTCTGGGCACAATGAGAATATATCTGCTCGAAAAAAACCTCTGCATTGGTGACAGGAAGGGCATCCGTTCAGTAAACACTCAGCTCCATTCAGTTGACCAAACTCCACCCTGAAAGGATTATGATGTCATTAAAAGAAGATGATGATATTAAGGTGGTGTGACTCTATGACTCCTTTGACATTCTTTTTCATAGACTCCTTAAGGGATGGACTAACCACTTACAATATGTATTATATAACATTGGAATGTTCATCTGGCTCTCATATTGACTCTGTAAACCGGATAGGATAGGATAGGATAGGATAGGATAGGATAGGATAGGATAGGATAGAATAGAATAGAATAGAATAGAATAGAATAGAATAGAATAGAATAGAATAGAATAGAATAGAATAGAATAGAATAGAATAACTTTATTGGACACACAAGGAATTGGACACACAAGGAATTTGTCTTGGTGCAAATACTGTATACATAAAAGAAAAGAGACATTCGTCAAGAGTCAAGAATCATAAGGTACTTATGGTACATAAGGTAGAGAGGGCTGTAAAGTATGTGAATCCGTATATAAGTGCAAATGCTATTGCTATTTCCAAAATTTCCTTTCTCTTTCCCAGAGAATTCCATTACAACTCCTCTCATTAAAATCCCATACTGGGGATTTTGCAGAAGAAATATATCAAAGGTCATGTGGTACAATAGCAGAGCAATCCCTTTGCCAGCAGAGAATTCTATCTTAGGTATCTCAAATTTGAAAAAAGGATTTCAAATAACCAGTAATGTGAAAGATTCTTGCATTCAAACCATACCAAACAACACCAAGTAAATAAGAATCCGGGTCTGACCTCCATCTATACTACTTGGAATAGCCCTCAGAAAAGGAAGAGGACCTTCATGGCTCCTACTGCTAAACATTGCAGTTGGTCCAGAAGGCACCATGATCAAGGATCTCAAGGGCTGCAGAAGGGTCAGGGAACCAGGACAATTGCACCACTGCTATCCTGCTCTGCCAGAGGTTAACAAGCTTGATCAGTATGTCTCATACTACATCTGACAGTCTGACTTTTGATCCAGATAGCAAAATGACATTATAGAGCATTGCACATCAGAAAAACTAGACAAAAGGGCAGTTTTTCCCCACATGCCATCACTATGCTAAACAACTAATTCCCACAACATTGTCAAACTATTTACTAAGACTATATTAACTATTAATCTTCTCATTTTTTCTATTATCTCCTTCTACTTATGACTATAACCTTGTTGCTTGTATCTTTACGATTATATTGCTTTATTTAGTTTCCTAGTATGATTTGGATTGCTTATTTAGTATCCTATGACTATCGCTAAGTGTTGTGTCTTATGATTCTTCACGAATGTATTTTTATGTACATTGAGAGCTTGTGCACCAAAAACAAATTCCTTGTGTGTCCAATCACACTTGGCCAATAAAGAATTCTATAATTCCATAAAATAATCTGCTTTCCTCCAGAGATCTTTAAAGCTGCAATCCAATCATTTTGGATCTAACAAACTTCTTTATAATGGGAAAAAATGTTTATGTTTTATATTCTATGGAGATTCTGAAAAAGCACCTTTGGACAACCATGACCTGGATGACTGAGAGGCTCCATAATCTTTTAGCTATGCACTTTGGGATGAACACCCTTTAAATGGTATGGGAGTATGAACAGCTTTCCAGAAAAATTGCAGACTACAGGAACCTTTTGAGGTTCAGTTTGAGGTGCAGACAACACAGACTCATCCCCAACAGCCTGCGGCTGTCTTCAACAGTAAAAGGACACAGGGCAGAAAACATCCTGCAGCCAAGAAAGCTCCACACCCATTTGCATTACTCAGGTAACCCTGAGGACACAGTTAAGCCTCCAAGTGGCCTCAATGACTTTCTAAAAGAATGCAAATGATCAGCTTGTCTGCAAGGAATATAAATCCTTCCATTCCCCACCGTCCAGTCAGAGCTGAAGAAGCTTCTTGGAGGAGAAGCAAAACATCTTTTAAAAAAACAAGAAAGTCTAGTTGCGTCCTGAAAAAGCACCTTTGAGACTATTTTTTTTTATATTACGTTTCTATTGCTTATAAGCCACCTAGAGACACTGTGAGCAAGTAGGCAGCCATATAAATTTACTAAGTAAATAAATAAAAATTGAAGATTAGCCAAAAGTAATTTAATATCACGGAGTACAGCAATGGTTTTTTTTAGTTTGTTTCTGTGAGAATCTCTCTCTATGTGAATCTGTCTCGTACTATGCCTAGATATAAGCACATATGAAATGAAAATACTAATACTGTAACTCACTACATAGTAATCAGAAGGTGGCTTTGAAATCTGGCTTTTTAAGAAAGGCAGGACGCTGAATGAATACAACAGTGCCTTCAGTGCCCTATGCTACATCCCCCCCCCCCCCCCCCCCCCCCCCCCCCCCCCCCCCCCCCCCCCCCCCCCCCCCCCCCCCCCCCCCCCCCCCCCCCCCCCACATATCATCCAACTCTATATGGACATCCAAGAAGCTTCCTGGTTGAGAAGCAAAACATCTTCAAAGAAAACCCAGAAAGTCCAGTTGCCTCTTGAAAAAGCACCTTTGGGACAAACAACCATGACCTGGATGATTGAGAATCTCCATAGACATCTGTATGGACTTGTATGATAACCATGAAGGCTGCGAAATTATAGGAGGTGCAGCCGGACAGATCTGGAGGGAACCATGTTGAGAAAGACTTTCCTCCAACCAAAAACACTTATTACCTCTGTTGGAAATATTCCAAGGACTTTGGGATCTGAAATATGTATTCGGTTTTGTGTGTTTTGCCAAATGT
The DNA here is from genome assembly GCF_049901735.1 of Notechis scutatus. NCBI lineage: Eukaryota > Metazoa > Chordata > Lepidosauria > Squamata > Elapidae > Notechis > Notechis scutatus. The sequence goes on from NC_142010.1 coordinate 143,935,095, forward strand.
TGAGGAGGGTATTTGAACCAATTGATGCTTTTACCTCAGAATGGCAAACCATTTTTTTTTTTGCCTCTATTTTTAGGAATTCCTCATGCACATTTCATGTTTTACATACAAATGAGGGCCTTCAGCAAGGAAGAGGGGTAACGATCACACAACCAGTTTTGTAATTCTAATTTTTTAGTCCGCAACCCCACCCTTTCATTTTCCTCGCTTGACAAATGGCTGCATGTGGGGGGGAGACTAAGAGAGAGAGAGAGAGAGAGAGAGAGAGAGAAGGAACCCTGCTCTCTTCCCTGAAAAGGGCTATAAGGGAAACTTCTGGGTGAAGAATGATAGAAATATCATGAAGTCAGCTCAATCACCTCAGCCCCAACACCTCTCCATCACCGGTGTGTGTGTGTGTGTGTGTGTGTGTGTGTGTGTAGAAGCAGGTACATGCACCTGTTTCATGTCATTATTTTCTCTGTCAGTTTCCTTACTACTCTCACCCCTCTAAAGCATTTCCCTGGGAAGTGTATATTTTACCTTGACACCTCTTTTTTATTTATTAGCCTGCGGCTGGTGCTAGTAATAACATCCGTTGGCCGTGTATGGATCTGGAGAGAAAGCAAACGCAATTCTCCTCTCCCCTCCCTTCTTTTCTTCTCTCCTTTTTCATCCACATCTGCTTGGGCACTTGAGGAGGGGGGAGAGGAAGGATTGGATCTTATTTTGAATGGTAAAATTAACATAAAAACAAACATGCAAGCAAGCTTCCATTCCAGAGCTGTGGAGAGGATCAAAACAAAGGAGGAGAAATTTCCTTCAAGTGGATGCTTTGGTGTAAATTTGCAGATCAGAGAGCCACATGCATCATTCCATGATTGTTCCGTGCAAATATAGTTGGTGCAATAGCTGGAGAGCTTGCTTAAATATAACACAATTACACATGCCCATAGAAATCGAAGGGATTGTGCGAATTTACACTTTTGGCAACCTAAGGTATGTGCTTCTTACTTGACACTTGTCCTGCACTAAAATCGGAACTATGAGAAAGCATTATGGCAAAGAATAACAACTATGCAGGTAGTCCTCAACTTACAACAGTTCATTTAGTGACCATTCAAAATTACAACGGCACTGAAAAATGTCCTCATCTGCCATATTTCCAAAATGTCCTTTCTTACGTCATAGTTTTGTTGTCATAGTTACAACCTTTGCAGCATCCCCATGATAATGGGATCAAAACCCAGGTGCCTGGCAACTGGTTAATCTTTATGACCGTTGCTGTGTCCTAAGGTCATAGGACCACCCTTTGTGACCTTCTCACAAAAGCAAAGTCAATAGGGAAGCCAGGTTTATTTAACAACAGGGTTCCTAACTTATCAACTACAGTGATTCAGTGATTAACAAGTGTGGCAAGAAAAGTTGTATAATGGGGTAAAACTCACTTAACAAATGTCTCACTTAACAGCAGAAATTTTGGGTCAATTGTGGTCCTAAGTCGAGGACAATCTGCATTGTTATTTAGAGGAATCTGTGCTTGTTTATTCCACTTTCAACCCCATATTTTGGGTTGGGGTAACCAGTCAGGAAAGCCCCATGGCCCAGGCTAAAGGAAATTATCTACGGGGAAGATATTCAGCTCAGAAATTCAAAGATAGCTGAAGGGTGCAAGCACTTAATTTAAACAGAGGGCCTGTGTTTTATACCCCATCTCAGTGGTGGGATTCAAATTTTTTACTACTGTGGATGTGACTTGGTCGGTGTGGCTTGGTGGGAAGGATACTTTGAAATTTCCATTTCCACCCCACTCCAGGGGAAGGAAGGTTACTGCAAAATCCCCATTCCCTCCCCACCCCACTAACCTGCTTTCCAGTCCGTTCTTCTGTACAGGGCAACAAAAGAAGACCCAGCCGATCAGCTGGGGCTCGGGAGGCAGAGAATAGATGGGGGCGGGGCCAGTCAGAGGTGGTATTTGCTGGTTCTCCAAACTACTCAAAATTTCCGCTACTGGTTCTTCAGAACTGGCCAGAACCTGCTGAATACCACCTCTGCCCCACCTGTTTCATTAATGGCTGTAAACACCACTTGAAGCAGTCTAGTTTGTCACATCAATTAAATTATTTGGCCACCAAAGGGGGAAAACCTCATAAACCTCATATATTATTACGATAGTAATAATATATTAATAACTATGAATTTGCTGCTTTTTCATGAAACCAAAAATTTGCAGGCTGGATGTACCCTTCTCTCTCCAACTTATTTCTCCATTGCTCTCTTTTCCATACAGAACTGACTTGTAGGGCTATGTAAATCCTTCAGGAGTGCTTTGCAAAGTACGGGAGCATATAAAAAAGCACCTCTCTTTAAATCAATGAAGAAGCTACTGCTCTTTCTAAGCTGAGGTAGCTGTTTTTATAAGCCATTCTTGGTTGCCTCCACACGCTTGCACAGCTACTGGGGAAAAAATGAAGACTGATCAGAGACTGTTGGGCCATTTCTATTAGCAAGATATAGACATGCATGCACAATGCATATATTTCTTGATTTATGCCTGTATTGTACTTTTCAAAAAAGAACAACTTGAAATTAGTAAACGTTACAAATCTCAGTACTTATAAAAATAAGCATAGCTGAATAATAAAATGTTGGAAGTTGCGATTCCCCTCTCTTCTAGGAAAACAGCCCCCACCCTTTGTCAAGTAGGGCTATTAAAATAGCTGGAGCCAGCTTACTTTTCACAACAAAGGAAGGAGAAAATTACAGGCATGAGATACAGAGGAAAAAACCCTACAAACTAGCTAAGATCCTTTCCCATAGAAATCAAATAGATGGCAAGTTATAAAAACTTGTGAAAAGCAAACCAGAAGGCATGGCAGGAAAGAACCATGATAGCAAACAAGCAACTACAAAGGATCAGGACCATAAAACCAAGATCCTAGGAAAAGATCCCAATTTCAAAGAGATAGGAACTCAACACAACACAAATCAAAAACTTCAAAGAAAATCAAGGAACCTGAAATGTATGAGAGAGAGGTTTTCCTACTCACTTATTAGATTAATCCTAGGAACGCTGTTAGATTTCTTCTTATCTGCCTTCCTATTAATAAAGTGATTCTGACTTTCAAGGCAGCTGACCAAATCATTTTGCATTTCTCCCAGCTGGGAAATTTGAATCTACAAAGGAAAGAATTTTGTCTATTCCTTAAAGGGCAAGGCTTCTTTTTTCCTTTCCTCAAAAATAACAATTAAAATAATAACTGACAATACCACACACCAACATACAGCTACAGACACACATACTTTGCTGTTACCTTTGTTTACAGTTTGTCTGTCTTTCAAACAGTAATCTGAGCCAATTAGCGATCATTTAGTGAAAGTGATGTTACACTGGCACTACACAGACAATCAGATTTGATTATATCCTTACAGCTAACTGAGAACAAGTACATTTAATTAAGGTAGAAACTTGATGTTACAAAAAGCTCTAATCTTCTGATTTAACAACAACAACAAAAAAGCCAAAATCTCCCAATCATGATAAAGAAAGAGTGATGCTTAACTTCTTCCCTCTGATTATTGTTCAACTCTTTTCTATTCACAAGAGGAAAAAATAATATTCCTTGCTTTTTTTTACTCTGCAGACTCATTTCTCAACAGGAGGAGGAGGAGGAGGAGGAGGAGGAGATTCATTGAAGGATATCTCTTCTTAGGCTGATGGTCTAGATTAGGGGTGTCACACTCTCTATGACATGTCGTCGTGTGATGTATCACAACTTCCCCCCCTTCACTGAACCAGGGGTGGGCATGGCCAGCGTGTGACGCATCTGGCTTGCAGGCCGTGAGTTTGACATTCCTGATCTAGATCTTAATCACTGCCCATCAAATTTTACTTTTTAAGATTCTTTTGCTCTGAAGCAAAACAAATGAGAATCTAATTTGCTGCGAAGCAAAGCGTCACTTCTGGCAGAACTTGCATTTTCAGCAATGTCTTTAGGCCCTACATTGACCTCAGAGACAGGGATACACAGGATTGGAATCTGAAACAGCAGATACTTCATATCTAGTTGAAGGCACTTTTTTATGTACCTATCAACTGTCTAAAAAAGGATGCAGTACCCCTGTCCAATACAGATCAGAATACTACATAAGTCTATTCAGAGGTCTCCTTAGAACATAACATGGTAGATGGCTGGAACCCAGGAGATTGGCTTCTATCAGCCAGGTGTTTTATTCCTGGATGCTCCCAGCAAAACAACTCTTTTGAAAGAATGATCCTACCTACTCTCAACATTCCAGATGTGCCCAGTAGCTGGAAAAAAAGTGGCAAACTCCGAAAGGACATGCAGAAATCCAGATATTTGTATTGCCTTTGCAATAGGTCTCGTCACGACTATCAAAATGAAAAACGCCTTTTAACTGAAATAAAAACATCCCCAAATATACCTGTACCATGTGTATGTAAATGGTGATCTGTGTTTTGAATGGAAAGAGACTGATTTGCCCAAGGCCACCCATGCAAATTCTGGGTCATGATAGGGTTTAAAATGCTGAGAGGAGTGTGATGGCTCAGTGGTTCAAGACTCTGAGCTTGTCGTCTGGAGAGTTGACAGCCCAGGTTTCAACCTGAGCGCCGCATGACAGGGTGAGCTCCCATTTTTGCCCTAGGTCCTGCCCACTAACTGTTCGAAAGCATGTAAATGAGAGTAGACAAATAGGCACCACTTCAATAGGAAGGTTACAACATTCCAAGGGCCTTTTGCATATAGCCATGCTGGCCAGATGACCATGGAAAATGTCTTTGAACAATGCTGACACCCCTGGCCAAGAAATTGAGATGCTCTAGAGTCAGACATCACTGATAGGGAAACTTTTGCCTTTTACCTGCTAGTATGTGTGTTCTTCATGTATCGATATTCACTGAGCAGACTATATTGACTCTATTAGTTCTTTTGTCCCAGAAGACTTATTTTGAATAACCAAATCTCCCTAGTTTGTCCGTTTGCTTGCCCACAAACTGCAGTGTGATCCAACCAAAGGAAATGTAAAGACAATATGTTCTTTTCAACTTGCTTTCTCCTTACAAGTGGCATGGAGGAAAGCATCATGATTACCATTGATCTTATCAAAGAAAGACATTAGAAAGAAAGGAAGGGGAGGCAGAAGTGTTTCAACACAATTGATGGCAGAAATAAAATTAAACATCATAGCCAAGTGGCTCACAATTAAAATCCCACTGTTCAGCGCAATTATTGAAGGAGAGTGTTGGGATTTATTTATTTTTGGCTCATTGGTTCAATATCAAAACAGCACTCCCTCCACCCACCCAATCTATTTTTTTCCTCCAGCTTCTATATTTTTATTTGTATGTGCAGATGTGTGTTGCTGAGGTCAGGCACAATAATTCTTTCATCTCTGGAGAAAGAATCTCAACGTGTCTCTTGTCTTTTCTTTTCTTTTTTTTTGTCAAACTGCTGAGCCATCAGATCTCAAAGGTAACTCAGAGCAGAGAAAGGAATCCATAAAAGAATAGGAAATTCAAACAATTCTATTTTGCCTGATATTTTATTGCACTCCATATTGGGGGGGGGGGAGAGAGAAGGCGGGGGAGGTTTGCGTGTGTTCGCTTATTTTCCATTCAGCCATTTCAAAGTTGAACTGTAAAAGTTGCTCTTGAAAATATTTCCCTTCCAAGAAACAGAAGAAACAACCTGGTTTCCCACCTGTAATTAACAAAAAAAGGAGGAAGTGACTAGGCTAAACTGAAGCAGATCTTAATTATAATAATTAACAATGGAGGCTACAGCTGCCTGAGGTAGCACCTAGGAATTACAGATTTCCATATGCCTGTGGTGGGAATTTTTTTTTTTTTTTTAGCGACTACGTAACTGATTTTGTTCTTTCTCATTATTACCACCCGGTGTCCACCCCCTCCTGTGTCTGAGCATCTTCTGAGGGTACATTAAGCAACACAACTAACATCTGTCATGTGTGATCTGCAGCCTTGTTGTGAGAGGGCCAGCCGGTTTCGGCAGTGGGCCACAAGTCAGGAAGATCTGGGCTCGGCTCCAAGATCTGCCATTGGCGTGCAGAGCACACGACCTAGAGCTAGATTTCCAAGGACATTAAAAAAGTTTTCAAAGGCCTGTTCTGAACTGCCCAGCATCTGACAATCTGCTTTTCTTCTTCTCAAAAAATCCAAGTATAACAGAGGGGCGGGCCTAGAGGGACTATGTATGCTAGCTAGGCAGCCTTTTCAGGGCCTAAACGGTGTCCATTTTCTCCATTATTCTCTCCCTCCCAGTCCACCTCCATCCATCTGAGTGTATTGTTGTAGGATAACCAGCCTGCCAGACTGTAGAGAAAAGACCCCTGCCTTTCAAACCCTTGCAATACATTCGCCTGGGAACAAATATTCCATCTAAGCACATTCAACACCAGGCATTTCTTAGCAAGAGCCGCTTTTATTCATCTGATACAGTGGTGGGATTCAATTTTTTTTAAACTTCCGGTTCTGTGGGCGTGGCTTGGTAGACGTGGCAGGGGAAGAATACTGTAAAATCTCCAGTCAGAGGGGGCATTTGCTGGTTCTCCAAACTACTCAAAATGTCTGCTACCGGTTCTCCAGAACTGGTCAGAACCTGCTGAATACCACCTGTGATTTGCTACCATTTTTCCCATTTCTGATTCAAGGGGAAAGTGCAGGAAAATGTTGCCACATGTAAGGCACCCATTGGCGATGCCAGACGGTTAGTCACTGTCTTTGCTAGAATATTCAATTCTCCTCTATCCACTCCTTCACTCAAAAATGAAAATGGCAACTTATAATGGCACCTTCTCCTTCAGCAATCAGCAAGCCTTCAATGCCACTCACCTTGACTCCAGTTCTCCATTGGTTCAGATGGATCGTCTGCTATAATATTTCCCCCACTCTTTCCTAAAAAAATGTTTTTGAACTTCTGCCAATCTTTGGGTTTTTCTTAAAGCTATGGATAGCTTCTTTTGTGTGCATGGTGCTGGGAAACACATTCAAACAACATTCTTTCGCTCAACAATTGATAATTTTTTTGCCACCGTCATTCATCTTTAAAATAGGAGGGTGATCTTAAAATCATAAAAGTATTGTAATGGATGCCAATGAGGGTGTTTTTTAGTCTGTCAAACTTTCCTTTTATGGTAGGGAACAGCATAAATTCAGAGCCTCTTCCTTTTATGTAAATATAGTTTAGTCAGAGGTGGTATTCAGCCAAGTCTGACCAGTTCTGGAGAATTGGTAGCGGAAATTTTGATTAGTTTGGAGAACAGGTAAATCCCACCTCTGACTGGCCCCGCCCCCATCTATTCTCTGCCTCCCAAGTCCCAGCTGATCGGCTGGGTCTTCTTTTGTTGCCCTGCACAGGAGAACGGAGCTGGAGAACAGGTTAGTGGGGGGTGGGAGGGAATGGGGATTTTGCAATAACCTTCCCCTGCCATGCCCACCAAGCCTCACCCATCAAGCCATGCCACGCCCACTAAGCCATGCCCACAGAACCAGTAGTAAAAAATTTTTGAATCCCACGACTAAGTTTAGCCTTCTAGGTGCAGCTGAACTATAACTTCCGACTTCCATCACTATTGACAGACAGGGCTTGATACTTCAGTCACAACTGGAGAACCAGCAGTTCTCTTTGTCTGACATATTGAGGACTTGGGGAAAGCAATTATGGAGTCAAAAACCACTTCCATTTTTTTCTGAAAGCCAAAAAGCAAGCATTTATTTCTTTGATTTTTTATTTTGACACTTATAACCTGCTTCATCCACTATGATTCTGAGCAGCATATAATATGCATCATTTAATATAAAATAACACAAACCATACAAAACATCTAAGCAAAAGCAACCATCGTCTCACAAATGTGATAGGCCACAAGAGGTTTGCTACTTACTCTACCCAAAGCCTAGGAAAAGAACCAGGTCTTAATAATGGAGGATTTATAAATATCAGAAGGGATTTTATTCCAGAAGGCAGTCACCCCTATTTACACACACACAATAGTCAGAGGCTTCTCGGGAGGTTAGAAGTTCCTACAAGTATCTCTGCAAGAGGACTGTACTACAGTGGAATTGCCAGCCAAGAGCCAGGTTTTTAGCTGATGAAAATCTCTCTGGACATAAGGAGGGTGTCCTTGGGCCAGCGGAGAAGGAAAGCTGGCTGTAAATGGGCTGAGGCGGGAGGCGAAGGAGGAGCAGCCAACAGTAGGAGCAGTGGTGGGATTCAAAAAATGTTATTACTGGTTCTATGGGCATGGCTTGGTGGGCGTGGCAAGGGAAGAATACTGTAAAATCTCCATTCCCTCCCCACTCCAGAGGGAAGGATACTTTAAAATACCTATTCCCTCCCCACCCCACTAACCTGCTTTCCAGCTCCGTTCTCCTGTGCAGGGCAACAAAAGAAGAACCCAGCCAATCAGGTGGAACTCGGGAGGCAGAGAATAGATGGGGGCGGGGCCAGTCAGAGGTGGTATTTGCCGGTTCTCCGAACTACTCAAATTTCCACTACTTGTTCTGTCTCACCTGTGGCCACAAGGTGAGAGTCCAAATGTCCAAAGGAAAAAACACGAACAGACAATATCAGGAACAACAGAGTTAACTTTCCTTTGGCTAAATTCATTGTTGGCAGTTTTCCCAGAAGCTGTCTGCAAATTCAGATAACGAGCAGAACTATAAATCAGAGCCGAACGGCAAACAGAAAACTTTTTCCAAACTACAAACGCAAATAACAAAGTTTGACCCAAACGGGGATTCCAAGCTAACATGCCTCCTTATATTCCCTGAGGGGCGTGTCAGTCTCTTCCCTCAGTCCCTGATGCAACGTCTCCTTCCAGTTTGTGCTTGACGTTTCTGCTTACGTCTGTTCCTTGCATCAAACCAAGATTCTTCGGTTTGATCTTCATCCAAGGACTCTGGCACATTCTCCTGATTATCTGCCAACACAGGTGTAACTAATGAGGAAGGTCCGGGAGAGGATGAAGATTCCGAAACTTCCAGCAAAGCAGGTTCAAACCCCAATGCCCTATCTTCCTCTTCCTCCTGACTCCCATTTGTGTCACTCAACAAGGCAGGCTCAAACCTTAATGCCAGATCTTCCTCATCACTCGAGCCTATGTCTTCTGACAGAGCAGGTTCAAACCTCTGAGTCACAACACTACTGGTTCTCCAGAACTGGTCAGAACCTGCTGAGTACCACCTCTGGGTAGGAGCCTGAAGATCCCATTCCAAGATACTTTGGGATTATCCATTTATGCTCTGGAAGAGTTTCTTGTTGTAAATCATGAGTTGAGGGGCTCAGGAAGCAAGGGATTTTCAGCATGCCTTTAACATGCTCTTAATGGACATTTGACTGACAAAAGCCTCACTTAAAAAAAAATTTTTTTGAACTTAATTACTTTAGAACCTAAGAGAGAAACACTGAAAGGAGCAAAGATTAAAGGCTCTCAGTGAGGGTCTTTATAAAATTAAGAGGAAAGTGGGGCGCAGGGGAAACCAACTATTTTAAAGGATTTTAATTTAAAAGCAAAAAGTTCAACAATACTGTGATCCAAAAAAGTTTTAAATGGATAAAGAGCATAGTAATTAAAAAAAAACAGAAGATTTTTTTTCCTGATGCAAGAGCCTTTGAAAATAACAAAATTAATTAGACAAACAGACCAGAATGCTGATTGTTTATTTTTAAAGATAGTAGATAAATGTGGATTTTACAAAACAGGGAAATAAGGGCAATACAAACTATTTAACATAATAAAATTATATTATAATAAAAACTAAAGTAATATTAGGAAATAAGGGCAATATAAACATAGACTAACGATGGAGAACTAATTAGAGCCAAAATACTAAAGATAGAGAAAAGCAGAGGAGAAAAAAAAGGAGAAACCTACCTTTTACATTCACCAAAGAAGCAATAGCAGTTAGACTTATAGTGCTTTATATAGCACTTTTTAAGCAGTTTACAGAGTGTCCAACAATCTGGGTCCTCATTTTACCAACCTCAGAAACAGTGGTGGGATTCAAAATTTGTTACTACCAGTTCTGTGGGCCTGGCTTGAGGGGCGTGGCAGGGAAAGGATACTGTAAAATCTCCATTCCCTCCCCACCCCACTAACCTGCTTTCCAGCTCTGTTCTCCTGTGCAGGGCAACAAAAGAAGACCCAGCCAATAATCTGGGACTCAGGAGGCAGAGAATAGATAGGGGCGGGGCCAGTCAGAGGTGGTATTTGCCGGTTCTCCAAACTACTCAAAATTTCTGCTACCGGTTCTCCAGAACTGGTCAGAACCTGCTGAATACAACCTCTGCTCAGAAGGATGGAAAGCTGTGTCAACCTTGAGCGGGTGACGATTGAACTCCTGACAGTGGGCAGAGTCAGCCTGCAATACTGCATTCTAACCTCTGCGACATTACGGCTCTTAGTAATTGACATACAGCTGGTTCTCAACTGGATCCCTCTCATGCACCTTCCCCAATCCCCATAGTATTTTCCCACATATCCTCCCTGATCCACACAGTACTTCTTGCATACACCTGTGGACCCTTCTTGACTGCACAGCACTTGTCACACACCTTCATGCACCCTCCTTGATCCTCCTCAACCCTACCCAGTGATCTCCCTGGCAATTATTGCAAAAAAAAAAAAAAAATTATTATATGCACAGAAATGGGAAGATTCAACATTTCCCGTTATGGCTAGTGAAATGGATAGATTTTGCTGAGATGGGTAAATTAACTGTGATTAAAGAAAAGACACTATTGATATTTATTGATGAGTGGAGACCTCTCATGGACTTTTTGTATAAAAATGAAAAAAATGAACTTCTGATTTTTGGCTTTGATTAGACAGGATGGATTATAGAAAGAAGAGCAACTGATGTAATTTTAGACAGAGGGGTTAACATGTAATTATAACTGCTGTGAATATCGGAAGCCACTGCCTTATATCTTTTTTTCTATTTTTCTTTTCCTTGCACATTTTTCTTTCTGTTTGCTTTTTCTTTTTTCTTACTTACTCTATATTAGTTGTATTAGTACAAGACTGTCAAACGCCCAGCTCACAGTCCAGATGTGTCACGTGCTGGCCACACCCACGCCCAGTTTAGCGAAGGGGGAAAATGCCCCGATACATTATGTGACGATGTGAGTTTTATACCCCTGTATTAATATCTTTTAAAATCTCTTTTTAATATTTAAAAAGAACAAACACCCAACAGTCAGAGGAATACTCCCACACATGCATTCCCAACCACCACTATCTGCTTCCTTTCAATCCCTCACCTCCCAAGGCACCATGCTGGACAGATTGCAAATCAACAGTGGGATCAAACTACCCCAGATTCTTGCAGTGCAAGGCAGCAAGAAATGCGGGCTAGACAGAAAATTGAAAAGGGCATAATGTGTGAAGAATAAAAAGCAGGACTTGGGTTAGGAACGCCCAGTCCTTCAGGCCAGTCCTGTTCCTACTACCCCAGCTTGAGCTAACTGTGTCTTAAATTGCTGCTCATCAAATTCAGTTCAACACTGCCACACTTTTGTCATATCCACACTTCCCAGGGGCCAAAAATTTCCCCAGCGAAGAAGATTGTAGTCTCATTACCTCACAGATACTGGAAGAGTCGACAGAGCAAACTTCTACCCCATTCCAGAGACTACTTGAAGAATCAACAGAGCCAACTGCATCTGAGTGAAGCAACTGGTGAATCCATTTTCAAAACTTTTGCTAATCGCTCTTAGACCTCACTGCAATAGACTCTGCCTCTGCCTTGGCTTCCCAACTTTCAGCCACCACTGAAAGTGGGAGAAATGAGGAGAGAACATTTCTGGTGGATAAGCCAAACCACCATAATCACATCTCCATTCAAAAAAACTCACACAACTCAAAGCAGTTCACCCACACAACTCCATTCAGTTCCAGATTCCTTCCATCCCAGTCCTTCCACTTGCCATCTTCAACATGAAGTGTGGTGAAGAGCTTCTTAGCATGAGGCATCCTTATCTTAATATATTCACATATTCAGCTTTTGCCTGACCTACAGCATCCTGGGAATTGTGTTCAACACAGGAAGGCAGTGGACAATACAGTACACTCATCCCACTTGCAGGGAGAAAACCTAAATCCAAGGACATTTTCTCTATGGTATGACTATCATTAAGTGTTGTACTTTATGATTCTTGATTCTTAACGAATGCACCTTTTCTTTATGTATATTGAGAGTATTTACACCAAGACAAATTCCTTGTGTGTCCAATCACACTTGGCCAACGAAGTATTCTATTCTATTCTATTCTATTCTATTCTATTCTATTCTATTCTATTCTATTCTACTGTAACTGAGCCACCTTTCAGATGAGGCCATGCAGAATAAACAAGCAGAGTTAGCATTGGAGGGAGGGAGGGAGCAAGAACAGCTGTGTTACTACCTTGTCTGATACTTCAGTGAGAGGTCAATTTCACGACAGTTTAATCAATAGATTAATCAGCTACAGATGTAATTAAAGAATTGAGGACCAGCTTGAATGAGCTGTAAGTTAAAAGTAGCCATATTAGCTTTTCAGAGGTAATTTGGATCACTCCCTATGTGACTAACATAGGGAATGAAAAAATATATTAAAGACGGCCTCGCCTTTTAATATTGAACAGTAGCTTTTGTTTATTAAGTTATCTCAAACTTTCTTCAGTATCTCAGGGAAAATGCTATATTGGATACAGATGCAATTTGGTGATATTGAAGGAAATGTGAAATAGCTTAAATATATCAAGGCTAGGCTGGCATGCAAGTGTATTTAAATTTCGATCCATAGAAAGGTTGATAGGCAGATGATTTGCCAACTAAAAATCTTTATTTATTAAAAAAATATATTATATCAATTATTATTTTTTTGGTCTTCCTGCTTGACACCTCTTTTTCCTTTTTCAAACTCAGTAACTGTTACTTGACTGTTAGTGCAGTTAGTGCAGAGAAAGTAGAAACAGAATTAAACTTTGGGTCAGCATGAGAGATATTTAGAAAGCTGATGTGATTTTGCTAACTGAGATCTGCCCAATGCATGCAAGGCCTTTTCCTCAAAAATAAAACAATAGGTACTCCAATCAATGTCCTTGGTCACTTAAGGCCATCATTTTAATATCCCACAATTGTCAGTGGTGAGAAATGCTGGGAATTGTGGTTCGGCAACAACAATCCCTGTCCTAAAGTGATACTAAATTCATTGTAGACAATTAAAATATCAATCCCCAGCTAGTTAGTTGATTGTGTTGAACTATCTCTCACTTGTATCATCTGATAGGCACTCACCTATCTTAAAATTTCCTTATCCCCATATAAACATTCTATAAAGAAAATTGTTACCTGTGGGCAGAGGTGGTATTCAGCAGGTTCTGACCAGTTCTGGAGAACCAGTAGCGGAAATTTTGAGTAGTTCGGAGAACCGGCAAATACCACTTCTGACTGGCCCCTTCCCCATCTATTCTCTGCCTCCCGAGTCCCAGCTGATTGTCTGGGTCTTCTTTTGTTGCCCTGTACAGAAGAACGGAGCTGGAAAGCAGGTTAGTGGGGTGGGGAGGGAATAGGGATTTTAAAGTATCCTTCCCCCAGGAGTGGAGTGGGAAAGGAGATTTTACAGTATCCTTTCCCTGCCACACCCACCAAGCCATGCCATGCCCACCAAACCATGCCCACAGAACCAGTAGTAAAAAAAATTGAATTCCCACCATTGCCTGTGAGGAGAAAGATGTAGGACCATGTCTAGATTATTCTAGTGGGAACCTGCCATTCTTGTAGTTTAGATACATCAAAAGTCAAATCTATTCTTTAAGTGAAGCTCAACTCCTGGCCACTATATGGATTCCATGCAGTTTTCTTGAAAACAATCTAGACATATTCACTGCCTACTTCTGAGATGCAGCTCAAATGATTACAGAAAGCCAGCTCTTGGTTAGAATGTAGGTTCATCCACAGAACTGGTTAACAAGGATGTTTTAAAGGAAAGACTGCTTAACACAGCATAATATCAAATTATGAAATTTCCTCTCACTACATGCCTCAGGACGGACCATATTAATTGATTAATAATTTAACCCTCTTTGGTTAAGTTTGGAGTAGAAGGTACTGCACCTTTTCGGCGTGTACAGTAGAGATCATTTTCTTCATTATTACAGGATGGGTAGAGAATTTGTGGTCTATCAGATGTTGGAAGTATTCAATTTGGTTAGTACCGATGCAGTATGTCCAATAGACAGGAATGTCCAATAAATAGGAATTGCAGAAATATATGCATTTCAACCACATGTGGAGATTCTTCACCCCCGAGCTAGAAACTCTGACACATAATCTTTTGAAGGAGATTCTACCTCTGAACTGAGCACTATAATAAATGTCTTAGTCTTTAATGTACTCCAAGATTCCTTATCTTTGACAGAAAACAAACTGACACATCCTTAAAGGAAAGGATTTCAGGTGAAAGAATGTTGTTTTCAAACAGATTTGAGCTTGGACATTTTTCCCCTGGAAATTAAACACAGGAGCCATCTATCTTTACATCAAATTTAGGGTGATAATCATCCAATCTATGCATGGCCACATTCTAAATTGGTGTTCACTGTGCTTCAGTATAATTTTTTTTTAAATATATCAAGTTCTATATGAAGTTATCTTGTATATAAAGTGATCTAAAGCTGCACTGATTTGTCTCTGATTTACACAAGTCTTTTCATGAAGGGACACTTTTCTGGAGAAGAAAGTATGTGTTATAATGCTCATGAATGTAACAACATATGAAGGCGATATGTACTTATCTGCACTGTTATTGGCCTTACAAGAAAGAATCCATAAAAAGACTATAAATATATAGAAAGGCAGCTATTTAAAAGGTGCAAAAAAAAAAAGGGTGTTTGTGATGTGAGCTTGTGAACCTCCCTGTTGAATTTCTGCTAGCTATGGTTAATGGCCCACAAGTCTCAACCAAAAATAAAAATGGCAACCTATAATGGTTTCCACAAGGAGTTGAGTAGCAATCTGATTCCACTCTGCTTACACCTTTATAAAAAGGGCCCATCAGAACTTATGTATAACATTTTAGATATAAAGCCAAAAGGTATTTCGTGGTACTTTTGGGCAGCATGTGCCTGCAACATTTTTCTCCCCTGGATCATATGACAACTATAAACAGAAATCACATAATCCTGGAGAAAAAAATATATTTTTTTCTGTGGCACTAAAGAGCTGTACAACCATAGTCCTCCTCACATCCATTTCTCTGATTTTGTATGGAAATTATTACCCAGGTGATAAGGTAGAGCAGCCTTCTTAAGGCAGGACTCTCCAGAATTATAAGCCATTATGGCCATTAGTTCTCAAGCCAAGTAAACAAACATTGATTCATATTATGCAGATATTTGTTTATAGATGAACATGTGGGTCCTCATCTGTACTTCGTGACAATGTAAAGCAATCAACAACAAAAAATAGTAGAACCACTTTAATAATTGTTCTGTATTGTACATTAGCATTCTTGTAAATAAACCGTTCTGATTGGCTAAGACGCGCGGCGACCCGATTGGTCGAGCGAGCCGCACTGATTGGCCGCCGCGAATCCCCCGCGATTGGAAGAAACCGATCGTGGGAGATTCAAAGCTGTGCCATTGGCCGCGGCTTGGCCGGCTAGTTCTATATAAGCCGCCGCCTGCCCTAGCCGCACCGAGTCGATCTCGGGACCAAATAAAGAGCTGAAAACGGTCACTGACTTACACCTTTCAATGGCGGATTTAACAATAATAATAATAAAAAAATACTTAGCTGTCAGGAGTGGGAGCCTATGATCTTCCACACAATTTCTCAATTCTGTGGCAATCTTTCCTCCAGGTTGAAAAAGACCCTCAAGCCATTTGTGGGTCAGGAATTGCCCCATGTGCTCCTGGAGAAGATGAGCATGTCGGCATGGTTAAAAATGAAGCAAAACATGGTCGCACAGCGAGGATGTGGCCTTAGCTTTACTGTTACAAGCAGTATTGATCCCACACACAAGTTCTTGGTTAGTATTACATTTAATAGAAAATGAATAGTTCTTTCGGGATCCACAAATCAAATTCAAATATTTATGTCTGCCAGCAAGCATTTAAGTCCCGGGTCTTGTACTGCAGAATAATCCACTTTGTTTCAGGTTGCTTCCTAAGCTTGGGGCTGTTTAGACCAAGGCCTAGTCCTTTGCACATACTATTTGTTCACACTGGATATCCTCATCAGTACCAGGAAAGTGAATACCTGAAGCAGGTGCCCCTTATTCTTCTCCCATCTAACTGGAGACTTTTAGTTGTAATTATTCTAGTCCTCATAACCATCGCTTGTCTTACAGCAGCGACTGACAGGAAGGAAATGTACAGGATCAGCAACTGCACCGTTCTTCCACAAGCAAGCCATCGCAGTTATAGTTCTGTCTATTTGTTAGTTGTAATATCTGTTATTTTACACAGAGAAAATGCAGCACTTCATACAAATTCATCCCAATGGGTTCAGAGATCACTGTCAAGATGTTCAAGCAGAAGCTTTGAAAAATGTTCTCAGTGTTTTTCAGGTCACCATTTTCTGCCCTGTATGATTACAAGACCTTTGCTTATGACCTCCAATCATTTTATCTTAATCATACTTGCACCTTGATTGCCTATCATTTATCCACACCTCTCCACATTCTTACAGCATCACTTGAAA